>NC_090314.1:59221758-59553758 GCF_039906515.1 Pseudorca crassidens | reverse complement strand
CAGTTGAGCATGACCATTGCGGAACACTCTGCTCCTTTGTTCAGAACTCCAGGGTTGTTTACTGTACGGCTTCTAACACAGGGAACGGGTCCCCTGACTTTCGGAGGAAGACACCCGCAAAGCTCTTGCAAGGCCGGGATGAGCTGCCTCGGGCCCGATGCCTCCGCGTCCAAACCCACGGGGATGGCGGTGTAATGGGAAAGGGTGAGGGCGGAGTGGAGAGCACCAACCACTCAGCAAGATGGTTCCGAGGCCGCAGCTCCGGGTCCCGGGGCTGCGCCAGTGCCTGACATCCGGGCGACTTCGGGCACGGGACCATGACCTCTCCGGGTCTCACCTCCCACCACGGGGATCACGACAGTGCCAGCGCTGGGCCCTTGTGAGGGTTAACTGGAGTCATCTCCACGAAGCCCTCAGCACCACGGCTGGCTCATGGGAAGCGTTCAGTAACCACCGGCTCTGAAGAAGTTACCATCCGTTATCTAAACTTCCCTCTCAGCCACCCGAGGGACGGACCGCGGGGCGTCTGCTCCATCCGTGGCCCATCGAACTGAAGTCGAGCGCAGGCGTGATCCGCCCGAGAGCACGGAGCACGAGGCCGGCGGGGCCGGGCTGTGGGCACTGCTGCGCGTGGCTGCGGAGGGCTGTCCCCGCCACCCGGCCCCAGGGCCACCGCCAGCCAGGGGACCTGACTGCCACCTTCCCTGGGCCATCTGGGCTCTGGTTCCTCTGTCCCTGTCCCCTGAGTCCTGAGAAACCACCTACCCCCAGAAGGCAGCCAGGCAGCAGGAACTTTTTGAAAAAGAAGGAAAAAAGAGAAGCACGCTTTCCTCCTCCGGGGTAGCTACCCCGCTGCCCGCAGAGGAGACGAGCTCTCCAGGCCTGCCCTCTGCCGCTCTGGGTGGGCACACGGCTTGCTGAGTCCCGCACGGCGGCCTCCCTCGGAGCTGCCGGAAGACATCAGCTCGGGCCACCCCGTAGCGCCCGCCCTGGGAGGGAAGCAGGCCTGGGGGAAGCAGCCTGAAGCCCCTACACAGGCCTGCTGCATTTGTCCCGCGGCCCTCCAGAGGGGCAGGGGCCTGATTCTGTGACCCCTGAGCCCTGCCTCTCCGGCCCCAGACCCCAGGCAGCTGGGGAAAGCTCCCACCGACGTGCAGAGAGATGCCAGGAGACACGAGGCAGGAGGCAGCTCGGAGCTCGGAGGCCTGGACGCTGCCCTGGGGGCTCCCCAGAGCTGCAGATCCGAGAGGGGGCTGCTCCCTTTGCGACCCGAAACCAACCGGGCCAAAGAACCCCATCTGCGCGATCCTGCCCTCCCTGGAAGCTACAGTTGCAGCATCCTTTTCCAAATGCCTGAATCATGGCTTCCATGAGAACTTTTCAGGCAGAAACCTAGCTGACAGCCGCCTGCATGTAAAACTTCAAAAGTGGACCCACTTCTGTGTGACTTTCAGAAGCCGGCTTGCCAAGGGAACACGGACACCGCATATTAAATTGAAAAGCCCAGCCATTCACTCCAGTGAATAAACTGATCCCGTGAGGGGCATGACGGGCGACAGGCCTGTGCGGCGAATGACAGTAAATCCTGGAACCAAATATTAAAACATACAAGAGTCCTTTTCTAGGTGAAAAATCGTGGCTGCTTTTTATCTCCTTCTTTGTGTTTTTCAGCATTTTATCAAAGCCCACTGCAGAACGTTTGGAGTCGGATAAAAAGCTCCTCTTTGAAACGCCTCCTTTTTTCTTCTTAATTTTCTTCTCTTACATTCCACTCCGGCCAGCTCGCTTGAACTGGGTGTTCAAACACCCTTCTCTCCCAAGCACAAGCCCTAAGAGGCATTTTCCTGGAGCAACGTTAGGGCCACGGGGAAGCTTAAACAGAAGAAACAGACCAGACCAGCCATTTCTCCCTTCAATTCCTCCCCCAAATCAGAGTAGAGATTAAATTAAACTGCATGGCTTCAGGGCTCGGGGTAACTGACCTGGTAAATAGCTATTGGTGAGACCGCAGAAACGTGGTACAAGCACATAAACAAATGAAAACAAGAAAGAAAGATGGTTTAAGAAGAATAAAACCAGTGGCAAGGGTCCTCTGCATGGCCAGGCCAAGGAGGGAAAAACTGTGCCAAAGACCCGAGCTTCTTCCCTCGCGGGTAGTCAGTGGGGAGGCCCTGGGCGCTGAGCAGCGCCTTTGTGCTCCCGGGAAAACTGGCCGGAGGGGAGGGCGGGGGTGCTGCGCCCCACAAGCCGGACAGAGCCAGGCGCCTGGGGTTACCGGGCAGTCTGGCCGCCGAGGCGGCGGCAAACGCACCGCCCGCGCCTGGTGGAGCCACAGCGCCATCATGCGGCCGCTTGGAGAACAGCCGCGCAGGACTCAGGGAAGAGGACCATGACTCCCAGCCTCAACGGGCCCTGGGTAGGGTCTGGAGCCAGGCCTGGGCCCACCAAGCTGTCACTCCCGGCCCCGAGGCAGAAGCCTGAAGACGGACACCAGCTGTCCAGGCACGCTACACAACCCAGGTCCGGCCTGGAACCGGCGGCCCCAGAGGATGCTCTGGGGCTGCTTCTGCAATCCCAGACCCGACCCACCCCTCTCCTCCAGCAGCTTACTCCAAGTGAAAAAGGTTTTGCTTCCCCAAAAGAGTGGGGTCAGAGGAAAGGGGAGGTCTGATGGGCAGCAGGACTGCCGGTCACACCACCCAGGGTGGCACGGAGGCACACACAGCAGTGCATCGGGAATTCAGCCTCAGGCCTGTGAGACGGGCCACTGGTACACGTGACCCCAGAGAGTCTGGGCTACAACCTAGAACACGTCTCTCCCGGAACACAGCCCGCGATCCCGTGTGCCTCCCAGGATAGAATCTGGTCCTCAGAAACAAACGCTGGGATTATGGGGGAACTAACTCAAGGACATGGGATCTCCATCTTAGTCCACTGGAGGAACCTGACACAGGAAAAAAAGAAAATCCTTAGAACGCCAGCCGGGAATATACATATTACTAAGAATATTACATAACAGGAAACCATAGCAAAGGCATTGAGCAAATCACTTTATACACATCATCTTATTTAATCTTTGCAACCACCTTGGAAGACGGGCACTTTTATGATTTCTGTTTTACAGAAAAGGAAAGGGAAGTACCCAGAGGTTAACTAACTTGCCCAGGTCTGCAGCTGGCAAGCGGCAAAGCCAGGCCTGGATCTCGGAGCCTGGAGCCCGCTCCTTTGCTTACTGCCTCCTCAGTTCCGTCTTTCCACCCAGCTCCCCGTCCCGAGAACGAATCCAGGTTTTGTGGGACCTGAAGCTCTTACATTTTTCTGGAGGGAGGGGCAGTTTCTTTAAGAAAAATAATGAGGTTATAAATACACATGAGCGTTTAAATCCACACCCCGGTGCAGGGCTCGGGGGGCCCCTGTAGGTGAGGGGCTGTCGCTTCATTATCCCCAGGGCAGCTCCACCTCTGCTCTCCTCCACCGTCCCCTGCAGCGGGCTTTCCTGAATCACCGCATTCACCCCTCCCGGCCTCTGCTCAGGGGCCCTGCAGCTGACATCCACGCCCAGCTCATACCTGAAACTGCTTTCACTCAAGGTCACCCAATGACACCCCAACTGCCAAGTACGATGAGTACTCTGCAGCCCTTCCCTCCTGGAGGAGTTTGCAGCCCCGAGGACATTTCCCCTTCTGGAGACTCTTCTAGCATGTTGGACGCTACCCTCTCTCTCGGCTCTCCTCTTGCCATCTGGCCACTCTTTCTCTGTGTTCCTCATTGGTGGAATTTCTGTCGCCTGTTCCCAAAATGTCCTGGTGAGCATGGGCAGAGGAATGAGGGTGACCTCAGAGACAAGCCAAACCCAAGGCTGCACCCCCGACCCCTGGCTAAGAGCTGTGTGACCGTCAGCAAACTAGTCACCCTCTCTGAGCTCACTGTCTCTTCTGCATAATTAGGATTATACACCATAAATTATTTAGAAGGTTAAATGAGATAATATATGTAATATGCTTAGTAGGATGCCAGACACACAGTAGGGCTCCATGATCACTGAAAGCCATGGTCAGCCCTGAGCACTAGATTACTATTTCCAGCACCTACAGGATTATCTCACCCATGGGGCCCTCCCAGGAACTCAGCTTGTCTAAAGGAGTTCTTCTCACCGCCCACAGGCCCCCCCCTCCCGTTTTTCTGCTGATTTCTGAATGGCACCACTGACTATTTGGCAGGGAGACAAGACAGCCAGGACCCATCCTGAATCCACCCTCCACACACCCAACATCTCCCTGGATCCACACCGAGGGTCCCCCTCAAGCCACACCATCCTATCCCACTTGTGCCCACGTTCTCCTGATCTCGCCCTTGGACCTCTGACCCGCCTCCTAGATGAGGGGCTTCTCTGCTGCCCCGACCCATCCTCCTTGCCAGAAGGCTGAGCACCCTCAAACCATCTCCGATCACGCTATCTCTCTACTTAAAACCCTGCAATGTCTTTCCTTTTCCATCAGTATGAAGTTCAACCCGACCACAAAGCCCAGGATTCTCAGGCTCCTGTCGCCCACGTGTTTGCATCATCTCCCCCTAAACCCGTGAAGGATTCTCCTAAAGGATTCTCCCCTAAAGGATCCGCTCAGACATCCCAAACTGTCCACACTTCCTCGCCCCTCTGTGCCTGTGCCCGCACGAGTCCACCACCTGGAATGTCCACTCCTTTCTCTACCCACCACCTTCAGAGCCCAGTTCAAATGTCACCTCCTCTTGGAAGCCTGCCAGGATGCCCCCTCAAAGTTCAGGACCAATTCTCTGTGCATCCTGTGTATACCCAGATCACAATGCTATTCGAACCCTACAAAAGTAGTATTTACTTCTTGTTTCAGAGGCTATGTGGTAAGTTCTCTGAGAGAACCAACATCTTAAAAGAAAAGAGAGTGCAGTGGTCAAGAGGGTGGCTTCTGGAATCAGACACCCTGGGGACAAATCTAGCTCTATTTATCCTGTTGCCACAGCTGGGTGAAGTTACATCACTTCTCCGGCTTCCGTTTTCTCATCTATCTCATGGGATGAGGATGGGATGTCCCTTAGAGGGGGTCGGAGGGATGAAGTGGCTTAGGACAGTGCCTGACACAAGCCAACGCGGACCGAGAGAAGTAAAACGCCAGCCCCCTACAATCTTAAATCCTCTAGTAGCCACACTGAAGAGGTTGAAAAAGAGCCAGCTGAAATTAATTTTAATCATGTTTATTTAATCCAATAAATCTCAAGTCTTATCGTTTCAACATAAAATCAATATTTTTAAAAACTATACATGAGCTCTTTTATGTTGCTTTTATGTTGCTTTCTCCCCATTAAGCCTCTGAAACCCAGTGTGCATTTTCCACTTAGAGCACATCTCAGTTCACACGAGCCACACCTGACCTGCTCCCAGGCCACGGGCGGCTCCTGGCTGCTGTCGTGGGCAGCACGTTCTGGGTGACAACCCCGCCCACCCACGGAGAGGCCTCCTGGAAGCTTGTGCCTGGTTTCCTCCAGACTCCACCCCACACGCCTTCTCCCTTTGCTGATTCTGCTCTTATCACCCACTGGAAGAGCCATGAGCACGACTCCGTCGAACCCAGAGAGCTCCTTGGACGCAGGTTTTTCAGCACAGCACGTTCACTCTGGTCTGCAAAGCTGGATGGTCCCTCCTGCCTCTGTGCCCTCCCCATTCCTAATGCACAGCCCAAACTTAACCCACAACCATCAGAGGCAAACATGCATTTACATTTCTGAGCCAGCGTCAGACAGGGGCGTCCACTTTTATTCAGCTCTGCCTCCCAAGGCCCAGCACATCACTCCGGAGGGGAATTAACTATTTCCTGAATGTTAATCACATGTACTCTCTATTCCAGTTGCCTTTATAGCTGAGGGTACGATAAGCTAACATAAAGAGTTTTAAGCCTACAGCGTCATAAGCGAGAGTTTTTATTCATTCCTTCCCAAGACACAGGTCTATTCTTTCCATTTCACTGATGACTCAGAGAATTTGCCCAAGGTCACTCAGTGAGTACATCCTGCCCAAAACACATTTATGATGTGGCAAACACTAATTACTCTTATTTTCAAACCAATAAAAGGTAAGCATTCAACGTCCAGGCTGGCTGTGCAGTGCCGTCTGCTTGGTCAAGGCTGGCTTGTGAACAGCCATGACTTCTGTCTTGCTGCGCACCTCTCTCACACTCCCTCTTTCTCTCTCTTCTCCGGCTGCTGCAGTGTGGCCTGCCCTATCGAAGGGCCCTCAGTCCAACTGCCTGCAAGGAACCCAATCTGGCCAACCACCGCTGAGTGAGCCTGGGGATGGACCCTGCCCCACTCGAACCATCAGATGAGTGCAGCCCAGTCATCACCTTGACCGCAGCCTCCTGAGAAACCCTGAGGCCCAGGACACAGCTAAGCTGCGCCCACATTCCTGCTCCACAGAAACATGAGATGATAATTGTTCTGAACTGCTGAGCTTAGGGAGATCCTCATGTAGCATTTCCTTCTCTCTGGAGAATTGCTGGTGTGGAGCCAACAAGCCTTTATGTCATTCACCTAAGTGCCTGGAGGGTCAGGAGCTCTGCCATCCCAGAAACCTTTGAGCCAGTTGGGGTGGAAACCCCTGGGAAAAGAGCATCTCCTTTAGACCCTGAAGCCCCCACTTTACCCAGCTCTCCTCACACCTCCTCAGATCCATCCCTTATCAGCACCTTCCCCTTTTATACACACACGCGCACACACACACACACACACACACACACACACACACACACTGGCCCCAAGTGTGCATCTGCCTCGCAATTTATGATCCAATTACAAAAGCCATCAGCACCACGCATGTGTGTATTAAACAGAAGCCAGTGAAATCTTAGTGGCAGAAAAACACAGAAGGGGAGGCGGGGAGGGGTACGCCTCTGTGCAGGTGGTCCATGAGGGGTCACAGGAGACACCTCCCCAAAACTTTAAAAAATAAGAAAAAGCGCTTCCTGCGAAGCGTCAAACTAATTAAGTCAGGGGATAAAGAGAGAAGACAGTCCCCCAGACAAGTGGCATTGGGGTGCTTAGCGGGTCACACTGATGCGGCGAAAGCTGGTGACCCAGAGGCAGTGGCCTCTGTGCACACAACTCACACATGCGTGCACACCTTCCAATACGTGTGCACGCCCACCCCTCACGCGTGCACTCACATGCCATGCACGCACCTGCGTACACGTGGACTCACGCGTGTGCACTCCCTTGTATGCGTGTGCACATCCCGTCTACACACACAATCGCACAGATACACACCTGCACTGAGACTCAGTGCACACACACACACACGTGCACACACTCACCCCAGGTTCAAAGAGCCGACCCAGGCAGTGCTTGCTCAGCTCCAGCTGGGGAAGAAGAGGCTGTTTCTCCGACACTTGAGGGCACGTCTCTCTAATCACTAACCCCACGTTCACCCGGCAACGGCCTGGATGCTACAGTGTGCCCTCTTAGATGCCTTGAAACCAAAGACGCTGCTGCAGCAGAAACCCCAAGAATTCCAACACGGGAGAAGAAAGGTTCCTGCTGTCGGAAGATCTGTCCACCGCCCTCCTGCCCCCCCCCCCAGCGCCATTCTGTCCCCAGACACCAGTCATCTCCAATCCTGATGGAGTCAGGGCCCATGACACCAATTCCCAGACCCTGGAGAACGGCAGGCCCACTGCAGTGAGGCCTCCGACCCCTCAGCACTTCCTCTCAGCCCAGGCACCATTGAATGCTGGGTGAGCTGGGGGCAGGGGGGCAAGAAGAGGCCAAGTGGAGGAGTGCAGGGTGGCTCTCTGTACCCAAGGTCCCCTCAAGGTGCCACCGTGGATGCCAGGGAAATCACTGAAGCTGAAACTGGGTAAGTCCGCGCTGCTGGAGATCCAGCCCCAGGTGGCCTGGCCATGGCCTTGGAGAAAGCCCCGAGCCGTTCAGCCTATCAGCCTCCTCCACAGGAAGCTGGGAACGACGGCTGCATCTTCGAGCATCCTCGGGGTAGGGTGACAGCGAGAACTTCTGTGCCTGAAGGACAGGGGGTGGGGCGGAGGGGGTTGGGGGCAGTGACTTTCCCAAAGGCGCGCTCAGCAAGAGCAGGGTCCCGAGGCCGTGCAGGGGTGGAGGCTGAGCCCTGCTGCTTCTCCCAGAAGAGGCAGCCAAAGTCCCCAGCCACTGCAAGGGGCAACGCCGGGGCCTGCTCCCAATAGGGCCTCCCCAGTCCCGACCTCCGGCCCCCGAGTCAAAACGCAAGTGAGTAATTAAACCTGCTCGTTTATCATGGGCTTTCAAAAAACCTTGAGCTAAAAGAAACGATCAAGCACTATCCCCTCAAAACCCCAGACTACACCTAGGGACTGTCTCTCCAAGCTTGAAAGGAATGATTCCACGATCAAGACAATTAAAAATGCGTTTTAATAGGCGTCCGTGAGCCCACGCTGATACAAATTAATGACCGAATGGATAAACTCAAGGCGGAGAAGAAACAAAAAGTTCCTTACCGAAGAATTCCAAACAATGTGTGTAGATACCTAAACCCCTCCAGGAAATGAGCTTGTTTCCCCTCCCGCCGAGTGTGGGCTGAGCTTGGTGACTCTCCCAACGAAGAGAGGACGAAAAGCGGAAAGGAGAAATTTCCAGCGGAGAGACCTGGCAGCTACCACATTATCCAGGTGATCAAGGTCAACACCACGCTGCTATCACATGCCCCTGATACGATATCACGAGACTACTTCACCTCTGTGGTATTCTTCCCCAAACCCCAGTCCATTATGAGAAAACCCCGGACAAACCAAAATTGAAGGACATTCTTCAAAACACACAACCAGTACTGTCCAAAATCGTCAAGACCAGACGACAGGAAACGCGATGTGGGATTCCGACTGGATCCCACACAGAAGGAAGTTATTAGTGAAAAATCTAGTGACACCCAAATAAAGTATGTGGTTCAGTACACAGCATTGCAACCATGCTAATTTCTTAATTTTGACAACTTTCCCGGGGTTATGGAAGATTATGGGGAAACTAGGTGAGGGCTATGCAGGAACTCTCTCTACTTAACTTTGCAACTGTTCGGTAAATCCAGAATTATTCCAAAATAAAGAGTTTATTTTGGAAAGTGTACTTGACACAGCAGGTGGATAACTACTTCAAACCATCATCTCCACCCCCCCCACCCACCCCCGGAACGATACAATAGGATGACGTCAGAAAGTTGTGTACAGTTTCACTCCACGACCCATCTGAAAGGCAGCAGAGCAGTTACTGTGTGCCCGGGCTTGATTATCTCTAACCCCCAAACTACCAGGAGGACCAGCCTCCCTTTACGTGGGAAACTGACCAGGGGGAAAGTTAAGTAACCTGACAAAATCACACAGCATTCTGATGTGCCTCTGACCCAGGGCTGGCCCCAAAGCGCGTGTTCTCTTCCACGAGCCCCACTGCCCCTTCCCCGACTGGACCCATGGAAGACCACCGCCTCGTCCTATCAGAGCCCTGGGTGCCCTTCCAGGAGGGGTCCTCTGTCAGATGCCTTTCCCAGTCCCAGCCGCCGGCGTGAGAGGTTCTTTTGAAAGCTGATACAGAGAGGAACCACTAGGTGGCGAAAGACCCCACCAATGTCAAGGAACAGTGTCCGCCAAGGACAAGAGACCACACCCAGCTCAGACAGTTCTCTGCCTAAGAGCGCCAGCAGCAAAGCCTGTTGTAAGCCATTCGGGGCTTTCGTCTTGGCCAAGATTTGCGTAAGGGTAGAAAGGAGGGGTTGTCCCTCAACCACTGTTACAATTTTGGAGGTCCAGCTGCAGAACTAACCAAAGACTTACTCCTTCCTTGGCAAAAACCGGTAGACAGCTCTGAGAGCCTTACATAGGGGAACACCTCCAGATACACACACACACACACACACACGCACACGTACACGCACACATATATACACACGCAGCGGGGGTGGACCTTTAGATTCACTCTTCAGAGTCAGGTTAGCAGGACTCGTCTTGACAGACGTGCTAACCATCACCACCCTGGAACACAGGCATAGGCCCTGGCCCCCGTCTTTGAAACTTCAAGAGCTCCAGCTCCAGAACCCGACTGCTGGACTGGAACCCCAGCTCCGTTGATTTACTATACATGTGACCTTGGGCACCTGGCTTAGCTGTGGGCCTCACCTTTCTGGTCTAACACCTGGTGATGGGAGCAGGACCGAGCCCACGAGATTCACTGTGACAATTAAACAGATTAACAGGTGAAAGTCACTTAAATCAGTGCTTAATAAATGTTTGCCACTTTTTTGTTGTTGTTTCTCCCCCTTGAGGGGGTATATCTGCTCCACCCCTCAACCGTCCTGCCCTGAAGAGAACAGGATGCCTTCATAAGGGAGGAGACAGTTGCTATGGCAACCCTAGAAGGAGCCTGAATGGACACCGGCCCTGCTGTCTACTCAGTTGTGAGAACCGAAGGCTTGGTTCACGGGGTATCATCACGACTTCTAGTCCGTTTCAAAGACCCGCCATAGCAGACCACACACCTCCCTCCGCAGGGAGGACATGGGGCAACCTGCATCTCCAAGGAGACTCCAGAAAGTTCCCCGGGCAACGGTGCGATGTTTTATCCCTGCTTTACTGAGAGGTTTTGTTTTCAAGGTCAAGGCGAATGTGTAGGCACAACTGCTTTTAAACCTGTTCTAGGCTCAGACCCTGCAGCTTGGAACGACTCTGGCACCTGACCTTGTGATTCTTGTTACTCGTGTGTGGAACAGACCACTGTGTTCTGGGGCCGGCTGAGCTGGAGCAGAGCAGAGACAGGGCTCCCATTGGGGCAGGAACCCCTCGATGCTCACAGGAAGGTGTCAGCCTCCTCCTGTCACCTGGGCAGGGGGCGTCTGCTTCACACACACAAACACACACACCCATAGAAGAGCTGCCGCCAGGGCGGGACCCGCAGAGCAGGGCTTCCAATGTTGTCCCGGGGAAGATTCAGCAAAAGCTCCACTGCCAGCAGCAGTTCATGGAGGGGAGGAGAAAGATGCTCACTGAGCTGTTCTTTCTAGACCAGCGGGGTCCCCAGCCCTGGAGCATCAGCCCCACAGGAGCTTAGAGAAACGCAAATTCTTGGGCCCTGCCTGAGAACTACTAAATCAGACACTCCAGGGTGGGATCAGGGGTCTGTGTTGTAATGCCCCCCCCCCCCCCCGGTGGCTCAGATGCCCTCAGGCTGGAGAACCACCACCCTGGATATCGGAAAGGGCACTTTCATTACACCCAAGTGTCAGTGCACTGCTCCGGCCTTGGTGTTTACACCACAGGCTTTAGAGGGACGTGACAGGGCACAAACCTAGACGTTGCTTGAAGTTCAGAATTCCCTGTGAGAACAGGATGCTCTGGGGAGCCCAGAGTCCCCGGGCATCTCTACTGGTGATGACACCCAGACAAAGGGGTCTGATGAGAATTGACAGAACTGATCTAGAAAGCTCTCGACCACTCTAGACCGTATCTGTGCCATCCTCTGCGATCATACAGGGATTATAGGTTTTATCTGATCCTAAAATATTTTATCCTGGCTTTATTCAGGACTTCATCTTATTTTTTCTACCTTTATTTTTCCTACTTTTTTATATAAAAATAAAATTTAAAATAATCTTGCCTTAAATCCTTTTGGCGACAAAGCCAGGTTTAAATATATTTAATATTTTTCAAAGACACATGACTTTTTTTAAAGCAATGTCCAAGTGGGGTTGGGGAAAATTTGTAGAAGCACCTGCAATAATCGACCTGAACACTAGAGGGCACCACAGCCAAAGAGTCTGGCTGGCCCAGCAGCGGCCCCGGGGAAGGCTCCAGGGATGGAAACATCAAAATAAGAGAAAAGCCTACTTCAGACCCCATAACCGTCTGAACTGCAGGAGACTGCAAGTTGCTGCCAGATGCAGGCCCTCTTCGGGGCTCACACCTCCGAACCCCCAGGGCAGTCAGTAATTAGGTGTCTACGGGCACGGAGAGCTGCAAACCTGGGCCACCGGCTCTGCATTTGGATTAAGCTCCCCTGTGTGTTAGGCGCTGCGAGGATTACAAAAAACCAAACAGATGATGCCACTGAGCATGTGCACAGCATGTCACTTTACAGAACATTTTCTCCTCCACAGACACCCGCGTGCACAGTGCCTCATCACACCGTCAGGGCGCCCTGGAACACGGCTCCATCAGCCCACCCTGCAGAGGAGGAAAGCAAGCCCGAAACGTGCCAAGGGACTTCTGCGGCCTGACGTCTGGGCTGGCTGGTGGCCGAGCGTGCGGAAGTCTAACTCAGACCGGGCGGTTAGCACTTAAGCACAGCACCTCCCAAAAGGCAAACAAGAGCCTGTTCTCAGGAGTGAGTCCTGCCCTCAGCGACCTGGAGGTGGGATAAACCTGGGGGGAATCGCTGCTGACAAAGCTCAGGGCGGGTCCCCAGGATCCTCGGCCCATCGCCAGCCACGCAGGGGAAAAGCCACCGCTCGGAGGTCTGCAGCCCCTTTACCTGCCCTGTGCCGCCCCCGCCCCAGCTCTTAACAAAACCTGCAGCTTGTGCTGTACATTACGACATCACATCTGCTGCTGCATCGCTCTACAGAAAGTAGGGCAGGGACTTCGCTGGTGGCGCAGCGGTTAAGGATCCACCTGCCAATGCAGGGGACACAGGCTCGAGCCCTGGTGCCCAAAGATCCCACATGCCGCGGAGCAACTAAGCCCATGCGCCACAACTACTGAGCCTGCGCTCTAGAGCCCCTGAGCCACAACTACTGAGCCCGTGAGCCACAACTACTGAAGCCCGTGTGCCTAGAGCCCGTGCTCCGCAACAGCCGAAGCCACCGCAATGAGAAGCCCGCGCACCGCAACGAAGAGTAGCCCCCGCTCGCCGCACCTAGAGAAAGCCCACGTGCAGCAACAAAGACCCAATGCAGCCAAAAATAAATTAATTAAAATATACATAGACATTTTTAAAAATATATTTTTTAAAAAAGTAGGGTAGGAGTGTGGTTGTGTGTGTGTATGTTCCCCACCCCCCAGAGACACACGGGCCAGGAGAGACCTGCCTGTCCTCCCTCCCATTCACCAGCCAGCAGTGTCCTGCCCCAGAGATACTCGGAAAATACAAGAAAGAGACAAGGAGCCTTGCCACAAATCCACAGAGACCAGAGGACACCCCAGGCAGTGTCCTGCCCCACGGCCAACAGGGACCGTGGCTTCCCAGGCAGAGGGCGGCCGCCCTGCCACCCAGCCCGACTCCCCGGGCACAGCTGATGTCAGAGCCAACAGGCCAGGAGTAGCCACTGATTTTTTTTGTAGCTACTTCACCTTAAGGTCAAAAATGTGGATAAAATACTCTGGCTCCATTGTTCTAGACATATTCCCTTTTTATCCTCCACTACTAAATATTTTATCTCAAAATAATCCCCCAGAACGGTTTTCTGGCAGAGAATGACAACGTCTAGCTTTCCGACATCCAAGAGAGGGATGAATCTGTTGAAACCCACATAAACCTCAAATGATGCATCTCCCCTTCGTGAATGCCACCTCACGGCAGCCCAGAGTGACCGTGAGTTCCTGCCTGGTCTACATCGGTGGTCCTGGAGCATGCCACCCTGAAATTCCTGGCTACGTAACACAGCCTAAGCCAGTCCGTACAGACCGTCACGCCCCTCTCAGCCCTGTGTCCCCCACGATGCATGAACCCAAATGCCGGGGGAAAGGGATCTGGAAGTAAGCTTTGCTTTGGGCGGAGAACTGTATTCTAATTCATCCACCTAATTCCTGAAGTAAGGCTCAGCAGGGCCCGTGCTTGGAGCAGACGTGAGAGAGCCCTTTTCCCGGCCACCATGCTCATCAGCGTTCACACGGAGGATGGATGGAGTGGGTCTCAGTGCCGAGCTCCCGGGGGGAGCTGCAGCCCCTCTCTGGGACCTTCATCTCAGAGTGAGAGGCTCGACCGCGGTAAGCTGGGCCTGGAGACGCAGCGCCAGGGCCCACGGCACTTTCACAGGCCCGTGAAAGTGTTTTAATTTCTTTTTAAAATCAGAAGAAAAAGGAACACAGATTTTCAGGCCGGAGAAGATGTTTTAATATGTAATATTAATGTAGTCATAGCTATACCAACAGAGTTACAAATTTTTCCTTTTCTTTTTAAAGAAGAGGGGAATGACAAAGGCAAACGTGCCTGGGACTCATGAAAGTCTGAATGCAGCCCTGAGCAGCCTGGGGTGGGGAGAGACGGGCGTCCCAAGCAGGACAGCTTAGGCACACTTGCAAGGGGCTGAAGAAACCCCGCCTCCTTGGCCCTGGGGGTGGAGCTTCTGCATCCCCGGCATCAGGACCACTGACTCCATGCTGCTCCCCGTAGCTTCCTGCCGCCAGGAGACTCTACAAACCAGGTGCACTTGGCAAAGGTTCTCATCCAATCCCAGGGCCAGGGGGCGTACAAGGCAAGAGGGGACACTAGAGGGCTGGGTGAGCACAGAAGGCCAAGGAGATGAAGCTCGGAGCCTTCCCCCTGAGACCAACCCCCTCGCAACCCATTTTTTTTTTTTTTAGAAGATGTTGCGGGTAGGAGTTTATTAATTAATTTATTTATTTTTGGCTGTGTTGCGTCTTTGTTTCCGTGCGAGGGCTTTCTCCAGTGGCGGCGAGCGGGGGCCGCTCTTCATCGCGTTGCACGGGCCTCTCACTATGGCGGCCTCCCGTTGCGGAGCACAGGCTCCAGACGCGCAGGCTCAGTAGTTGTGGCTCACGGGCCCAGTTGCTCCGCGCCATGTGGGATCCTCCCGGACCAGGGCTCGAACCCATGTCCCCTGCTTAGCAGGCAGACTCTCAACCACTGCGCCACCAGGGAAGCCCCCATTTTTATTTTAATATTCACCTAGCATAAAACTGTACCATTTTAACCATTTTCAAGTGTCCGACTCAGTGACACCTAGCACGTTCCCAGTGTGGTGTGAGCATCACGCCTCCTTGGTTCCAGAACATTTTCATCCCGCCAAAAGGAACCCCTTGCCTACTAAGGAGTCACTCCCCATCCCCCCGGCCCTCCTCCCGGCCCCGGGCAATCATTAATCTGTTTTCTGCCTCTAGACACTGGCCTGTTCTGGGTATTTCACATAAGTTGCATCACACAGTGTGTCGTCCTTCTGTTTCTAGCTTTCACCGAGAAGAATGTTTTCAAGGTTCATCCATCCGGTGTAGCATCTACCAGTACCTCATGCGTTCCGTGGCTGAATAACGTTAACATTGTATGCTAGCTCTCATTGTTTTTCTCCCCTTTATAGGCATGAGAGCGCTCAGAAGGGAAAGCAAACCTCTGCGATGGTTATCAAACATCAGTGACAAGTGCTCAGCTCAGGAAGGGATACGGGTCTTAAAAACAGAGGCATGGGCAACGGCATTTTTAAATCGCAGAATGTGCAGAATCAGATACACATGCAAACCACACAAACACCCACGTGGATGTGTACGGCTTCTGCCCTAACGTCCTCCCCTTATCCGGGGCCTCGGGAAGTCCAGCTCTGATTCAGCACTTGGATTAGGGGAGTCTAGAAGCAGCAAGGCGAGCTGGCTCTCCCGGACTTGGCTGTAAACCTGTTTCACCCGACACTCTGGCAAACACGGGCTGTCGGGTTTCCCACCACCTTCATCCGTGGAGTGGGGAGGGAACTCACCACGTGTCCCGGGAGAAACAAAGTCAGAGAGGGAGGGTGGGAGGGAGTGAAGGGAGATGGGAGGTGGCAGAGAGGGCAAGTCTGGGAACTCAGCCACTCGGGGTCTCCCTGCAGCGCCCAGGAAGCAGCATCCTTCCAAAAATGAGGATGAAGAGAGCAGAGCATGAGGCCCACAGCAAGAGGCGCCGGCTGAGACCTCCGTGGCCACAGCCAACCGAGTCCACGGGCTTCCGCTGCTACCATGTCTCCAAACGCCTGGTTAAGAGAACCAGGAATCGGGGCCACATTTTGTTCCTCTCCCCCAACCTCCCTGGAGCTTCAAGGAACTGGTTATGGTTGCCAGATCAGGGACTCACGTCAGTTCAGATGTTTCTATTACGAAAAAAAGAGAAAAAGGTACACAAGTACAAAGACGTTTATGGCAGCCTTGTGCTGAAAAATGGAGACCCATTTTTTCTTTTCTTGAAAGAAACATTTATTTATGATCTTTATTGGTCCAAGTTTCAAACAAATCCAGAACAGGTGTTCACATTTTGAGCCTTTACTGAAAGACACCATGTCACGCGTGAAATAAATGCTGATCCCGTGGGGGGCTCCCCTGATGCCCTTAAATACTGGGTTGATCCGTCAGAAGACGACCTGTGCGGCAGAACGTGCGCAGAAAGCTGCTTGGAAAAGGGCAGGATTTAAACCTCGTGGTTTTTCACAACATAAATGTGCTGTAACTTATAATAATTTCAAAACAAACTCCCCAAGAATCAACTCTCTCTTTACATAAAAAAATAATCCATTTATGCTCTTCTTGAAAGAGCCCCGCATTGGGGACTCGGTAAGAAAACAACGGTCCACTGACTCACTGGCCCTCAGGCCCGGAAGGACCATCATCAATGTTGAGACCCTGGAAAGCCACCCTTGCCATAAAAGCGAAGAAGAGAATGGAATCTGCACTCTGTGTATATCACAGCAACGTGACATGGACATCCCTCACCATGTCCAAGGAGACGTCCAACATATTCCATCTTCAAGGCACTGTCAGGTGTCCGAATTTTCTGACACAGTTTTAATGTCACAGCTGCCATGAGAATGTACAGTAGCAGCCCCAGCGACCATCATTCGCAATCTGTTTATTTCCCTGACGTTCCGCATCTCCTTCCCTCCTCCTACGAGAGGCCTTTATTAGACAAGCTCTCTTGGAGTAAGGGCTGGCTGCCCCACCACACGCGCGCGTGTGTGTGTATACATGTGAGTGCCCGTGCACACACAGACACACACACACACCCTGCAGTGCCACTTAGCCGTTCTCAAGGCGGGGCAACTGGTGGCTCTTGAGGCCAGGACGGCAGCACAGGGAGCAGAATTAGCTTTTCTCTTTCAAGGGGTGTTTGCTTAACACGCAGAGCCCCTGAGCGGGACAGGGTCGCGAAAGGAGGAAGACCTCTCAGTGCCTGGAAGGAATCCCAGTGCAAGCGGCTCCCTCCGGTCCAGCTTTTCTGTGCCCCCTGGTCCTCCCAGGAGGGGAGGGCAGGAAGAGAGGGGAGGGCAACGGGTAGAGCCATGGGTCAGTGAGGCCAAAACAACCTGGACGGAGGGTCCCCAAGGGACACAGAGCCAACCCGGAGACTCAAGTTTCTCCTTCAGGTGTCCTTCCAGAATTCTGCACTCCACACAGAGCCTGGACGTGCACTTCAGGGGACAGTCCTTAAGCTGCAGCTGGGTGCCAAGCAGGTCCAAGAACAAAACTGAAGGAGGGTCTTCAAATACTTCCGGGATGTGCAGTTTGCGAGGGGACGAAAAGGAGAAGCCAGAGGCCAGGAATACGCCTGTTATTGGAAACACCCAGTTCCGCCAAAAGGTAAAACGGAGAAAAAAAGTTTCAGGGCATCGTTTATGCGATAAAAGTCAGCCATCCGCTACCACTCAACAGTTATATTAAGCAGATTGTGAGGTCAGTCTTGCAGAATATTGTACAGGCATTAAAACAAAATGCAAAGACGGGGAACTTGAGAACGTGAACAACAAAAGGTTAAGTGAAAAGTGAGAAATCACGTGCTCTGAGATTATGATTCTGCAAAGTCCAAAGAAAATGCAAACCCTTGATGATAAGGCAGGGTTCTAGTGAGAGGGTTTTTGTTTTTTTTTAATATAAAGTTGTTCTGAATAACAAATATGGTTTAAACAGTGGTGTAAAACAGAAACTCCCCAGAGCACCTGGAGAGGGACGGCAGCGGAGAAGAGCACTGACCGCGTGTCCAGGAGTCCAGCGTGCTCAGCCCCGGGGTCAAGTGCGTCCAGAGTACGGAATCAGCATCTGCCGTCACGTTTCCCCACCCCTGACAGCCAGGTCAGGAGCGGCCGCAGCCCTGCAGCCTCCTGATGGGAGCCCTGGGGGCTGCCTGTCTCGGGGCAGAGCTTCCCACCTTCTCGGCCACACCGGGGCGCATCCCCGCCAGGAACAAGCGCTCCCCGCTGCCTCCAGCAAAGCCTCGTGAGTTCTTCTGCCCGCACCACAGTCCCCTCTTCGCTTCCCCACGTCCCAGCCCTCAGGGTTCCGTGTCCACTCCCTTCCTGACGATTCCAGGCAGCGCTGCGGTCTCCCTGACCTGGGAGCTGGTGTTCTTGTTCATTCTGCCTTTATTCACTCACAGCCCTTAGGTTGTTCACTTCATACCTTCTCCTCCAACTCCGGCTTCGAGATCTGAAGGTCGGGGGGGCTGCGTCTGCCTCACCTACTCCTCCCCTGCCCGTGTCAGGCAATCAAGCCCTGTTTGCTGACTGAGTGAATGGCTCCTTCCCCTCCCTGTCTCCTTGGATTGGGGTTGAGGTCATAGGGAAGAAGAGGCCCGAAAATGAAATTAAATGGCATGTTTGCTTTTGCACGCCACAGCCTTGAGAATCAGCCGGGGGTGGGGGGCAATCAGCAGTGTGGGGGGCCTTGGGGAGGGAAGGGATTTGCCAACGTCCTCCCAGACCCCCTTTGCGGGGAGCAGGAACAATGAGATGGGAGGGTCAAGTCCTTCCTGGCTAGTTTAATTAATTGCTAGGAAACAGACCTCCACCGCCTGTCATCATGACTTAAGTCACAACAGCTGGAAGGAGGAAGCCAGGTCCATTACAGCTGGCTGGCAAGGTGGCACACATGGATCGGGAACCGGGCAGGAAGTGCTGAAGACAAGACACTTCTGAGACCCCCCAGGTGCAGCCCACACTGCACCCCACCCCAGGCACCCGTGTTGCATGCTTCCAGTTAACCCATTCACTGCCATGTACTGAAGTCTGGACGCACACGCTAGACTCAATGAAAAGTCGGTGGTGGCCACTTGCTCAGAAACATACTAAGCAAAGGAAGCCGGGTGCAAAAGACTACAGATGCCTCATTCCACGGACACGAAACGTCCATAGAGGCAGGTTCACTGAGCAGCTCAGGGCTGGCCACGCAGGTACGCCTCAAACAGGCATCAAGGAGACCTCCTGGGGTTGATGGAAACGTTCTAAATCTGCATGGTGGCGACGGTCGCACAATGCTGGACACTTACTAACAGTAACTGGGTCGTACACTCATAACGGGTGAATCTGACAGTACGTAAAGTATACCTCAATACGGCTGGTGTAAAAATAAGAAGCTGGTGGCCAGGAAGGCAGCTCAGAGGGAAAAGAATCAAGCATCCGTCTCAAACCTATGACTTGTCCTGAGTGAGCCTTACCGCGAATGTCCTTTGCCCTCTAACCCCGGGGGCCGCAGCCCCAGCTGACAGTTGGATAGACTCCAGGCTTCAAGGTCCAAAAGGCTGAGCCCCTCACCAGCTGTCTGATTCTGGGCATGCTTCCCAACTTCCCCGAGCCTCGGTTTTCTCATCTGTAAAATGATGACAGTAATATTCACCCCCATGTGTCATGTCCCCAGAAGGTGCAGGTCACAGGCCCTCCAGTGCCACTTTTAGTGCTTTTTCTTTTAATTTAACAGGTACTTGAAGAGGTCTACGCAGTGAGCCTGGTACTATGCTAGATGCTTTAGGGAATACAAAAGTAACAGAAAAGGGCTATTTTCAAGTTTACCACCTTGTTGATATACTTATAAAGCAACTCGAGGTAGTTGAGGACAAAACCTCATAACCAGGATCTAAAAAGTCAGTGCTGAAGAGTCCTAAGGTCAAGGGGGCATGGCATGGAGGGAGGGGTGCTCAGAGGAGCTGGGGGCTGGGCCAGTGTGGACCAGAGGCAGGAGGGTCGGGGAAGAGCAGGGCTTTCCAGTCCCGAGGTCCGGTTTGAAATCCGGGCTCTGCCACTTCCCAGCTGTGATGCTGGGCAGACACTCAACATCTCAAGCCCCGTTGGGAATCCCTTCCAAGGTTTGTGGCAGGAGGAACGAGAAAGGCGCAGGACAAAGACCTACTGTATAGCACAGGGAACTGTGCTCAATACTCTGTAATGGCCTATATGGGAAAAGAATCTGAAAAAGAATGGATACATATATATGTAGAACTGAATCACTCTGCTGTACACCTGAAACTAACACAACATTATCAATCCACTGTACTCCAGTGTAAAATAAAAATTAAAGAAAAAAAGGCTGTCACAGGGCCCGGGCACGTAGTAGGTGCTCAGTTAGGATCAGGAGAACACACTGAGTCACAACGGAGTGAAGACTGGACGTGGAACGGCCATGAAGGGACTGGCCTGGCAGAATACCATCTCCGAGCTCCCCTCTTCCTCCCCCAGAGGCCCCCCAACTCCTCTCCTCCTCGGCTCTGGGTCCCTGACAGACGACGAAGGAGGCCCCGACCCCAAACAGTTAATAGGGAAGACAAGAGCCATTTCCTTCGGGGAAGACACGGTCCCACTTAGCATCTGTCTCAGCCCAAGTGGGCCATCTTCGTGAGCCCGACATGTCATCATAAATGAAAAATGAGGGAGGACCAGAGGCCAGAAAAAGAAGAGGAGAATCACACCAGCCCACGTGCAAGGCCCAGGAGTCGGGGCTGGTGGGCAGCCCAGAGTCAGCAGGGCCAGGTGGGGATGTGGAAGGGGGGCGACAGGAGAGGGCAAGGTGACCAGCCAGGGGAAGAACCAAATCCCCTCCTTCCAGCGCAGGGGGGCAGGGGTGAACCTGCTGCATCCTCTGGGCTCTCCCTCAAACGCAGAAGATAGAATTTTGATGATGCAAACAGCCCCCTCCCAAAGACAATGTGCCCACAAGGAGCGGGAAGGCCTTTTGACCTCGGGAGGGAGCACGGGCCTCAAGAGTCGACAGAGCTGGGCTGCCAAGTGGGGGACCCTGAGCCAAGTCCCGCGGCCTCTGTGACCTCAGGCAGGCTCTGCCACTGGGAAAGGAGGATAAATGACAGCCCTCACAGGGCCATCGGGAGGGTGGAGATAGCCACGGAATGCCTGGCACAGAGCAGCCCTCCAGGTCCCTGGCAACATCGCCTGGTGCTCAGAGCCCAAGGGCTTGGGTTTGGGGCCAGGCTGTACCACTTCACAGCTGTGTGATTTTTGATCAGTTACTTGCCCTCTCTGTGCCTCGGTGTCTCCATCGGTAAAACAGGGACAACAGTAACGCCTACTTCATAAGGTTATTTGAGGAATAAACGAGCGTGTGTGTGTGTGTCTGTGTGTGCCCGAGCACACCTACATGCACGTGTGTGCGCATGAGTGTGTCTGTCCTACAGTGATGGATGTCTGGAACACAGAATACAGCAATTGCTAGTATTAGCTAATACCATTAGTGCTTATTATTAACTCTCAATGGTAGCTGAGGTCATAACAACCTCAACATTGCAGCACTTCCTTCTCAGACCACGTCTCTCTCTTGTCAGAGGCAGCCTCAAGGGGGTTAAACAGGCCCCTGGGCTGTCCCAGAGCTGAGCGTCCACAGCCAGCACCAGGACTCCCCATCACGGCTCCCACGGGCAGGTGGCCGGCAGTCCAAGTCCACCCAGCGTGGGCTTCTTACAGGCAGTCAGGGCTACGGTCTGGGGAACTGGAGACGCCCCCAGAGGGGCAGCCACGCCTGGCGGAGGCCTCCACATGCATCCGTCACATGAACAAGGGCAAGTTCATTCTCCAAGGACCGCAGGGTCCTACCTTCTGCCGAAGAGAGAAGGGTGATGGGAAACTACTTAAGGCCTACCAGCCCCTTGGGTTTAAAAGCAGATGATCATTAGTTAGAAGTCTGAGTCACTGGGTTTGGGGATACAGGTCCACGGGGGCAGCAGGGGCGTCTGTGGAAAGATGACATCGTGGGGAGGTGCTCGGGGGCGGGGCGGGGGGGTATTGGAGGGTCTCCCTGCTGCTTCCGGACACCTGAGGTCTCCATCTATACCGTGAGGCCAGGGGAGGGCCCTCCTCCCCACATCCCACAGAGCCTCACCCAGCTTCTGGGGGCTCCTCCAGCCACCCCGAGCGACAGGCGAAACTGCAACCCACCAGAAGCCTCCACGTCAAGGCAGACCCCCTGTCCATCCTCTCCCCACAAAGCCCAGGTCTCTTCCCAGGAGCAGAGCTGATAAAGAAGAGGTTCCCTGAAATCTGCCCCAGAATACAAGGCATCGGGACCAGCCACCCGGCTTCTCAAGCCCCTTTCAGGGGCCCAGGCTCATGGGACAGAAGCCGCGATTCTCTCTACACCCGTGTCCTCCTTGCACGCCCTGTTCCTGCCCCCAGCCCTCGCTGGCCCCGACCTCCCGAAACAAAGGTGCTTTTTTCCCTGCTCCTCTCGGGGTCACCACATTTTCGTCAAACCTGTGCTTGTTTTCCTTCTGCTGGGGCCCATCTTGGCCGGCCTCCTCGGGCACCGCCATACCCTGGAGACAAACCCCGTATTGTTTCCATAGACCTAATAAATGACAACACTCCACACCTCCTGCCACTAACCCCGCTCGCCCGCCCGGCTCCCCCCCGGCCTGGCCCGGCCCGTCTGAAGTCTCCCTTGTGCTAAATGCTGCCCTCCCCCAGCCAAAGAACAGGAGGCTTATGTCAAGCGGGGAGAGAAACCGGCTCGCGCTAGCGGTGCCTCCCCGTCTGCGTGCTATCGGGTGAAGATTTGGTCCAGAGAGACGCAGCATCAGTGAGCAACTTCCATGGACCGGGTCCTTCCTCCCTTCCGCTCAAGCCTGGAATGGAAGGGAACGGGGGAAGGTGGCCAACGGTGCCGCAGAAGGATGCTCAGTGAGTTTTCCAAAACACGTCTTTCCTCGGCAAGCAGGCTTTTCCTCGCCCTTTGACAAAGTCGATGATGAAAGGGGTAGGGGAGGCTCAACAAGCGCAGCTTGACTTCTCTCCCCGCTGGCCCAGTGGAGGAGGTCCGTCAGGCACCGTCCGGAGGGGACCGCGGGCGCCCCGGGATGGGTGATCACCAGTGAGGAGGGCTCTGGGCTGTTTGGATGTGGGATGTGCCCGTGTGCGGGGTCAGGAGCCAAAACACGAGCCACGTGTCACGCCACCCAAACACAGATTCGCGCACGGATTGTTCTGGAGTCTGTAAACAGTTCCCTGAGCCTCCAGCTTTCGTTGAGGGAAAAAGAAACCAGAAGGAGACAGCAGCAGCCTAACCTCTGCAGCCAACTGCTCCGGGCCCCGACCTCACGCCCAGCAAAAGCCCGTTCACCAGCCACCAGTCAGGAGAGATCAACCACCCAGGAGATGGGCACCTTGACTTCTCACCCCGACCCGGCTCTGCCTGCCCTGACGGCCCTCGGCAAGGCCGCACGGGCCAGTGGGCTCTGCGTCCTCGCTGCTGCCACTGCAAGAGCCCTCCTCTGGGCAGGGTGCAGGGAGGGGTGACATACTACCCAGGGCAGGAGCGACTGAGCCAGGGGGAGATGCCAGTAAAGAGTCGGGAGACAGACGAGCCCACGGACACACCCAGACACACTCAGGAGGCCATGAGCAGGCACATCCTAAAACGCGATTGTTTCACGTGTAGGGCTGGACGGAACTGGAGAGCTCGCCCCCGCTGTTCTGCCTACAGATGCAAGCACAGAGTGGTAGAGGACCCTGACCGAGATCGCCCATCCAGGAAGGAACGAGCTGAGACTGGGACCTAGAGCCTCGAACCAGGGTCCAATGTGACTCCCGCCCTCTCCTCCGTGTCACCCCTCTGCAGATCAGTGAAACGCAAAGCTCATGCGAGGAGTGGGTCCAATCCGCCCACCTGGATGAAATGAGGGTTCACAGCCTGGTGACGGGAAAGAAAGGACCGGGGCACACCTGTCAAGGCAGCCACCCTGCCAAGAGGGACAGGGGGATGGAGTGGGAACCCAACACACACCCACCTGCCACCTGGCCCCATCTGGTGGACGGTGCCATTGCGGGGTAAGTGTCCCCGGGATGGGCAGGGGCTTCAGGCCAGTAATTCGCATTTTCTGGGTCTGGTTCTGGAAGACTGGTCCAGGAACACACCAAACATGCAGAGACCCACCCTCCAGTGGCCCAAGGCGAGGCTGCCGCTGCTTCTCCAGCGAGCCTACCCTCCAGCCGCCATCCTCGTGCCCACCGTCTCCCACTCCCCGCCCCCCACCCAGGACAAGAACTCTGCCCCCCCTCTGCTCCGTCCTTCCACCCAGCTAACTGTCCTGTGTGCAGTCACTGTGCCCGAGGTCCAGAGAACCGTGGAACGGAGCACAGCTTGCGCCTCACAGGGGCCCCCTTTGGCTCCCCCCTGAATTGCCCATCCACCCTCCCCAGCCTCTCCCCCAGCCTCTCCCCCACGTCGCTGCCTGGAACCTGCTCTGAGACCCGGCCCTCCCTGGGCAGGATGTCCATCTGCAGAGCCCAGGGAGGTCAGGGTCTCACCAAGGTCTCTCCTCCACCATTGCCCAGCATTTCGGAGGTGGCTCTCCCAGTTCACACTCTGCGCAGGCCCAAGAGGATAAGGCAGGCTCAGCTGAACCAGAGGAAGGCCCGGGAGCCTCCTGCCGCTAGGCACCTGACCGGGCTTGACGGACTCAAGCCCGGCCGGGAAGGCCCTTCTCGCCACCGCCAGACCCCCGCCCGGCTCCTCCAGGCCGCCCACCCCCGGATGAAGGAGGAAGCGTGCGCTGCAAGGTAGAACACAGGCAACCTGGGAATTTCAGGAGCCAGCCCTCCGGCCCCCGACTCACACACACCAGGTCGATCCCCAGGGCCCACCGCCCCGCCCCAAGCCAAGAAGATGAGAGGAGGGGGGCACAGATTCGGGGCCGGGAGCTGGGTCAGGGCTCCCCTCTCTAAACGTGAGTGGGGAAGGCTTTCTCTCGGCCACACTCCAGCAAGGTTCCCCAATCCTCTTGTGGGCCAAAGCAGCCGGGCGCCTCCTTCCCGGCCCCAACGGAGCCCACGGGCTCCAGCCTCTCTGCTGCTTGCCCGGTGGAGGAGCAGGTGCCCGGGGTGCTGAGCCCTCCAAGGGCACGTGGTACCAGGGACGCAGGGCAGACGATGACACCCAGCAAGGCGAGGGCAGGCAGAGGCTTTAGAATCAGACACAGCAGGGCTGGAAGCTGAAGTGTTCCACTGCTGGGCGACATTAGGGGAGATGCTTTCCTTCTCTGAGCCTAGCATTCCAGGTCTGGAAGATGCTGTAAGGACTGAGACATCGATCCACGTGCAGGGCATTTAGCATGTTCCACAAATGACAGCCCAACGTGAATAGCTGATCACGGAAACCTCTCGTTTACACGGCTGGGTGAAAAGCTCTGAACCATGTAGTTAAAAAGGGCTACACCACACAGTGACAGGTACGGCCACCTGGGGAAGCAAGGGGTGCCCACACACCCACACGCCCCTAGATGGGATGCACACCGACAGAGCGCACGGGCGCACGTGCACCCAGGTGGCCAAATTTACCCATGATGTTTGCTACGCAAAGTCCCTCAGATCGAACATCTTCTAAACACACACACACACAGCTGCGGCCTGGCCCACCGAGTGGGTGAGGTGTTTCTGGGTTTTGTTTTTTTTTTAATCCAAATAGATAACTGAAACTAGGAATTTCTCCCTGGCAAACCAAGACAAACTTGCCAAAGAGCATCCCAGCGATTTAGAGAGGAGGGGGAAGGTAATTCCAGCAGAGTTACAGCACTGCCCCACGCTGAGATTTCCCCCCAAAATAAAATGATAAGGGAAAAATCCCTAACTCTCCCACAGCCCCCTCCGAGGTTCCTCAGACCCCACCTCCCACCCCATCTCCAGCACGAAGTCTGCTGGTCTCCATGCAGGGGTGAAAATAAAGGGAGTTTTGTCCTTCTCCCCTCCTCGGCGGGTCTGAGTGAGTTTATCTGACACTCCAGCAGGCTTTGTAAACTGAGTGTCCCAGGATAAACGCTCCCTTAAGAGTCGCTTGGCCTGGGACAGAGGGACCCTCTCCAGAGGAGAATGGGGAGCTTGTTCGGATGGTCTTTTAATATGGGGGGCGGGGTGTCACCGAGGACAGGCCTCCAACAGACTCTCACAGAAGGGTCTCTGTCCCGGGGCTACAATGGAGGGAATTCTTAAAGGCACAGATGCTGAAAGGGGGAAGGAATTTTTTTTTTTTCCCCCTAAGAGGAAGGGAGGGTGGTCAGGGCGGGAAGGAGAGGGGGTGTGATGAGGCCTTCTCACTCCCCAGAACAATTCAGGTTATAACAAGGCATCTCAGCCTGAGAGCAACAGATAGGCGAGCAGATCAGAGGCCCCACGGAGGAGAATTAAAACAAACAAACAAACAAAAAAAAACAGAAAGAAAAAAGAAGTTAAAAAAAACCCCACTTCATCTGATGTATGCGGCCAAGGGTATGGCCATGTTATCCCATGATTTAAGTATGTCAATCTTGTTCAAACTTCACTCTTGTAAACATCTGCTTTTGCTCAGAATAAAAGATGAAGATTTGATACAAAAAAAAAGAATTCTACTCGAATCTGTTTGCTCTACGGGTTCCCGGTCTGCTTCCCAAATCCAGGATGTGAACCCCCCAGCCAGCAGGGAAGAAGCACATTTTTTCCTACGTGAAGGGCCTCTATTCCATTATCAATCCTTGGAAGGCCGTCTGAGTCCAAACGTTCACTCTGGGAAAGGGGGAAGCAGAGCCCCCGAAGGCCCTTAAATAAATAAAATTCTCTCCATCCACAGGGAGAGGAGGGTCATTTATTCTTCCAGTTCTTGATTTTGGTACAAGGTCACCCTAACAGATTTTTGAAGACATCCCAAACTATCACAAATGACGTTTTATAAAGACTGCCCCGCGAGCCTGTTGTATGTTTTGATTTCGTTCAAGTTGAATTGAGCGTTTCTCCAAGAAGTCAAGCTGTGCTCCACAAAGAGCTGGGGGTGGTGGGACCACTGGGAAGGATAAGGCATTTCTTCTTCGCTACCTTGCTGTGGTCCCACCTGCCCAAGACAGCGAGGGAAGCAAGGAGACATCCTTGTTCATCCTCCATGCTGAAATTAATCAAGGAGTCACCTAGTCCACTTCTAAAGCACGCAGGGAGGAAACCAAGGCCCCACGACGTGACACAGCTTACCCCAAACCACAAGGCAAATTAGGAGACTGGAATGGGCAGACACCAGGTCTCCTGGCTGAGCAACCATCTTACGGCACAAGGGAGAGAAACGTGCTCAGGACCACACCAAGCAAAGACCAGTAGCCATTTCTGAAAGCAAGACACGTAGCTGTTTTCCCACTGGCATGTGTTGGGATAATCTAGCCAGAGGCCATGGAGCCAACATCCACAGACACACAGCAGCAAAATGGCGGAACAGTGTGGGCCTTGGACCTGTCAGGTCACCGAGTGTATATCGTCTTTACTGGAGTCGGCATCAGGCCGGTTGCTGTGAAATCGGAGAATGCACACCTCTGATTTCATTGGAGAAAAAAGATCCATGCATGTGAAACAATATATAGTATTAGGCAGGCAGTATATAATGTTATAGGTTATCAGCGCTGTAGAAGTTCAGGAAAGGGAGAGATTGGATGAAAAAGAAAACACTGCAAAAGTAGAGAGTAAGTGCCCGGTTGGTGCGTTTACTCAAGTCTAATCCGGGCAATCACTGGACAAGAATATGGGATTCTGTGGCCCCTGCACTGGTGAATGTCACTGCCCTTGCACTGAGAGAGTCCAGGGAAGGAGAACAGAAGGACACAGCCCATGAGGAAAGGAGCAGCGAACGGGTCACGGGGAAGAACTGGTTGAGATAAGCTCACTGCAGACCCCAGGAAGGAAAAGCTAACTGCAGCGCCTCCTCTCCCCAGGCCCCGCCCCATTCAAGCCAACAGAGGTTCCTGGGGCTGGTCATGTGCCACATTTGCCTTGCACATCCGAGGGGACATTCTTTACATAAGTCATCGCACGTAAGCCAATGGAGGCTGCAACCCAAATTCTGCACTTCCAAGAAGAAAGCCAAAAGTGAATTGGACCTCTTGGGTAGAAAATGGGAATTTTCCTCCCCAATTAAACCCAGCAACATCTGAGCAAAGCTGTAACTGCAGGCCAAGCAGACAGAGCCATGGAGTTGGTCCATTTCTTTAAAATCGACACAGGGTTTAAGCCAAGAAGCGGGGAGAGAATAAGTGGGAGGAGAAATCCAAGATTCAGTCCACCTGGTCCAATAAATGGGACATGCTCCGACTCCCATCTGCATCCTCCAACCTCAAGGACACACAGCCCCCATCCCCCACCCCACCCAACCACGTCCATTAAAAGGGTCTCTTAACTGTGCGAAGGACAGAGTACACGGCTGCTGATGGGAGTGCAGCTTAGATGGGGCAACAATTTCTCACCTGAGCCTTATCCCATTTGGAGGTGACGATGGTACAGCATGGGCAGCTCTCTCCAATTGCCAAGTATAACATCAGAAGGGCAAGGCCAGCCACGGGTCTGCTCTGAAAGCGCAGCTGAGCTTTGAGCTCATGCAGTGAAGTGTACACACTGCTGTTCCAGTGAGTGAAAATTAGAACCTCAACACAACACTTCCACCGAATGCCTGGACAATGGGCCAGTCTGCTTTCCTGTCCCACTCAAATACATGCACCCACCCTTCCAAGCCCTCTTTATCACAAGAGTCATCCGCTATCTGCCCACGATTGCGGGAGCTGGAAAACACGACAGGAACCCCACTCGGTATGCCCTGGCCTCAGCATCCTCCGCGGGATTTCAATAACAAGGGACAGGACGCTGATGCATGGTTTGAACTTGTGCATCTCCTAAGTGAATGGAGTCAGGACCATACTATGGGGAAATCTGCTGGTTTGAAAAGCAAACAGACCTGCATCTGGATCCTGACTCCGCGCTTGCCAGTTGGGGTGTGCAGTGACTTACAGCTCTCCAAAGCAGACTTTACATCTGTAGAGAGGAACGTGAGGATGACAAAGCAGAAGAGTGAGGCCTGGGGGCAAGGCCAGAACTTGCAGAGCAGCTCCGGAGAATTCCTCATCAGGGAAAACTCTAGCAGATGCATCTTTCAGTTAATTTTGGTGTTAACGGTCTTCACATTGAATTCGCTGTCCCATCTGCAGAGAAGAGTGAAGTCTACTCCCAGCTCCACTCCCAGAAAGACGCAGGGCCTCGCCTCCACCAGGAGGAGGAGGAAGAAACACTGCTTTAGACTTATCGGTGGGTTACTGGGGAGGAAGAAGTGAAGGATGGGTGAGAGCTCTAGAGCCGCCATCAAATCCACGGGATTTGTGACTTCTAGCACTTTTCAGAAAAAGCAGGGAGCCAAGCTTGCAGCTGGATGAGGAGTCACGTGCCAACCTGGAAGCAGATCAAGTTCTGGCTCTGCCGCTGACCAGCAAGGCGACTTTGGACAAGCAGCTTAAGCCCTGGAAGCCTCAGCTTCCTCATCTATTAAATGGGGCAACGCTAAATACAGTGGCCAGCAGCGTCCTGGGACATCATCGCCTCGCACACACCCTTTCCTCTCACTCCACCACCCTCCCTAAAAAGGCTGTTGATACTCCAGCCACAGAGTGGAAATAACCTATCACCATGACAGTGAGCTTTTCTCCGCACGATGGCAGATGAGGATGGCTGGAAGCACCTGCCAGGGCAACAAGGTTTCCTTTAAGAGCTCGTACAACCCACGAGCATGAGTCACAGCTCCTCAAACAAAGGCTACCTGTGTACCGTGCGGACAAAGCAAGGAAAATAGGGTCCCCCGCCTTGAGCTCAACAGCCTGGAGAGCAAGGCTGTGTCTCTAACATGGAGGCCCCAAAAGTTGGGGCACAAGCTGGTCCAGGGATGTGCAAACACAATGGGGCCATCTACGTCGATCCACTTGGGAGCCCACTCCAGAGCGAGCCCTCCATCTGACCCAACGGGGTAGCCCGCCTCCTCCCTGGGTTGCCAAACACAGGAGCCCGGCGAGAAGTCGGCACAAATCCACTGGCCCCAGCTCCCGTCATGGGGCTTCTCCTACCCAGTACGGGACACACGTGCCCCTGCAAGGTAGACTGGGAGCAACGCCCCTAGTCAAGAGATGCTCAGAATCAGGGAAGGTGTTTTTCTTCGCTTTGAAGAAAGCTCAGTGAGAGGTGCCACTCTAAGCAGCGGCTGCTATTCCCGGGAACAACCCTTTTGTGCAGGGAAATGAGAACCCAGCTGTGGGCGATGCACCGGGAGGCTGGACTTCCCAGCTCCCCGATGGAGCGACACTAAGTCCCTTGAAAAAACAGACTCTCGGAACTTCCCTGGGGGTCCAGTGGTTAAGACTCCGTGCTTCCAGTGCAGGGGGCGCAGGTTCGCCCCCTGGTCGGGGAACTAAGATTCCCACGTGCCACGCAGTGTGGCCAAAAAAAGAGGAAAAAGAAAAAATGGACCCTCGTGTTCAGAAATTCAGAGGAAAGAACTGCTGAGGTTCATTCATGTATCAACTTTCACTGAGCATCCACCTGCCCTGCGCTCTCCCAGGCCCCACGCATGCAAAGGTAAACAGAATCAATACCTGCCCCTACCGTAAGACGCTCTGCTGTGTTATCCAGTAGCCCAACTCGCCCACGGCAAACATCTGGTGTTGTCTCTCTGCATCTTTCCCACCCCAGTTTGCAGAATCCCCGTGGCCCTGGGGAGGGAGGCTGCCCCCACCCACAGACCCAGGTGTGAGGCACGTGAGCACAGGACACGATCGGGGCATTGCACCTCCTGGCCCCAGGGATGGGTCCAAGGGTGAGCGCGCTTCCAGGGTCGTCCCTCGGGGGTGCTGAGCCACAGGCATCCTCTTGCATCTGCTGGGTCTGCAGAGGCAGGGGGCCTGCCGATGCTTCTGCTCTTTCTGCTTCCACTAGGGAAGCAAAGCCAAGAAGGAAAAGAAGTGGAGACAAACGAAGTGCCAGCAAAATCGCCCAAAAGCACAACACCCAGACTTCACGGCTCGGTGGACACCCCCAGACTCGCTGTAGACTTCACGGCTAGGTGGACACCCCCAGACTCGCTGTAGACTTCACGGCTAGGTGGACACCCCCAGACTCGCTGTAGACTTCACGGCTAGGTGGACACCCCCAGACTCGCTGTAGACTTCACGGCTAGGTGGACACCCCCAGACTCGCTGTAGACTTCACGGCTAGGTGGACACCCCCAAACTCACTGCTTAAAGCCAGTTAGAGGTGCTTTCTCTGAAACTTGCAGCCAACAGTGACCCACCTAGAAATACCCTTCTTTTATGGATGAGGAATTGAACGCAGAGAGGCTCAGTGGCTTGTACAAGGTCACACGTGCGCTGGTGACTGGGGCGGGACGGGGCCCCAGTGCTGGGCATATGCACCACGACCTGGGTTGGAACCGTGACTCCATCCTTCAAAGCTTTGGGGTCTTAAGGATGTTCCTTAAATTCTCTACGCCCCAGATGTCAGAGGTGAGAGTGTCCACACCCAGGGCGGTGGGGACCAAGGAAAACGGGCTCTGGACCTCCCGTTCTGATCTGCCCGAGGCTGGCTTCTCTCTCTTCCCAGCATAACAGCGCTCCCAGTTGCCGGCGCTGGCTGGTGGATCCCTTACGTGGAGATGTGGAAGGAACAGCGCTGCTTCCTAGTATAGGGGACAGGCGACATCCAACGGCCAATCTGACCAGTGAATGCGGCCATACAAGCATCTCCCCCACCTCAGTGTCTTACAGACAGCTGCCCAGGGTGACAAGGGCAGAGACAAACGTTTGGAAAAGAGGAAAGGAGCTGGGCAAGGGGGGGAAACGGGGGCCAGGGTGAAAGAGGAAAGCAATTCCAGGAAAGGTGGAAAAGCCCAGTGGCCGGGGTGGAATGAGAAGCCAGGGCCATCTCAGCTCCCTGGTTAACCACATTCCTGGTTCCCATTTCGGAAATTTAATTAAAAACCCAAACATCTATATTTCCCAACCGGTTGGCCAGTGGCCACGGATTCCCTTCGATTCAGAGAAACTCCCCCTGCGTGACCCTGGGGTCACGACACACGCCCGGTGTGAAGCCAGAGGAGGAAGGTCGCGGGCAGGGGTCACGGGGTGGCAACTCCCCTATAGAGAAGAAAGCCTCCTGGCTTGGGACGATCCTGTTCTGTCACCCCAGCCACAGGAATAGCAGTTCTGTTTCTCGTTGCTTCATTTTAAAAATTAAAAAAAAAAATACATGATAAAAAAATAAATATGAAAAAGAACCACATTCATGGTGGCTCCAGAGACACAAGGTCACCTTCCGCCCACCGCGTAGGGGACGGTGCAGAGGCCCAGAGAGGCAGAGCCGCCCTGCGGCTGGGAGCAGACCACCCGGCCGCCGGGGTCAATAAAACCACTCACTGCCAGTGCCTTCCCTCGCCCAATCTGAGGCCGGACACACGTGCTTGGGACGTCGGATGACAAATGGGGTCAGACAGAGCTTTCAGGGCTCACTCACGGCTTCGGGAAGAAAACCCGAGACCAGAGGTGCTCATCGTAACCCAGGCGCCGACCCAGGGCTCCGTAGAAATCTGACATCTCACCCCCAGGCTCAAAAGGGCGTGTCTTAGGACACCCGACTACACAGCAAAGGGTTCTATGGAAAAGCAATTTATTTTTCAAAAAAAACCCACACTCAGCAAACTTCATATATGCAATTTGACCACGCAGGACACGAGAGAGGATTCTCCCTGAAGTTCTCTCAAATCATGAATCCCATCTCTGTCTTCCCAGCCCGCCCCACCCCCTCCCTCCCCCACCAACACTAAAAAAATTGTCACTTTTCACAGGTGTGGGAGGCGAGGGGCTAGGGGCTCACTGTCCTGGGTGGTTATCTAGCTGTGTCATTTCACTCACCTGTGCCTTAACAGCCTCTTCTGGAAAATGTGGATGACACTTATTTCAACAGGTTGAGAGAGGCACCAGATGGGGTAGGGAAAGAAGAGCACTTGAAAAACTCCAGTGCAAATAGTGGGGGCGTAAGGAACCCACTAGATCACCAAACGTTTTCATTTAGAAAGAATGGATGCAGCAGACTCGAAGCTGAGGGCCCCCCACGTAAACTCTCTGCTCCTTACTTCCCTGGGCTCTTAGATCTTCGTGAAGATTCTTCCTCAACGTGAGAAGGAGATCCCAATGGCTCCCTGAGTATACACTGGGGGGAAAAGATCTAACCGTCCTAGTCAGTTTGCATTTAAAATTAGTTAAGTGCCAATTCACATCAACTGGGATGGTGACTATGACTAGAAAAGGAAGGAAGGAAGGAAGGAAGGAAAGGGGGGAGGGAGGAAAGAAGGAGGGAAGGAAGGAAGGAAGGAGGGAGGAAGGAAGGAAGGAGGAAGGAAGGAAGGAAGAAGGAAGGAAGGAAGGAAGGAGGAAGGAAGGAAAGAGGAAGGAAGGAAGGAAGGAGGAAGGAAGGAGGAAGGAAGGAAGAAAGGAAGGAGGAAGAAAGGAAGGAAGAAAGGAGGAAGGAAGGAAGGAAGGAGGGAAGGAAGGAGGAAGGAAGGAAGAAAGGAAGGAAGGAAGGAGAAAAAAGGAAGGAAGGAAGGAAGGAAGGAAGGAGGAAGGAAGGAAGGAGGAAGGAAGGAAGGAAGGAGGAAGGAAGGAAGGAAGGAAGGAGGAAGGAAGGAAGGAAGGAGGAAGGAAGGAAGGAGGAAGGAAGGAAGGAAGGAGGAAGGAAGGAAGGAGGAAGGAAGGAAGGAAGGAGGAAGGAAGGAAGGAAGGAAGGAAGGAGGAAGGAAGGAAGGAGGAAGGAAGGAAGGAAGGAAGGGAGGGAGGGAGGAAGGAAAGGGCTGTCAAGGATGCGGAGAAACTGCAACCCTTGTGCCTCGCTGGCGGGAATGTAAAATGCTGCAGCTGCTGTTGGAAAACAGTACGGCAGTTCCTCAAAAAGTTAAATGTAAAATGACCATATGACCCAGCAATTCTACCTCTGGGTATATACACAAAAGAACTGAAAGCAGGGACCCAAAAAGATATTTGTACCCCTACGTTCAGAGCAGCATTATTCATGGCCAAGAAGTAGAGGCCACCCAAGTGTCCATCAACAGATTAATGGATACACAAAATGTGACGTATACATTAAACGGAAAACTATTCAGCCTTAAAATGGAAGGAATTCTGACACACACTACAACATGGGTGAAGCCTGAGGACATGATGTGAAATAAAGCAGACACAGAAGGACACATATTGTATGATTCCACTTACAGGACATACCTACAGTTGTCAAAATGATGGACACAGAAAATAGAATGGCAGCTACCAGGGGCTGGGGGCTGCGGGAGTCAGTGCTTCACGGCCCCAGAGTCTCAGTTTGGGGTGATGAAGACGTTTTGGAGATGGACGGTGGTGATGGTGGTACAACAGTGTGAGTGTACATAAGGCCACTGACACACGGACAAATGGTTAAGGTGGTAAACTGGTGTTATGTCCATCTTACCATAATTAAGAATGGTTAAAAATGTTTCCAAAGTTAGTTAAGTGAAGAAGGTACGAGGGCAGAAACGATCACTGTCACTTAGAGCTCCTGAGGATTTCACTCACATACTGAAGAATTTGTCCCCAAAGGTCAGCATCTCAGACACCTTCTTTTCCACGCCTGAGGCACACCAGCGGCCCAAAGAGCGCTACCGCCCAGGTGCTGACCCGAAGCAATTGCACCAGTGTCTAAAGAACCAGCCAAGGACTTCCCTGGCGGTCCAGTGGTTAGGACTTCCCCTTCCAGTGCCAGGAGTGCGGGTTCGATCCCTGATCAGGGAGCTAAGGTCCCACATGCCTCGTGGCCAAAAGACCAAAACAGAAAACAAAAGCAGTATTGTTAACAAATTCAATAGAGACTTTGAACATGGTCTGCGCCCAAAAAAAATCTTAAAAGAGAAAAGAAAGAATGATCCAGCAGGCACCAATATTTGCAGAATTAACGAGCGAGAGAATCTGAAGCAACGGATTGGAAATGCGTCTATGATTAGGGAGAGGGAATATACTCCATTGGTGGCTCAGAAAGCACGGCCGAAATCCCCAACGGATTATCTGATGGAACTGCTGGGCAGGCAGAGATGGTCTCTCCCGCCCTGTCCTGCCGGGGCTCTCAGACCAGTGAAAGGAAAGGGGAGGAAACGGCTAGAGAGAAATGAGGTCAAGGGCCCACGTTTTAGGCAAAGGCGGCGGGTCTGAAAACCATTAAAATCTGACCCTATAAGAGGCATTTTCCAAACACCTGGGAGCCTCACGGACCCGAGGGGAGGGACTGATTTATTTCCAGAGACCCAGAACCACAGTCCCTCTGTCATCTGCCCGAATGCGGCTGCTTCTGTTTTCACCACCCCCAGAAGGCAACTGGTTTCAAGACTTCCGTGTAGAAACCTGTACCAACACACCAAATACGGGAGGAGGTGATGATTCACATCACCAAAAGAATTCTTTGACAGAAACTTGCCACTTCAGCATTCCTGTAGCTTACAAATTTCCTCCAGGCCTTTCACATATCATGTGATCAACCGAGATTGGTTTTTGTATAGATATTCTTCCAAGAACAAACCTAGTCCGTAAAGCAAGGGAGCCGGAGTGGTTTCGAACAGACTGTCTTTTGCCAATGGCATAGCTCAAAGAGAGGAAATCCATCCAGGACCGTTCTTGTCCTCTTGTGAAATGAACTGAGCGCATCCATCCTGTGATGAAGGGGGTGCTCACTAGACGTGGAGGACCCCAACCAGTTCCACGATGACAGTGGACATTGCCTAGGACGATGCTGGCCAGAACGAGAAGTAGCAGGGTCTGCCTGGGCACACAAATGTCCCAGGGAGCTGCCTCTTACAGCTGCCCAGGCTCCCAGGGAACTCACAAACCCCAGAGGACACGCTGCAGATCTTATACCTAAGCCCAGAACGGCAGTTCTTTATCGTTCACCCAAATACAGCCACTTCTGACTTCACTGAGTACAAAGGGCACCAGATTTCAAGACTTCTATGTCACAACCTGTGCCAACAAAACAAGTAAGTAGATGTGGGGGCCAGACCAGGTGGAGGCAAGCTGGGAAGACTTCCTGGAGGAGGTGGAGGACAGAGAAGCTTTGCAGCTGGGTACGCTTGAGTGGGAAAAGGCTCATTTCTGGCTTTAGCTGGCCAAGAAGTCAATCAACTCCCTGTTTCTTACAGTGCCCACCTGTATTAAAATGGCCTGGCGTGCTTGTTAAAAATACCCATTTCTGAGTGCTACCCCCAACATGTACCAAAACAGAACCTCTAAAGGTGGGGGGAGGGTGGGGATGGCTGCTAAGAATACTCAGATTTTTACCAAATTCTCCAAGCACTTCGTTTTTATGCAAACCACAGGGTGCAGGCCAGGGGGCTGGGGGGAGCAGCTCCAAGTACGCTGGCTGAACCGGGCCCACGCTGATCTGGGAACAGCTGGGCAGGGAGGACCCGTGAGGAGTCACTGAGGAGAGGGACAAGGCAGGTGCAGACAGAGGGCTGTTCCAGGACTGTTTAGTCACAACATCCCCCAAGCCCTCTCCCACCGACACTTCCTGTTATGATCCTAACTGGAGCTGGCTGGTGACAGAAAACGTCTGTGCCAGTGCACAAAGGGCAGGGGAGAGAGGGAAGGAGGGAGAGAGACAGAGACAGAGAGAGAGAGAGGATGAATATCTTTCAGTTTACAAGCTATAACAGGAAGGCTGGGAGTATAAGAAAAATCAAGTCTAGGCGACCAGACCCTAATAGTAATGAGAAACTCTATCTGGACAACAGAAGTCTGGTTGGTTGAGATTTAAGTAACCTCAGAACTTCCTCATCCCAAACAAACATCACCTACACTCTAACTGCGGGCAGCCACCCCCAGCTGGAGAAGACAGCCCGAGGTTGCGTGTGTATTGTCGGTGGAAGGTTTGGACTACTGTGGTCTCTGTTGCAGGCGGCAGGAGAAGGGCCTCTTTCATGAGTTTCCTCAACTTCACACAAGTGCTCTCTTATGCAGAGACGCTGGGCCAGCCTCCATCCACATGAGTGGCTTCCAAATACCCCTCCAGGCTGGCTCTCCTCAGCCCTGAAGAAGAGGGGGACCCCACCCCCAGCCCAAGATTGCTGGACAAAACCCTCAATCCACACTGAGGCATGAGCGGAAACCCGCGTTCCCTTAGATCTGCCCAGATTCCCAGTAAACGCTGCCTCTGCTGGGTTTGCACACTTAGCGCCCGACACACCTGCTGTCAGGAGGCGTGAATCACAGGCGCGGCACGCTGGACTCGCCGCACGCTGGACTTGCCGCCGCCGGGTTCGGGGCTTCACAGCTGGCTCTCACGCACCCGGATGTCATCCTCCACCTACACACACCCCCAAGGCACGCTGGGACAGATTAGGCTACAACCCAATTTCTACTAAACGACTCATTCCCAGGGGAGGTCCATGGAAGGAAGGAGAAGGGTACACGGAGATGCTTCTCCCACTCATGGTCAAGGGTCCTCTCCCCTCTACACCCTGGAGGGTCTCAGCTGCTGGCCATAAACAGCGAGGAGGGGGTGAGTTAACCTGGGAAAGGAGATGGGATGGACTTCTCAGTTCTGAACCATCTCCAGAATAAAGACCGTCTGCCCAGATGAATAAGCTTTAGCGCCCTCCTGTAGCACAGCGCCTATCGTTAAGGATCCTATCTTGTACACGTAAACATTTGCTAAGAGGGGAGAGCGTCCATTAAGTGTTCTTGTCGCCAAAAAATAGTAAAATAATAAATAAGAGGGCGGGAGGAAACTTTTGGAGGTGATGGGTATGCTTACGACAAAGACCGTGGTGACTGTGGTATCAGATTCACAGCGTATACTTATCACCAAACTCACGAGTTGCAGACATGAAACATGTATAACCTTCTGGATGTCAATCATGCCTCAGTTAAGTGGTCTTTAAAGAAGACAGCCTGCTGAATCCCGCTCAACTTTCACTTTTTCACAAGACAGCACTTTCTGCCATGCAGGATCCTGAAATGGATCCCGGACCAGAAAAAGGACATTAGTGGGACAACTGGAAAAATTTGAATAAGGCCTGGAGATTAGTTCAAACTATTCTATCAATGTTAATCCCCCACTTTGATCATCTCACTGTGAATCTATAAGATGTTAACATATAGGGTAGCTGGGTGACAGGTATAAGGGAACTCCGTGTACTGTTTGCGCAACTTTCCTGTAAATCTAGATTTCTATCAAAATCAAAAGTTAATAATAATTTTTAAAAGGAGAGCATTTTAAATCCAGCTTCCTAGTAAATCTCAGTCTCTGGCATTGCTAATATAATTTCGACCCTAGTCCTGAAGGCAAATTTCAAGTTACTCTCATAACCAATATGCTGATCAACTCTTTGCTGCAGGAGAAACAAAACGAAACAAAAACCGCATTCACTCAGTAAGCACTGTCTGGGCTCCTACTGTATTCTGGCTCCCAGCTGTGGGATTATCTGCTGGCTAAGTGGTGCAATCTTCCTCCAAGCCCACCTCGTAAATGTCTACCAAGAGGGCCACTCCTCTGATTTTAGACATGACTGACTTAGAGCAAAGAGAGTGACTTCTGGGAATTTTCCAAAGGAAATAATTCAGAATGTGCAAATCCTTATGTACAAAAGACACTCACCAATGCATGAATTCAAAGGGTAAAAATTTGGAAATACCTTGGTGTCCAACAATGGGAGAATTGTCACGCAAACTATGATTCAATGCCTGCAGTGAATACAGTCATTATGTGGGGAAATGTTCAAAAAAAAAAAACAAAGTGAGGGGGAATAAAGCGGGAAACAAAGTTGTACATATTTGCAGGATTTCAGCAGTGAGGACATACGTCAAATTGCATTACTGTGGGAACTGGGTGTTTCCTTTCCTGTTTTTTGCTCTTTTTTGTAGTTTTCTATAAAAGACAGAGAAAGGGCACGGATTACCTTTAAAATCAGACGGGGTGCAGAGGCGGGGCTTCCGGCCATCAGTGGGACAATTTCAACAGTTCCTCTCCCAGAGAAGGTGAGGAAGGGCCACAGGGTACATACTGCACCAACGTGGGCAGTTCCACGGACCTGGGTGTGGCCAGGGCACAGGCTCCTGGGGGAGGGGCGGTACCAACACACATCACCTTTTTTCTTCCTGTGGTGCCTGGCTCTCCCCCTCTTCCCAAGCAGGTGCTCACGGGAGGCACTGGCACCCTGCACACAGTCCAAGGGAGACCCGTGACAGCTTCCAGAAGTGTTCTATGCAGGAGGGACCCCTGGGCAGGAAATGGATCATCACAGACAGACTGCCAACGGAGCTGGAGGGAGGGGAGGGAACCCCGTATCTGGGAAAGCACCCCCAGGAAACCATCTTCGGGGGAAAGAGTTGAGGACAAGTGCCAAAGGGGGAGCAGGAAAAGGAGACCCCTGGTTTATCTGCACATCAAGGCGGATTCGCTCATTCATTCAACAGACATCTACTCTGCACCTACTCAGTGACAGGCACGGCGCCGCTGCAAACAGCGCCCACACAAAAGGACGAGGATGGGGGGTGCTGTGGGTTCAGAAGCAGCGTGCTTCCAGGTCAGGACTCAAGACTACGCCCCCTCCCCGCGCTGGCCGGGAAACCGCTTCCATTAACAATGTGCACTGACGGCGGGGGGCGGGGGTACGCCCCGGACCGAATGCCTGCTACCTCCCACCCGTTCAGAAAGACGCCTGATGGGTGGCGCAGTCCTTGCAGTCAAGCCGCTCACCAGCAACCAGGACCGGGGACCAGGGACATTCACCCCCCCCCCCGGCGAGAGGGGCTCCAAGCGCTGCGCCCCGATCGCGTTCTGGGTCGCCAGCGGGCAGACGACGGGAGCTCACCGAGGCGGCTCAGCTCTCGAGGTAAGGGGCCGTGCAGGGCGACAAGGTGAGAAGGTAAGTGCGATGGGGGGTCGGGCGGATACGCCCAGCACGCGGACCTCTCCCCAACTTGGGGCTCTGTCCCCCGGGGCAGCCAGCGGCCAGGAGGCGTTGGAAAGGGAGATGACCGAGAGCGCCCAGGATGGGCGATGACCACCGCCACCGGGAGAATCGACTCCGCTTGGAGGCAGAGGGATGTCTAAAATGATCTCTGGAAAGATGTCAATTACAAGAACAAAAATTTCAACCCAGAACCCCATGACCTTCATAAAGCGACGCAGGGGGTGAAATCCCCCCCTCTTCCCCCGAATCGCGGGGCAACTTACCTACAGGTAAGGGACTCGACTGTTAGGTAGAATGTGCATCAATCCACGGATGGAGACGAGGCTGTGGGTCATCCGAGCCCGGCCGAGACGCACCAAGTAATCCACGTTAGGGGGTCCGGAGGCCCCTACCCCATTCCCAACTTTCCATCCAAGGCCAAAGCGCCGGCAGCCCCGGCCTCTGCGCCCGGGACCCGCGGAAACCGCGCTTGGGTTCGCTGGCCCGGGTTCCCCAGCGGCGCCCCGGCGACCCCGGCGAGCGCACCCCGCCTCCTCGCGCTCGGAGAGCAGCGCCTCGCCTTTCTTCGCTGCTCATCGCCAGCGCGACCCCAGAGATCCCAGCCGGGAACCCCTCTGCCGAGCCCGGGAAAGCGCCAAGGGCAAATCCGCCGGGCCTGGGGTTTGCAGGTCCGCGGGGCCCGGGCGGCGGGGGCTGGGAGCCCGCCGGGCAAGAGAGACTCAGGAGAGAAGCACCGAGCGGCGGCTGCCAGTTACGGGGTGTGACGCCCCGCGCCCACACCGCCTCGTCCGCGCCACCTCCGCTCTCTGCTCGCCGCCGGACCATTCTGCCTTTAAATAGCAGCCGGGCCCGGGGCGGGGAGGGGCGGGGAGGGGCGGGGAGGGGCGGGGAGGGCGGGGAGCGGGACGAACTGTTTCCTGGGAGATGTAGTTCCGTCTTCCAGCCACAACAAACGCAGAGCAGCGTAGGAATGGTTGGGGTCCGCCCGCCAACAGCTGTCCTCCCCGGCGCCCTAACTCCGGAGACAAGGCTGGGATTCTAGCCTCACTGCCAGCTCCGTTAGGTCTAGGCTGCCCTCTGTGCATAAGGTGGGTCACACCAAGCTAAAGTCTGCCCAGGACGACCAACCTTACTAGCCCTGGAGTCGGGCAAACCCAACTAAGTTGCAACCCCTGCCTGCCAACAACTAGCTGTGTGCCCTTCACGCTGGAATTACCATGTATGCCTCCGATTCTTCATCTGACACAGAGACGGGATATTAGTGACTGCTTCCACTGGATGGTAGAGGGAGGTGACCCTCCAGGGCAGCCTGATCTCCCCATCCCTAAGCGCTAAGCAAACGTGATTTCAAGGCTCCACTTGTGCAAACCACTTGCCACCCTGAGACCCTCCAGATTAAAATTCTGGAGCTTCCACGGCCCGGTCAGTCAGGCTTCAATTTCTGAAGCCGCGTCTCGTTCATTCACCACCTGCACACACTGGACGCAGGAAAGCAGGAGTCAAGCCAGAGGGGCTCAGTCAAGCCTGAGGAGGACACGGCATCGTGATAACTGCGTGGATGTGAAAGAGGCTGTAAGGACCACGGGCACCTAACCCTGCCTGGGGGCAACAGCCAAGGTGTCCAGAAGGCGGGTGTCTGACCTCATTCTGGAAGGAATGGTTAGGAAGTAGCCAAACACAAAGCAACCACAAACGAGGGCAAGAGAGCCATGCCTATGAGGAAACACTGAGGGTATAAAAGAAGGAAGGGGGACAGGCTGGGGGGGGGGGGGCTTGTGTTAATTTCCCGGGGCTGCTGTACAAATACGTGGCTTAGACTACAGAAATGTATCATCTCACGGTCCTGCAGGGTGTTTATTGATATGTGCATACACATGGGTTAGTACGCACACATGTATCTCCCTGCTCTCTCTGCTGAGAGGTCCTAGAAGCAACGATACCCCAGTAGCAATAAGCACTAGAGCCATGGTTTGTTTCTAATACCACTGTCCAATAAAACGAACCAGGCCTCCTTGGAGAAATGGCTGATTCTAGGACTGAGGCAGGAAATATACAAGATGAGCCAGGAGCATCTCACAGCCCCAGAAAGACTGCCTGAAAGCACATGCACTCACGCCACACAGGGATGGGGTACATCGAAAGGATACAGAAGCCAATTCAAAGAGCTCCTAACGGCCAAAGTCGGGGAATGATCTGAGCAACAAAGTAAGTACAATGGTGTAGGATTATAACCCAAAGTATAAAACAAATATTCATGATTCCACACGGATATACGTAGATCACTGAATAAATAAATATATGAGGGAACATAAAATTCATGTAGCTTATTCTGCCTTGAAGGAACTAGAGCACAACTTCTGGCTCCTTAAGGAAGGGCTGCTCTCCTTCCAAGAGTAAAGTGTGGAGGGTGGGTAGGGCACAGAGTGCTCCCTTATCATCTAATCATGAGAAAAGTTCCAGTGCAGGGACATTCTACAAAATGCCTGGCCAGTGCCCCCTCAAAGCTATCGAGGTCACCAAAGATAAGGAAAGTCTTATGTGAGAAACGTCCACAGCCCGGAGGAGACGAAGGAAATATGCGACTAAATGTAAAGTGGGGCCCTGGACCAGAAAAAGAACGTAAGATCAGAACTAAGGGGGTCTGAATAAAGCAAGAGTCTAACCAGTAATAACGTATCAATATTGATTCATTCACTGCTGCAAGTAAGATGCTAATAAAAGATGCTAATAACAGGAGGACCTAGGTGTGAGGTATATGGGAACTCTCTGTACTATCTTTGCAACTGTTCTGTAAATCTGTTCTAAAATAGATTAAAATCATATATATATACACGCACACAACCCTTATAAATACCCACCCACATGCAGGTGGTAAAGAATTGCAGTATCTACTCTCTCATGTATCAAGTTTCCACATTCTGGGAGCAGGTTCATAGTTCTCTGTTCTGTTATTGGTCCATTTTTTTCTAACTCCATGCCATCATCACATGCTTTAATTCTTATAAAATTCTTAGATCTTAATATTCAGTGGGACATTTCCTTCAAGAGTTGCTTGGCTATTCTTGCACTTCTGCATTTCCAAATTAAATTCAGAATTAAGTGTGTTAAATTTCAAGTACATATAAATGAAAATTGTGGAGGAAGAATACCTCCAGAAGCCCCTCACTGCTCACAAAATTACATGTAAACTTGACAGCTTGGCATCAAAAGCCTTTTATGTCTGACCTTATCCAACAACCCTCCCTGTACTCCAAGCTAACTGGAATATTTGATGTTTCCAAGCCGACCTCAGCTTTCTCTAGTCCTCACTGGAGATCCAAGTGCCTCCTCTCCCCAGATTGCTTCTGCTTATGGAGCTCTGTACATATCTCCTACCTACCTTCCAAGGCCAGCTCACATGTCACCTCTTCCATGAAGTCCTCCCACATGTCCATGACCTGAGAGAACTCCATTCAACCAACGAGTTGAGTTGGTTGAGTCTTTTCTAGGCTAAGTTTCTTGAGGTCAGGCATTCACTCCTCTTTGTCACGATCCTCCTATCCCCAACGTTGAGAATGTTGCACAGAGTAGGGGCTTCAGAGGTATTTGGAAATTCGATGTAGTGCTTGCAGTAGGGTTCCTGGCACCAGCGTACACTTGTTTTCACCGGTAGCGCCAATTCCAATGTCATAGTTGCTGAGGTTCTCCATTCTCTGGGAGCTTGCCGTGTGCCAGGCACTGTCCTGAACGTTTATGATGCATCACGTCATACAATCTCTCAATACGCCAACGGTAGGTGCTATTATTAATCTCATCTTAGGGAAAAGAAAAATCAAAGCTGGGAACAGTTAAGCGAGTTGCTTAATGTCGTGGAGCAAACAAAGAGCAGAGTCAGGGCTCAACCCAGAGGCATCGAAACATCTCTCCCCTACTCCACGCTTCCAGATAGTGTGACTGCAGATTTCCGGGAAGCAAGGGCTGAATCTTCTTACACCTGTACCTGCTGCACCAGAGTCTATTCCAGGAGGAGTAGGTGCCCTGCTCAAGCTGGTGTCAGAACGTGGCTGGACAGGTAGAAAGCACCCAGCACAGTGTCCTCCCTATGACAGGTGCCCAATAAATGTTAGTGACCCCATGATTCCACCTGCTCTCGGGTCCTTCCTTCTGCCCCATCCCTGCCCCACGTATGCTCTTCCGTCACCCATTCTACTCCCCCTTATCGAAAGGAGATGCCTCCAACAGTCCTGCAATGGTGACAAAGTGATGGATCTAAACGGACCACAGTGCAGGAGAGAGCGGTCAGTGTGACCTGCAATGGTGACAAAGTGATGGATCTAAACGGACCACAGTGCAGGAGAGAGCGGTCAGTGTGATGGTGGGAATAAAGCACTGGCTTGGGACATGAGTGCTCAAAGCCGGACACCTTGTCTTCATCAATCAACACACATAACACATGGTATGAGGGCACAGGTCTGCGCGTCATGACTTTGGGAAAGTCTCTAAGTTTCCATTGTTTTGCTCATCAGAAAGGGGAAATCTACCTAAGAGTAGGTACACTTTGAGGCAAGAAAGCGTCAGGTTCAGCGGGTGATCTGAGCCAGACTAAATCCTAGGCTCAAAGCCCAGCTCGGGTACTTTCTAGTAACAGGGTACTGAGGGATCTGTCCTCAGTGTCATCATCTGTAGAATGGGGATAATTCATAGGGCTGTTTCAAGGCACAAATGAGTTAAGAGCTGGAAAACATTTGGGACGGTGCGTGGCACAGAGCAAGGGCTCAGTAAATACTAGCTCCTCCGTATGCTCCTGAGGCTTGTTCAGCTCCTTGCAGGAGCAGCTCAGAAGTGCCAGGGGCTTAACGCCTCCAAGGAAAACCCTCAAGCCACGAGGGAAGGGAGCTGTTGGATAAATAGCCCATCCTTTCCCTCCTTAGATTTGGCCATTTTGAATTTTACTCTACCCAGTTGCTCAAAGGGTTCCCAGTAAGATTCAGCCCTGAATGCCCAAGGCATAACCTCTCATTAACCCACCATTAACTGACTTCCCCTCTCCTGATTCACTCTCCGCACCCCCATCCTTCAAGGTGCTTCCAAAGATCAACTCCCAAATCGATGACTTACATCCAAGTACACATCTGCTTTGAGAAGAATCCAAAGACGCCGCCCACAAACTGGTTTTCTTTTCTAGATTCTTTATTCGCGCCTATGATTGTCTAAGTCTCCCAGACACCAGGGTTGAAATCTTTGGATCCGTTTTGATTCTTTGGCTCCGTCCCTTAGCCGAGCCCTCCATGCTTGGACGTGTCTGATTTCCACCATTATTCCTACCCTAGCTTAGGTCCTCATAACCTCCCACCTATTACTTACCCCATTCTTCCTGCCTGGAATGTTCCTCCGCCTTTGCCAGGCTTGTCCTTACTGAGTGGCATCCCTGTGCCATGCCCTGTGCCAGGCGTGCCCTTCAAGGCTCCTCTGGGCTGGCCTTCCCTACCGCCCCACTCCAGGGATGGCTCTCTTCTCAGAACTTGCTTTATACCGTTACCCATGCCATTCATTTAATATCGACAATGTGCTCTTTTTCATCACTGATTATTTGCGTTATTGGCTCCTCCAACACATTGTATTGTCTTAGGGTCAAGAAGCATATGATATTTTTAAAATACCCTCAATAGGGCCTACGTCCACATTTGGCTGACAGTCTTACCTCGGTAACAAGGGAAAGGCAGGTAAAGGGTGTCCTGGCAAGTGGACAAACGTATTCAATCTCCACATTGTACTGAGTCAACCCCCAGAATCTCAGCCACAAAGCTCCACCCAGCACGCGATCTGACAGCAAAAGCTGCCCAAGCTGGTGGGATGAATTGGCTGTGCGTGCACACCAACACCGTTCTGCCGGTCAGTATTTTTGACGGTTTACGGCATCATGAGGGGTTAAGGTGGGTGGTGCTACCACATATAAAAAGGATAGCGTCGGGACTTCCCTGGTGGTCCAGTGGTAAAGAATCCACCTTCCAACGCAGGGGACGCAGGTTCAATCCCTGGTCAGGGAACTAAGATCCCACAGGCCGCGGGGCAGCTAAGACAGCTCACCCCAACTACTGAGCCCGTGCACCTCAACTAGAGAGCCCGCATGACGCAAACTACAGAGCCCACGTGCCCTGGAGCCTGTGCGCCACAACTAGAGAAGAGAAAACCCGCACGCCACAACTAGAGAGAAGCCTGCGCGCCGCAACTAAGACCCGACGCAGCCAAAAATAAATTAAATAAATAAATAATAAATTTTTTTTTAAGAAAAGAGAGAGAACAGGACTCAAATGGTGACATCGCCACCATGGCTTGCCAGGTCTCACAAGACCTGGCCCCCCGCTGTAAAAAAACAACAAAAAACAACAAAAAAAACGGATAGTGTCGGCCTGAGAAGTGCTACGAAGAATGGAAGTTGGTACTTTTCTGCCTCCGCATGGAACTGGGGACCACTCACTCATTTGATCATTCATTCATTCAACTATTTGTCACCAAGTAAGCACCAGACACTCTGCAAGGCACTGGGGGTATAACTGCAAAGTTGAGAGTCAAGGTCCTTGCCCTTGTGGGGGAGACAAACAATAAATAAGTGAATGACCAAATTAAATACTTGCGGAGTGTGATAGGAAATAAAGAAACCAACAAGGATAGAACGAAGAGGCTATAATAGAGGAAAAAGGGAGTCTGACTTGGAGAGGCTTTTCCGAGGAAAGGACAAGTTACAAAACTGATTAAAACTAGATCATTGCTGGCGCACACACCTGGGCAGCCACAGAAGGCTTCCTGGAGGAGCTGGACTCTACTTTGGCTTTAAAAGCAGAGAAGTTTGGTTAAAGGATGATGTAGAGGTGGCTGAGGCAAAGGCTAAGATGCAGGAAAAAGATGCACGTGAGGGAGATGACCAGGAAGAAGAGAAAGCTTGTCCTCTTCTGCATTATCAGAAGGACATTATCAGAACAGGTGTGACACAGTCTAACATCCAGGTGAGACGCAGCAGCCGGTTCTCCTCCACGTCTCCCATGACGGCAAGAAGCTGCTCGACCCAGAACACACATCTTCCCCTGCGTTGACCCAGAACACACATCTTCCCCTGGAAACGCAGCGGCTTCAGAAAGCCCCGGACACCCAGGCGCCCGGGCCCAAGGTGACGGAAGGAATGGGATCCGTCTAAGAATACGCCTTCTCCTTTCCACAGAACTAGCAAAATTAAATACAGCACCGCACAGAGGGGTCCCCGGGTGTGTGTGAAGGGGAATCAGAGTTTGACTGGCCCTGGGGTCCTCCCTGGGTTAGCAGGAAGCCCTACCCTGATTTTGCAAGAAGTTTTGTGATGCAAATCGTCTCAAAGCACTGGTCCAGGCCTTCACCTGAGATGCCCTCCATTCTCCCTTCGGTCATTTCTTCCACTCCAGGGAGGGGGTCAGATGGGTGGGAGATGTGATTGAGCGGTGCTGGAAAAATGCCTCGGCCCCGCCCACTGCTCCTACCACCGCCCCCAGGAAGGAGGAGACACACACCTGCCCTCCTCTGGGAACACTGAGGCTTTGTTTGCTGGAGGTTCTGAAATCACCTCCTCACTTGCCTCAACCAACTCTGAAAGTCTGGGCTGGACGGATTGAGGGGCAGAGCGGCAGAAAGGAGGGGTAGCTAATAACAGCCAACAAGTACACCCAAGCCTGTCCCCCAACCCCAGTGGCGGAGCCCACCGTTATCCTACCTCCCTTACAGATGAGAAAATCGGTTTAGAGAGGACCGACGACCTTGACCAAGGTCTCATGGCGGGCTTTGAACTGGCTCTGAACTCCAGTTATTCTGACCCTACAACCTGTAGATTTTCCTTTGACATCCCCTACCTCTCTGCCCGGCAGACTTCAGAGCAACTGAAGCAATGGGTCTCTATTGCTCTAGTGAAGAAATTCCAGGTGGAAGGATGTAAGGGTGTTGAGGGGATCAGGTGACACAGTCATCCTCTGGCAACTGACTGCTCTGGGAAAGGGGGTTGGTAAACACGACAGAAACTTGCTCGATCAGTCCAAAGAACACACAAAGATGGCCACAAAGGCTTCAGTCCTCCTCCCACTGAGAGGTGGAATCTAAGTCTCTCTCCTTGTTGCTGGAGACGAGTGACTTGTTTTAGTGCCCAAGAGCATGTGCTAGAAGTAACATTCCCAGATTTCTGAAGCTAAATTATAAGAAGCCATTCACCTTCTTGGCATCCTTGAGCCACCGTGGAAAAGGCTGAGTAATCTGAGAGCACCTTGGAGAGACCATCGGTGCTCTGGCCGACCACCCCAACTGAGGCATCTCCAGCCAAGTGTCAGAGATGTGGGCGAGGCTACCTTGGACGCCCCCAAGACTAGCCATCCACCAGCTGAAAACCACTGAATGGCTGTCACTGATGCCACATGAGACAGAAAAACTGCTCGGTTGAACTTTGCTCGAATTCTGACCTACAAATCTGTGAGACAGAGTACAATGTTTGTGGGTTTCAGCCACTAAGTTTTGGGGTAGTTCTTTACACAGCAGTGTATCGTTGCTGTTTATGGAATATGCATAAACATATTCCACACTCGGATAACTTTTTTCTTTTTTCGTTTGTGAACAAGGAAGCACACAGACTTAACTGCCAACGCAGCCATCTGCACCCATGCCAGCAGCTAGCCTTAGGGTGGAGGCACCTCTGGGGCTGGGAGAGCTAAAATGAAAGAACCAGGGTCCCCAGTGACATCACTGACCTACTGAATCCACTGGTTCTGGAGCCGTCCTACCACTAGAACTCTTTCTATGTGAAGAAGTACATGTCATCACTGTTTAAACGCGTAAGTTATGTCGGGGTTTGTGTCGCTCGTCTAGAAGGCATCCGTGACTAACCGGTCACGTTGACCGCTCCGGGCTGAAGCTGGAATGCCTAGCACACTCTGGCACTGACTCTGCTGTGATCTTGGTGAAGTCACTCGACCTTTCTGGACCTGTTTACTCCATCTCAAATGTGGGGAGACTTTTTCCTATCCCTCCTTATCTTGCAAGGTGACCTTGAAAATCAATGAGCTGCAAATGGCCTACAGAAACCTGAGGCAGTGTTGGTATTTATGTATCGGTTTCTCCCGTCTTGCATCTTAAAATCTAAGAGGCTTTGCGACATCCTTTTACAAACACTGTATCATTCAAACTTCATGTCCACACTTCAAGGTGACAAGTACCACACTTCGAGGTGACAAGTACCATGATTCCCACTTTGGGAGATGAGGAAACAAGGCGTGACCTGCCCAAGGTCACACAAGCTGTGGCTTGAACCCATGTCAGCTCACTGATGGTCCATGATCACACTGCCTCAGTCACCACCCTATCAGGCACGGTCAGAAAGTAATGAGTTATTCCTACACTGGCACTGCCATTACCCCATTTATTTATTTGCTTAACTGATAGCTTCTGTCTATTAAATTGTGAATATGTCAAATGGTGCTTGTTGAACTTAGTAAAGTCTCTTTAATCCTCATTACTTTGTTTCTAAAATAAGTTGCTGTTTAACAACGCCCAGAAAGAATATTCATTTGCCTAGGACTCCTCCCTTCCTCTGAGGACAGTTTCTCTTCCCACCACGTGAAGAGAACAGACCTGCAACAGCAGAGAAGAGAGCTACCCTGCAGACATAAACAGTACCACACGTGTTCTGAAGACAGACTGTATTCTTTCCAATCTGCCTTGGATATTTCATTCTCCCGTTTGGGTTTACATTTTGCCCCCCAAATCTTTCCAACCAATTCCTCTTTGGGTCCATACTAGTTCCAGCTGGGTGTCTATCACTTGCAGCTAAAGTTCAGCCCCAAAACCATGCGCTAAGAGGTCGTGATAAAGACAGCCACAGCAACTATCAAGATGGGAAAGCCACCACAGCGTGGTGTGCATGCACGCACTGAAAAATAGACTGAACGGAGGTTCCTCAGAACACTAAAAATAGAGCTGCCTTATGATTGGGCAATCCCACTCCTGGGCATATATCCAGACAAAACTCGAATTCAAAAACATACACGCACCCCTATGTTCACAGCAGCACTATTCACAATAGCCAAGACATGGAAACAACCCAAATGTCCATCTACAGATGAACGGATAAAGGAGATGTGATATATTCGATATATAGAGAGATCTCTCTCTCTATATATAATAGAATACTACTCTGCCATAGAAAAGGATGAAATAATGCCATTTGCAGCAACATGGATGGATCTAGAGGTTATCACACTAAGTGAAGTACATCAGACAGAGACAGACAAATACCATATGATATCACTTACATGTGGAATCTAAAATGTGACACAAATGAACTTATCTACGAAACAGAAACAGACTCACAGACATGGAGAACAGACTTGTGGTTGCCAAGGGGGAGGGGAGGTGGGGGAGGGATCTACTGGCAGTTTGGGATTAGCAGATGCAAGCTATTACATATAGGATGGATCAACAACAAGGTCCTACTGTGGAGCACAGGGAACTGTATTCAATATCCTGTGATAAACCATCATGGAAAAGAATATGAAAAAGAATGTGTATATATATATATATATCTCTGAATCACTTTGCTATACAGCAGAAACTAACACAACATTGTAAATCATACTATACTTGAATAAAATAAATTTAAAAAAAAGTAAAAGTAGACTGATGCGGGCTTCGCTGGTGGCGCAGTGGTTGAGAGTCCGCCTGCTGATGCAGGGGACACGGGTTCGTGCCCCGGTCCGGGAAGATCCCACATGCCGCGGAGCGGCTGGGCCCGTGAGCCATGGCCGCTGAGCCTGCATGTCCGGAGTCTGTGCTCCGCAACGGCAGAGGCCACAACAGTGAGAGGCCCGCGTACCGCAAAACAAAACAAAACAAAAAAGTAGACTGATGCCTATAGACTATCGTCCAGCTAAAAGATTCCCTAAGTTTTCGAAGAAGTCTCAATAAACTTGAAAAAGACAACTGCCCCTGCCCAGAATTCCCTTGTGCTTAGGTAACGCTGGCTCCGCTATCCGTGACCCATCATAGCAAAGAAGTCCATCTCTATCGGCACCGCAGGAAACAAAGCAGAAGCTGATTAAAAGGCGTGGCTTCAACTTGGAACAGCAACTCCCCTTAGTGTTAAGAGGAAGGTCTGAAGTCACCTGGGTAAGTCGGTTGAAGACACAATATGACAGAGAAGAATCTAGAAGTGTTCAAAAGCAATACATTAACATTCAGAAGAATGAAGGAAACCTTGACAATTTCTGAAATGTTAGCTCGTAAAGCTTTTCTCAATTGTGATGCTTCTGTGCCCATTTCTTAGAAGGCCTCGGTTCATCAGGAATATCATCTGTGAGGAGGAGAGAGGATACATTCTGTGTCTCTTTTGACCCTAATTTTTGTATTATTCAGGGTCCTAACAGCAACCAGATGGCCCGGCAAACTGGGGGACTGAAGAGAGCTTAAGAAAGGGACTACATACAAGGGGATGGGAAGGAAAGGTTCAGGGAAACCAGCAAGGGAGAGGGCAGAGCCTCAGGACCGGCCACAGTGGTGAGGCTGGAGCCCCGCTAAGTCAGGGGGAACAAGGAAAGCCGTTGTTTCCAGAATCGAGAGAGGGCAGCTACCTAGGGGGGACCACCTGCCAAGAACTGTGCCCACTTGCCTTTCACCCGCCAGTCTCTGGCCTGTTGTTCCACTGGCTGCCTCCAGAGGCCAAAAGAGCCTGTTGATTGCATGCTGATAGAGCAGCTCTTGGAGCACAGAGCAGGGTGGGGAAGGGTGGAATAGGACCGGGACGGGCAAAAGGAAGAGATCCAGCCCTTGTGGAGGCATCAGAGTGGAGAGCTAGGGAGAGGTGACAGCCCCCAAAGCTCCAGACCTCCATTTCCAACTGGCTCTGGGCCATCCTCCCCTTGGTGGCCTGCTGGCCTCTCAAACTCAGCACATCCAAACCACACTGCTCATCTTGCTCCTCAGTGCTGGTCCTTCCCTGGACCTCCTGATTTGCTCTGTTTCCCTAGTTCTGTTCTGCTGGTCACCTAGGCTTAAAGCCTCAGGGCCACTTCCCCTCTGCTCTCTCCATCAGTTGCTAAGCTCTATATTATCCTATGCTTCACCGTCTCACCCATCCTGTCTCTTCTCCTTTTCTTCTATCTAGACTGCTGGCATCTTCTAACTGGTTTCGACATTGCTAACATCCTCCCCTTTAAATGTATCTTACACACCGTAGCTCGATGCATCTAAAACATACCACGGGTCCTGATTCATCATACCACGACTTAAGCAACCCAGCTCCTCCTCGTTTCCCAGATATGCCACATGCTTGCCGGTCTCAGTTTCTCTGTTAACACTTTTCCTTTGCCTGGAGGAGGGACCACCCTCCATCTTTACTTCCTGGAGCCCAGCCTTCCTTCATGCTCCCCAAAGATTCTGACCTTTCCCTCCTCCACTCTCCTTAGATATTTTTGCTTGTACCTCTCTTAGGGCATCTAATCCCATTCTACCTTATATAACCATAGTCTAAGGACATGGGTTCTTTCCTAGTTTCCCTACTACATTGTAAACTTGAGGCAGAAAATCACGCCCTGTTCGTTTCTGTAGTTGCCCCTAGGAACCAGCCAACCAGCCAGCTCACTATAGGTGTTTAATACCTGTGTACAGCATGGACGGATGTGACTATCGCTTCGGAGATTTTCCACAGTGCGGTCTCCTTCTTGGTCTGTCTCTCTTGTCTACATAATAACGCAAAGCAAGACCAGCCCTAATAAGCCTCCACGTTGCTGGCAGAGCACGTGACTAACCCCGTAACAGACCTGCACTGCTTTACGAAAGCACTTTTCAAACAGCTTAATAGCACAGCCCGGCACACGAGGTTGGGAATAGATACCTAGAGATTTATCGGATCATTAAGGGAAGTAGAAGACAATAGGTACTGGGTTCATCTACACAGTAAGGGAGACCCAGGGCACCTAAACCACCCCCATGCTAAAAACATCAGCCCTCGGGCTCCGTGGCATCCACAAGCCACCCAAAAGCACCCGGTGAGCCCTTCCCGGGGTTCATGTAGTCAGGGAGAAGAGGCTTCAAGTCTGAAGTCCACGAATAATGGGTACAGGTCGGGGAGGCTGGGGGGAGGCGAGAAGAGAGGGATTGTCAAAAGTGCAGTTATTTAATGTCTGTCTCTTTCTCCCTCTCCCTCCCTCTCTCTCCCCCTCCCATCACCCTGCCTCTTGCACAAGGAACTATTGAGAAGGGACAGAACAAACGCGCCCTTATGCAGCTCCCGTGGAGTCTCGGGGTTTCTCCGAGACAGCTGCCTGTAGCACGCTATGGTTACTCATTACCCGAGTTCCCAGGCAGGAAAAGCAGCAAACTTAATAGACCCGAACTAACCCTCAGCACAAACACTCCAGCCGTAAATAAATAAATAAGTCAGGTGTACCAGGACTGGGCGGGGGGCGGGGGGGGGGGAGGCAGTGCAAGCTGACCGATGGGGGGAAACAAAATGAGAGTTGCTAAAAGGGGAGGGGGAGGAGGACGGAGGAAGGAAAACTCCCTTTGGAGGAAGGACAGAGGGGTGTTTGTGCCGCTGGCTTGTCCGTGCCTGCAGAGTGGACTCTAGTCTCAGCTGGCCACTCGCAGAGGTCGCGGAGAAAAGAGGACTTTGAGAGGAAAGGCAAGAAGGTCCCATTTCTCCAGCTCCCTGGCCCTCACCCTCCCGGGCGTGACTTGCTTCTGGAAATGATCACCTGCCACCACATTTGCTGGGGGAAGAGGTGCTGTGAGACATGGCATGAGTTTATCTCCCTCCTGACTCCCAAAGCAAATGGTCTGGTCCACAGTCGTCACAACACCCATCGAACAGATGGGAAGGGTGTGGATGGACGGAGAAGCCAGAGGGACTAAGAAGCAGGGCAAAGGGCTGGCATGAGGACAGTCGTAGCCCCCAGTTGTTTTTTTCTCCTTTTTTTTTTTTGCGGTACGCGGGCCTCTCACTGTTGTGGCCTCTCCCGTTGCGGAGCACAGGCTCCGGACGCGCAGGCTCAGCGGCCATAGCTCACGGGCCCAGCCGCTCCGCGGCACGTGGGATCTTCCCGGACCGGGGCACGAACCCGTGTCCCCCGCATCGGCAGGCGGGCTCTTAACCACTGAGCCACCAGGGAAGCCCCTCTTTTTTTTTTTTTTTTTTTTTGCCCCCAGTTTTAAAATCTCGACACCATTGGTTCCTGACTGGCAGTGGTCTCTCTCCCCTCCCCCTGCGGACACGGTCTGGAGACATTTCTGGTTGTCACAGCTGTGGGAGGGGGGGCTGGAACTGCCATTTAGTGGAGAGAGGCCAGGATTCTGCTAAACACGCTCCAACGCACAGGACAGCCCCCAAGACACAGAACGCTCCAGCCCTGAGGTCGCAGTGCTGAGCCTGGGAAATCCTACCCTGGACCTAATTCTCAGAGCCCAGTCCGCAGCCCAGGCCACCTCTGAGTTTGCAGATGGCATCAGTCAGTCCATCAGCCCATGACAGTTCCATAAACCCACCATTCTTCCAGGATGCATGAGGGAGGGAAATCCTAGACCCACACGTGCAACGGTGCCGTAATCTCCTTTTGACTAACTCTGGAGACAAATCCACAGAGGGTGTGTATCAGTCACACTGGCATTCCTACGTCACTGCCTGACCATTTAGCAGATTGGCCAAGTAACTTCTGTACCAAGGGGTGTGAGCACCCATTACTTTGTCTTAGAGTCTCTACCACTCCTGGCACATTGGGGGTTTGGGAGGTTGTGTTTGGGTTTTGCTTTCTCCTTCCTCGTTTTGTGGTTCACCAGTGGACCGGTCTTACATGAGACTCTCACCCTCACTGGATCTCAATTCAATAAAGTCAAGGTGGGCAGACATGGTCCCCAGTCATCATCTCATGATCATTGCACAGTTTAATGAGCTCTTTCAAGAGTTAAAGGGGTCCCAGCAGACCTCCTGCAAAGATGAACATGACCTGATTATGGGAGCCAAGTATGCAGAAGTGTGGACCACTTCAAGGGCCAGTATGAGGTTTGTTTCCAGTGTGGCCCTGGCCGCCAAGTGTTGGTGGGTCTAGAACAACCCTCGGTGTACTTCAGGAAGACTCTCGGTCCTTCCCCAGCTGCCCCAGGAATTGGGGCTGTAGGGTCAATGGTTCTGTTGCAGTTGAGCTACTTCCTCAAAGGGGTGGGGGGATGGGGGGATGGGAGGGGGTGATGTTCATGTGCATTTAAGTGGGGTGTGCTGTGTATGTGCATGTATGTGATGTCTGTGTGGTGTGTGTGCCTGCATGTGTTATTATGTGTATGTGGTGTGTGCATGGTGTGATATGTGTGTGTGTGTGTGTGTGTGTGTGGCCAGACCAGCGATTAATGCCAGAACAAGAGGGCCAAGGAAGATTCCAGAGATAAGACTGTCCTAGAGCACCTCTGATTGACGGGCACCTTTAGGAAGACAGAATACCTGGAGTCTAGAGACTCCAGGAAGACGCTGTCTGAGTTTAATTCCTGTCTCTGCTGCTGTGGAGCTACGTGACCTTGGGCAAGGAATTTAACTTTCTGGTTCCCTCATCCCTATAATGGGATAATAAAAGTACCTACCTTGAGGTTACAGGAATTAGTGAATTCATGTCAAGCACTTAGTGCTGGGTGCCTGGCAAGCGCTCAGCAGATGTTGGCCATTCTCATTATTGCTGCTTTGGGAGGAAGTTCTTCCTGGAGTCTAAGCTAACACGGCCTGCTCCCTGCCCTGCTTCCCAGGAAAGCCATCTCCCCTGGGCTGATCACATCTCTGCCTACAACTCCTCTGCTGACTTCACTTGCCTCTCAGTGGAGACCTCAAATCTGCCCACTGCCTCTGTTCCCAGGCCACCCGGCCCAGACAGGAAGGGACAGCATGGGCTGGCCACCAACCTTCTGCCTCGGGGACCCCGAAGCCTCCCCTGGTGGCCCCAAGAAAGCCTGGCTGGGGTTTCCCCCACTGACGCCCACGGCAGGCGCCTGTCTTCCTTGGTCCCCCAGATGCCTGATGACAATATTATTGCCACAATAAAGCAATGACGGCCACTATCAACGCTCAATCAGCCTGGCCTGCCCTTCACAACCGGTTTGTCAAAGCTGCCCCTCCCTTCCCTGCTGTTAGCTCTCCGCCTGCTTATCTGCTCTGGAGACAGAAGTCTCTGGTTTAATTGTGGCAAATTAATTATTGAACTTCATAGCCAGCTCCTCCCCACGCACACGACAATCACTCCCATTGACTGCGGAGGCGAGGCGGACTCCACCGTCACCGCAGGCCAGCTGGGGAGAGAGTCAGTCCCACCCCCGGAGAAGGGCTCCATCCTGCGAAGCCAAATTCCCCTCCTCTAGGAAGCCTTTCCCAACCCTTGTGTCCCCGATACCTGAGTGAAAGAGCTTCTTTATGACAACAGCGGCTGCGGTAAACGCGTTCCTTATGAATCAGTAAATGGCGCTGGAGCCGCAGAACTCACCGACTTATTTCCGCTGAGCCATATAAGCCCCCCGTGCCTGGCTCAGAGCAGATGTTTAACTGGGGTTGAACTGATGAAAGAACACAGATGAGTGTCCTCTCCAACTCAATCCAAGCTACTGTGTAATCGTCGATATATACAAAGTAACATCTGTAACTCATTTATTTAACCATCACTCATCGCACTTCCTCCTACGGAGTCTCGGAGGTTGGCACTGTTACCATCAGTCTTGAATTTGCAGATGAGGCACCGAGCGACAAGGAGGTTACGTCACTTGCCCAAGACCTAATGAGCAGCAAACCAGGATTCAAACCCAGGCAGAGTCCACACACCTACGGATCACGTCACGCTGCTTCTTGTGTAGACATCACCCTTCCGTGTGGGTAACAGGAGGCCTGGACGCCACCACCCAGCGTGAGTTCTGGAACACGATCGGTTCCGCTGACATTCTTTGCACGGTCCTCTCTGCTCCCCAGAAGGACGAATACGCTGACCTCTGTTTATTATTCCCTTTATTTTCGGTTTGACTACACGTGTATTGATCTCTAGAAACACGTTGCTTAGTTTTGCTTTTGAACTTCATCAAGATGGCATTAGGTTCCATGCAGTCTGCAACGTCCCCGACCCTGAAGTGATGAGCGTAGTTTCCTGTGTTTTCTTCTCCACCATTTTTGTTCCTCTCTACTTCCAACACTCCTGGGTATCATCTGTGCTATTTTAATTTACATTTCAGGATATACTGTTTACACTCCCCTCTTTATCCAGTAACATGGAAAGCTCTTACAATTAGGATCATGAAATGGGACCCAAGCTGGACAAAGGGTCTCTGGGCACTTCTGGGCAGCCTGGGAGCGGCCTTGGGCACACAGATCAGCATCTCCTGGGTGTTTCGTGACCTGTGAGGCAACATCCCAGGACTGCAAGGTGGTTAAGAATGAGCTCTGGAGCAGGCCTCTCCTGGGTCTGGATCCCCCTGTGTTATCACTTACTGGCACAACTGTGCTACAGACGCACCACGGGAACACTCAGTGTCTCACAGCAGGAGGCATCTGTTCCCACATTCGCAGGCCTGCAGGTCGACTGTGGTTCTGCCAACCTGGGATGGACACAACTGGGCGACGTGGCTTGAAGTTGCCCATTGGCTGAGCTTGGATCCCAGGCTATGAGTTCATATTAGTTTTCTATCCTTGTGCTTAACGAACCACCCCAAAGCTTAGCAGCTTAGAAGAACAACGAGTTCCTTCTTTCTCATGATTCCTCGGGCTGGCTGGGTAGATCTGCTGACCTCACCTGGGCTCACTCGCGTGGTTAGGGTCCCAGATGGCCTCACTCAGATGTCCCGCAGCTAGTGCTGGCTCTCCACTGGGGAGCCCAGGTTCTCTTTCTCGTGGACTCTCAGTCTCTAATCTGGACCAACATCTTCACAACGTGGGGGGCTCAGGGTTCCCAAGAGGGTGGGTTCAACACGCAAGGTCTCCTAAGGGCTTGCCTCTGGATCCCACGCACATCACTTTGGCCACATCCTATCGGTCAAAGCAGGTCACGAGGTAGCCAGCCCAGATGCGAGGGGCAGAGGGTCAGCAGACACAGGCTCCCCTCTTGATGTCACAAACGGCAGCTTCACGCTGTGAAGGGAATGGACTCGGGGTGGCATGATTCATTGGCGGGGCAGGGCAGAGAGTGAGTTATTCACTCGATCTGCCCAGGTGGGTTCAGATCCACTCCACCTGTGTTTTTGCCGGAGCCACGACTGAAGGACCAGCAGAGACCTGGGACATGCTGTTCTCGAGGTGGACCACAGGAGCCCAAAGCACCGAACCAGGAAGCCTCTGCCCCTGACCTGGTTGCTCACATTCCATTGGCCAAAGCAAGTGACATGGCCGAGGCTAAGATCCCTGGTGCGGGGAGAGCGGGGAGAGGAAGAGGGTGCGTGGAGACGGAGCAACCATCAAAGCTATACTAGGACCCCTGTAACCTCCAGTGTTTAGCGCTTGCCCCCAAAACACGGGTAACTCCTCCTTTGGAGGGTTAAGGTAGGGGTGGCCCACTCGCCCCAGTTCGCCTGGGACTCTCCTGGTTTTAGCTCTGAAAGTCTCACATCACGGAAACCCCCTCTGTCCTGGGCAAACTGGGATGGTGTGGGAACCCTGTTTTGAGGACTAAACCTCCCAAAACCCCCAACCAGCTTTTATTATGAGGACTATCCCACTCTACAGAAGCAAAAAGCAACTTCTCAGCGGCCACGCAGTCGGTGGGAGAACCTGTGTGTCCCTTGGACCCTTTCCAAGCGGCTGCTGCCTACCCCCCTGCCCTGCCCGCCACCCCCCCGAGCCCCTTCTCTCATGAGGTCCTCTCTCTGTGGTCCTAGTAACAGGCCCTCTGGAGGAGAACGGCCGCCTTGTAAAGAGAGAAACTGAGGCCCAGAGAGGTTAACGGGGGCAGCTGCTGACAAGAAATGTGGAACACCTGGGCCGGGCTGGAGCAGAGGGGGCACCCTGGAAACGGGGGCTGACCCACAGAAACAGAGGGTCTAGCCTATAAACAGGGGGAGCTCCGAAAAGGCAGGCCGGCCAGCAGGGCGATGGCTGGGCGGCCTCCACGTGGCCTGATCGTCGGCTGGTATGGCTAGGAAGGGCTGAACCTTGGGCGAGCTTCTCACCCTCCTGTAGCTTCAGGCCATCAGAAGAGCCCTGTGCTGGCTGCCAAGTACTTTGGTTAGTAACCTTGTAGGCAGCTCTAGAACCTTTGGCCTTATGGAGGTGCTTTGGTATTTTAATTTGCATATAAACTACTTGTGAATCTTGTTTTTTTTAAAAATAAAAAAGCGGAGTGTTTGATTCTGGAGTGGAGTCCAAGACACTGCATTTCTTGGAGGAAACCAACACTGCAAGTCCAGACCACACTTGGATTACCAAGGCTTTAAATTACTGTCTGACCCTTTCTATTCCGGGGAGTGAATGCATACCCCAGAAAGGACATCATTAATAGTTCAAGGTTCTGCAGTGATAACTTTCTCTTCACTATCTCCATTATAATTTGAAAGCCGAAAATTTGTTTTGATTTTTTTATTTCTCTGTAATCATTCCTCACTTGATTATTTTTTAATAAATGCTTGCTCAGGTTTCACATGTACAAAATCTCCCTGAATCCTACTGAATGTATGACTCAAATTCTCAGAACTAGCTTTTTTGGTTACAGTTAAATTAATTTCACAGCGGGAAAAAGAAAAGAAAAGAAAAGAAAAGAGCCCTGTGCCAATCTACCCAGAGCCGGACTCCAGTCCTGCCCTGGCTTCCCACGCACTCGCCGTGTGGCCCAGGGCAACTTGTCCAAGCCCCCGGGATGGATCTCAATTTCTGTGTTTATGAACCGCCTTCCTGACTTCCCAGGCATCACTGGGCCCCTTAGAGCCAGGAGGTACCAGGACAGGTCAGCCAGACACCATCCTGCAGGTGAGCCCCCAGACAGAGTGGTATGTTCTATTTTTCTTGAGGAACTGATAAAGAGGAGACCTGCTGTGATGGAAGAGTTGCTGGATTTGGAATCAGAACACACAGTTCTGGTCATGTGTCCTCCATTTAAAAAGTCACCCTTCTTCCTGAAGCCACGGTTTTGCTTGAGTGTGAATCGCAATTCTTGGTCACGTCTTAGCTCAGCTGCTGTAACAAGATACCACAGAACAGGGGGCTTGAACAGCAGACATTTGCGTTCTCCCAGTTCTGGAGGCTGGAAGTCTGAGGTCAGGGCACCAGCATGGTTACATTCTGGCCTGAGCTCTCTTCCTGGCTTGCAGATGGCCACCGTCTTGCTGTGGGCTCACAGGGAGAAGGGAGATCTCTCTCTCTCTTCCTCTTATTATAAATTTATCAGATGTTATCAGATGAGGACACCACACTTACGATCTCACCTAACCTGAACTCCCTCCCTGAAAGCCCCACCTCCAAGTACCGTCACGTTGGGGGTTAGGGCGTCAATGTGAATTTTAGGGGGGCCCAATTCAACCCACGGCACCTTGCACTTTCACTGATCTTTGGGTCAAAGTAAGTGGACACGTGACCCAAGGTCAGCCGACTCGAAGGTACACAGCCGGGAGAGGGTCCCGGTGCCAGGCTTCTGCTGGCACGTCAGTCAAGTGCTGAGTGAACCAACTGGGACCAAATTGACGAGGATGGGGGACATGATACCACAGAGCACCCCCAGTTTTCCCCAGGTCCCTCGGGGAGTTCCAACTCTGAGGTCTGGGATTGCCACTCCTGAATCCCCGTCCTGGATTCATTCCTCTTCCGAGGGCATTTGGAGGACAAATACTTTCCGATCGGAGTATCTTCCAAATACTCAACATCTGGAAGGACCTGTGACAAAGGCCCCCTTTGTGTGGCAGGGAAATGGGCTGGCGTTAAAATACAGCACCAGATCCCAGAGAGCTGGGAACGGCAGGGGGGCAGAGAGGGTGAGGGAGTGAGCGACGAGAATGGGCGTGAGAGCCAGGTCAGCAAGAGGTGGGCCCAGGAGAGTAAGACAATAAATAACGGCCAGGGCTTGCCTAGTGCGTCCCATGCGCCAGGTGCTCTTCTAACTACGTTCTTTTTTTAGCGCCTTATTTATATCAAAGAACACTGAAGAGGTGCTCACGGAGAGGGAAGAGGATGGATCTGAGAGCATGTGGGCAGGGATACTGAGAGAGAGGTTGAAGAAAACAGACGTAGGGTGCAGAGACGGAGGAGTCCACACAACAAGGGAACATGTTTCACGTCTGGACAGGGCCAGGCAGAGGAACAAATGCTGCTGGAATGTTCAAGGGGGACAGCATCCCAACTCCATTTCTAGCCAGATGGTTTCCTCGCTTCCTTGGAACCATGTGCAGGTACACACAGGTACAGGTGTGCTTGCAGAAGCCTCGGTCCCTCTGTTCCAGCAGGTGGCTGCGCCTGCCTCTGTGTGAGTGTGTGTGTGTGCGTGCACGCGTGCGCCTGCGGGGGTTATGGTAACCTGGAGTAACAGAGCACGGGATGCCGTGGTGCTTCCTACCCGCCCTGCACCAACCCCACCTCCACCCCAGCGTGGCTCCAGCCCAGAGGCTGTCCTCACGCCTGACAGGAGCCCCCTCTGTGGAAAGTTCCTCAGAGACTGAAGGTCTGGGATGCCAAAATTCCTATCAAAAAAGCCAGGCATGGAGAGCTATAAGGACACTGCTTTCCTAAAGTATCTGAAAATCAATTCAGCTTCTGCAGAATCTCAGAATCTTGGAGCTGGAATGAATCTCAGGAATCTGGTCACAAATGGGAAGGGGCTGGATGACCCTGGTGACACCTGTTTAAAATGCAGATTCCCAGGCCCTGTCCTAGACCCATCCAATGAGCAGGGGTGGGGAGAGGGAATCTAGGAATTTGCATTTGGTAAACGCTACAGGTGATTTTTTTAAAAAAACCTTTATTGAAGTATAGTTGATTTACAGTGTCATGTTAATTTCTGCTGTTACAGCAAAGTAACTCAGTTATACACGTATATACATTCTTTTCTGTATTCTTTTCCACTATGGTTTATCCCAGGACACTGAACATAGTTCCCTGTGCTCTACAGTAGGACCTTGTTGTTAATCCATTCTATATATAATAGTTGGCATCTGCTAGTCCCAAACTCCCACTCCTTCCCCTGGCGACCACAAGGCTGTTCTCTACATCTGTGAATCTGTTTCTGTTTCGTAGATATGTTCACTTGTGTCGTATTTTAGATTCCACATGTAAGCGGTATCATATGATGTCTGTCTTTCTCTGTCTGGCTTATTTCACTTAGCATGATAATCTCTAGGTCCATCCATGTTGCTGCAAATGGTATGATTTCATTCTTTTTCATGGATGAGTAGTATTCCACTGTGTGTGTGTATATATCTTCTTTACCCATTCATCTGTTGATGGACATTTAGGTTGCTTCCATGTCTTGGCTGTTGTAAATAGTGCTTCTACAAACACTGGGGTGCGTGTATCTTTTCAAATTAGGGTTTTGTCTGGGTACATGCCCAGGAGTGGGCTACAGGTGGTTTTTTACTGCACATTCAAACGTAAGAAGTCTTGGTGCAAATCATGACCCACCTTCCAGCAGTGCAGCACGGACTAACCTGCGACACACGCTGCTCATTCAGTTCTCGAACATCTCTACGGCTGCACAGTTGTCAGCATTCAGAAAGTCTTTCCCAACTTTCTTTTTTTTTTATATCTAACCTGTATATTCTTCTTGAGCACGAACAAAGCGCTGGGTGAGCTCATTACGTATTACCTAATTTAATATTCGTGACACGCCTCTGAGTTACATACAGGATGGAGGCAGTAAGAGAAGCAGAAGAGAACAAGAACAAGGGAGGTCACAGGAACAGGGGAAGAGAAGAGAAGACATTCCCTAGTCTCCTGGCTTTGGGGAAGCAATAAGCTGACTTCTTGGTGTGTCCTTGTCACTTTTACAACCAGGGTATGTCGAGCGGCATCAAAATTCAGAACTGTCACATTTGGAAAAAACAAATTCTACTTCTGTTTGGCCAGACTCCCCTGCAGCTAGGATTGGCCATATTAACGTATTTCTGACCAATGCGATGTTCCAGGAAGTCTGCTGAGTTGCAAACATTTGCTATGTGTCAGTGGCTGCTTATATTACACTATTCTGAGGTACACTAAAGAGGCAAAGGAACTGGAAGCACTGGTTTCCTCCAAAGGCAGAGTGTCAGGTGGGGTGGGGACAGCAGATACCTTGAAGGTCTGCACCAGGGGCTGCTAGAGCACCCAGACCCCCAGAACATCCCCACACTGTGCACTCACTTTCACCCCCAGCCCAACAGGAGCCTGAGGATTTAGTTGCCAGAGAAACTGAACGAGAGAGAGTCCAGACACGGGCACTTCCAAGGGCAGGGGCAAAGCAGGGAGCAAAGACGGGGATATTGAAGGAATGTCCACCTGCCCCTTCACCAAGTCAGGTCTCCAAACGTTACTGCTCAACTTACATCCCCCTGACAAGAAACATCTGGGTTCCTCTCTGGTAAAATTAATCATCCCAAGAGAAAAGACCCAACAATAATGATATTTGAGGGCCCTCAATGAAAAGTCTAGTTTTTCCCCAAATGCCTTCCATGGGGCTGACTAGCTTTCACATCCCATCCAATCTCACTCCTACATACAGAGCTTTCAATGAGACAAGCATCACCAGACATTGGGGGAAAGTTCCAAGCAGGACAGACAGAGACCAACACAACAAAATGAGGTAGGGGTTAGGGGGAGAAGAAAGAAACCCGGGGGAGATGGAGGCAATGCAGGGAGCAGAAAAAAACAGAAACATAACAAAAACCACTAACTCCTTTCGTTATTATCCTTGGAGAGATAGAAGAAAGTACTGCATCCCAGAAATAAGAACAAGAGACCCCAAGAAGAATTATTATGGCAGTTTGAGCCCTTGGAAATTACAAATGTCACAGCAAAAACTGAAGAGAAAAAATCACTAGTAGAATTGGAATACAGTGTTAAGAGAACCAAGAGACATAAAAAGACCGGGTAAATCCAGAGGAATAAGAATGAGGGTCAAGCCAGGGGTGCCAAGGCCCAACAAAGAAAAATTCCAGGAGAGAAACAGAAAAAATTAAGGGGAGAAAACTGGAAAATAAATAATATAAGAAAATGGACATGAGTTTCCAGGTTGTAAGGGGGTATCAAGGGCCCAGGACAAAGAATGAAAACAGACCCACACCAATATCCTGTATCATAAAATTTCAGCTCATTAGGAATAAAAAGAAGACCTTCAAAGGAGGGAGGTAGGAGGGAAAGAAAGGAGGCAGAGACAGAGATCTCCCGTACAAAGGACCAGAAATCCAAATAGCATCAAACTATTCAACAGCAACACAGGAGAGAAGGTCATGGAGTCTCGGCAGAGCCGAGGGGGAGAATCCTTTTCTTGCCTCTTCCAGCTTCTAGAGGCCACTTATATTCCTTGGCTCATGGCCCCTTCCATCTTCAAAGCCTGCAATGACCTGTCCATCTTTCTTACATCACATCACTCTGCCCGCCCTCCCCTCCTCCCTCTCCAGCTTATGAAGACCCATGTGATTACACTGGACCCACAATCCAATGGAGAGAATCCAGAAGAATCTCCCCATCTCAAGGTCAGCTGATCAGCGACCTTACTTCCATCTGCAACCTGGACTCACCCTAGCCTGTAACAGAAGATATTCCCAGGTTCTGGGGCTTAGGATGTAGGCATCTCTGTCTACCAAAAGGGGCATATTGCAGCTTTGTACAAAATCTGGGTCATTTTATTCAGGAAGAAGGGGAGAGCGGATGTAAGGCAGGCACACGCTAAGGATTATGGAGCAGAAAAGGTAAGAGGAGGCAGGGCCCCCCCACGGCACCACGGAGCCATTGCTCCAATCCCAGACTGGACCTCGATCACATTTTAAATTACGAGAGAGAAACACACCCTCGTTTGGTGAAGCTTCCGTAGGGAGGCTTTTGTTGAATGAAGCTCAATCGAAAGCTAAGGGAACTGTCACTTTCCAAGGTAAGAAGTCAACAGACAATGTCTGAAACCAAAACAGGGAGTGACGCGAGGACAAGTATGGTGCTGGGAAACGTTAGGAGGGGGAAATGGAAAGAGATTCCCAGCTGAGGAAGAGGAAGGCAGAGCACGGCTGCACTTCTTTAAAAATGTTATCACACTGTTTGACTGATGACGCTTCAGTTACCTGGTCCTTAATAAAAATAAGATTTTAATTTTAAAAATGATGAAAATGGTTTGGAGCACTATGGCAACAACCCAGAGGTGCAAGGAAAACACCTACCCAGGCGATGTTCCCTGGCTGGGGTGGGTCAGGCTGGAGGAGTCTCCTGGGAGACGGGAAATGGTCCCTGAGGGCACCAACGGGAAGCACAGACTCTGCTCAACAGGTAAGGAGGTGCAGTGCCCCCCTCGTCCCCATGCAGCTAAAAAGCGCAAGAGGTCAGGACAGGATCCAAAGTTTCCCATCCCAACAACTTGCTGTTTTTAGGAGTAGCACCCCAAAGAGCAAACTAAGAGAAGAAGAGTCAGGGGCCGGTCTCCAGGGAGAGGAGAGTGACCACGGCCATTCCTCTCTGCACATCTGCTCCTCTAAGCCTGGCCCTGGGGAACAAAGCCAAGATCTTAATCACCCAGTGTCGCTCTGGCACGCTGAGCCTGTGATACACCTGTCTCCACCATCAGGCAAATGAGTGGGTCTGTAGGCAGGGGCCTGCCCCACCAAACAATGCACCCCTTTGTCCCTGCCCAGAGCTCTCGGGATCCGCGAGGAGGCCAAATCCATCAGCGCCTGTCAGGGCCCTCGACGCACACAATGCGAGTTACGATCCACATTCTCCGGCAAAGCCCCAGGCTTCCAGCAGGCAGCGCGAGCTGACACGCAAAGTGTCAGTCAACCTCCGACAAGCCCGGGGTGGGGACCCGGGTAAGCTGGGGGCGGGGCGGGGGGAGGGCAGGGCACCAGCTCTCAGTCCCAGAAGCCAAGCAGGGCCAGAGAAGGTGTCCCTGGAACTCCAATGCATCCTTTCTAAAAACCAGCCCTGAGCGAGCTGCATTAAGAAAAATCGTCTTCCCACGTGGGCAGAGGGATCTCCCAGCTACTCGGGCACAGAGGATGGGCACGTGTGCAGGGCACGTCCCCACCCCTGGCTCACGTGGCCAGAAGTTTAAGGTCCCAGAACGCTGCCCGGGAAGGAGGGAGGATGGAAGTTTGAATTCCCGAATGAGACTCCCTACAGATGTGACACCAGCCAGAAAGGTGTAACTCTGTCCTTTGTAGCCAGAGAGGTGGCGGGCTCTATAGAAGTCTGGGGGCTTTGTGTCCTAAGAGAACCAGAAGTGGCCTCTGCGGATGCTGCCCAGGTTATATGTGTATTTTGCGACAAGCTTTGCGAAGCATCCCTGGCGGCCCTGTTCCGTCCGGCCAGCCCCTCCTTTGCCACTCTCCATCCACGTGACCGCCAGTCACTGTGGCCGGGAATACACAAGCGCTTTCCTTGGGCACACAACTGTTTCTTCACAGAATTCTAGGTTGGCCCCAGCACTCAACACAGAGAGAAGGGACGGGAGAGGAGTGTGTGTCCCTCTGCGGTGGGGTCGTTGACACCACCTGCCCAGGCCGTGTGTGCCAGGCGAGTTCAGAGTTACAATTAGCAGCAACTCAGCCACACTGCCCGGACCCCATTCCCCAGGCTTTTACCCCACAGGCTTCTTTACGGGAAGGAAATGAGAAAGTGAATGAGTTTTGAGAAAAGCACAAATTCCTTTAGCAATACAGGATATCCGAGCTGAATCATATTGGGTCATATTTTATTGTTTTTGACCCAAGGCCACTGCTCAACTTAAAGAGAGGGAGTAAGACATATACAATATTTAAAGTAAATTATATAATGTTCCTCTGTGTGTGTCTAAGGAAAAATCTTTCCTTTTCAAGATACACACGGACCTGTTTATGCATAAAATGACACAATGTCTCAGCTTTTTTTGTTTGTTTGTTTAAAAATAATGAGGAAGGGCTTCCCTGGTGGCGCAGTGGTTGAGAATCCGCCTGCCAACGCAGGGGACACGGGTTCGAGCCCTGGTCCGGGAAGATCCCACATGCCGCGGCGCAACTAAGCCCGTGCGCCACAACTACTGAGACTGTGCTCTAGAGCCTGCGATCCACAACTACTGAGCCCACGCTGCAACTACTGAAGCCCGTGTGCCTAGAGCCCGTGCTCTGCAACAAGAGAAGGCAGCGCAATGAGAAGCCCGCGACCACAACGAAGAGTAGCCCCCGCTTGCTCCAACTAGAGACCCAAAGCAGCCAAAAATAAATAAATAAACAAAATAAAAATTATTAAAAAAAAAAACAACCAACCAACACCCATACAAAAATAAATAAATAAATAATGAGGAAGACGGAGGTGAAGGGGGCCAAACTGGCCGAGGGGGAGATGGTTGTCAGAACTGGGTGGTGGATACATGGGGTTCAGGACACTCTTCGGTTTACTTGAGTGTAGGTTCAAAATTCTTCATAATAAAGAGTTGAACAAAAAACAGACTTCAAAGAGAAAAAAAAATGAGTAAAGAATAAATCTGCCAGTGTTAAGAACTCACATAGGCGTTGTAAGGCAACTGATCAGACCTGGCCTTGCTTTTACATTGTAGTGGCTAAAAGAGACGTGGTTTTGGTTTTTTTAACCAGACTATAAAGGGGAGGAAGTCCCTGCTCATGTTGAACAATGCACCACTCAGCATTTCTGGTAGGACTCCAGAGCAGCATCTAGTGACACTGACTCCCGAAATATGTCTGCTGTAGTACAGACTTATGTCACAGAGTAGAGCTCGGGCGACTGAAGGCAGTTCCTAAACTCAGGACACACTGTGATCGAAGTTGTAGGGATGGTTTTAAAGAAGCCGTCACACATGAGAATAGACTGGTGGTGGCCAAGGGGGCGGGGGTGGGGAAGGATGGACGGACGGGGAGTTTAGGATTAGCAGATGCAAACTAGTATATAGAGCATGGATAAACAACAAGGTCCTACTGCATAGCACAGGGAAGTATAGTCAATATCCTGGGATAAACCATAATGGAAAAGAATATGAAAAAGAATGTATATATACGTATAACTGAATCACTGTGCTATACATCAGAAATTAAGAAAACATTGTAAATCAAGTATACGTCAATAAAATAAATTGAAGGAAGGAAGGAAGGAAGGAAGGGAGGAAGGGAGGGAGAAAAATAAAGGAGATGTCATAAAGACTTCCTGAGCAGAAGGGCAGATCGGCTAGCTAGCATGACAGGCAAAAATCACTCTTCGTCACCTAGTCCTCCCAGGTAAAGCATCACAACAGCCTGAAGGACACCGTCATTACTTCTGTAGGAGTTCTGAGAGAGCGGCGGTTCCATTTTTAACTGGTACATTGCTCACGCTAACGGTATCTGCCGAATCTTTTCCTCGGGCTGTTTCTGTTCTTAGCGGATTGAGGTGGCGATTAGAGGGTTAATATCAAAACTCACCAGTTAACGCCTGAATCATAACACCTCGACATCCGAATGCATAGGCGCTAGCTTTCCTTCTCACTGGCAAAATCCTAACCTTCTCAACTTATTTAAGCATCTAACACCCTGAGCTGGCTTGACCCCTCTTCATACTTGCCAACAAAATCTAAATGAGGAATGGTACTGACCCATGCATGAGACACAGGCAACGCAGGAAGTCAGTGACCGAGCAACACAGCATCAGGTGCTGATGGGTCATAACTCCAGGGGCCCAACGGTTGGGACCAGCCTCCCTGACCAGTAAAAGAAGGGAGGAAATGGATGCTGAGCTGACAGTGGGAGGCACCTGGGTGCGGCAGAGAAGGGCGTGTTTCCGGGGGAGCCCTGTTCCCTACTTGTTTATTGCACTTTTCCAAACCACAAAGCCCTGCTAGGAGCTCCCCTGCCAAGGCTGATCGCGTGCTATCTGCATTGTCACCTCTCATGCAGATGTGCAGTCAGCGCTGTGAATGCTAAGGGCGCTCCTCTGGGGAATCTTGCCTTTTCCCAAAGCCAGGTTGTCTGGGCGTCCAGGCCTACAGCAGCAGACTTCTCCAGCAGTGGCGATGCTGCCAACTGCATCCCCGTTAACTTCCTTCTCTCCTTTCCTACCTGCCCTTTTCCGCCAGCCCTACCACGACCCTAACCTTAAGATGAGCTTAAACCATGCACCCCTTTGCGTCCTGGCCTTTCACAACAAATATTCAGGATGACAGAGCCCCTTGAGGAAAAGATCTAATCCGGCTCTCCCTTTAACCTTGACGGCTGTGTCATCCAGCCAGAGGTTTTCACTGTGTCTGGTGCCTGGGTCCCCCGAGTGCTAGGAGAAGTGGCCCTCTGCCTGGTGGCGCCGTGAGGAGAAGGACGGGAAACTGGCACCCGAGTTTTTCTGGCTTGGAAAAAGAGGATTTTACTTTTCAGCACCTGCCAACCTGACAGGTTTGCCAAGAATTTTACATTTGCCAAGAATTCTACATTAAATAAATACACACCTACATCACCTCCTCCCCCCAAGCGGGCATAACCTACTGGGTAAGGAAACAGCTCTTAGGAAGGAGGACCACATGGGTTCATGAACCTTTCTGGTTTCCACAGCATAAATCATTCTCACCTCCGCCAGATGACCTGAAACATCTCCTTTGTGTCCAAGTTTGGGTTCCAAAGCAAGAAAGTTAAGGCTTGATTTTGACCTACAAGATTTTTGTTCTTTTTATCATACAAGTCTATGGTACACATTTTGAATGTAAGGTATATATATAAAAAAAATCCTTGGGAACTTCTAGGTCTATACGCTCTTATAGATCTGGTTAGTGGACTCTGTTTGGGGGGTACTGTTATCCTTTCCTTTGGCCTGCAAAGTGTAGCCAATAGCTGAGCCTTAGATAGCCATGGCCATGGAATTCATCCTGTTGGGAGCTGATCTGCACAAGCTCCTAAATCTAACTAAAGGCAGTGACCAAAATTAAGACACCTCTGCACTTAGTTTGTGCTCGCTTGCTATACAACAGCAGAGAACTCATACGACGACCCTCTCCTACCAAGCGACCAAAGTCTACGTGGAAGAATCTGCAGATTCACGAGCCGTTTATCTAAGAGCAGGCCTTTTTCCTTCAACCTGTACTGTAGGCTTGTAGTGCACGAACGCTTTCACGTTCCTTATAATTTCACACGTTAAGTTCAATCAGCATTTTCACTGAAAAAGCAGGAAGGGAGCAGGTTCCTGTTCAAGAAAACCTTTGATGAAGTATAAACCTAAGTACTAACCTTACATCAGTTCATTGTTCTTTTCCATGGGACACCTTCCAGGGTGTGGTAGTGACCAACGGAGGCTGCAGACCCCAGTGCATATTGAACTCTATCCCTAAAAGGCAATGGTCCGAGACACCTGTCACACCCTTACCGCACATCTGGAAAGCTGGAAAAAAACGGCTCTCTTTGCACGTTCCCCCACCCCACCGTCCCCGCCACCCTCCCAGCTTGTGCTGTATTTTCATTCTTCCCTGGCACCTCCTGGGCTTCTTGGAGGTCATGGCTCCCGCCTCAGTGGAGGGAGATGCTAGCCTGGCCTTAATCCCCAGGGCTGGGTCCTCACCAGCTCCAAAGGGCCTAGATCCATACCCCTCCCTGCTGGTTGGAGACAGGCCAGTGAGAGACATTAATTTTATGGCTCCTAGTTTGCCAGAGAATGGGGGCTACATCAGAAAAGATCCCACACAATTTCCAGTCTGATCTTCTAACTAGGGGAAGGATCATGGGGTGCAGGGATGCTGGGATACAGGTTCCAAGGTTTACCCTGCACAAAGAATCGTATGTGCCTGTCTTTGGGCCACATAATCCCGTTGCCCTCTTAGCTCATCCATCCACCCACGTCTTCCATGTCTTGGAACAGAAGGCAGTAGCAAGTGCTCTAAGGATACTGGGGGGCCCTGAGGCTGTGCAGCCCCAACAGAAGCTGCAGACCTCTCAGTGACAGCTCTTGGGGACAGACGGTGGCCATGTAAGGCCCCTTTGCTGGAGGGAGGGGAACCAGTCCAGTCTCCAGGAGGAAGAACTAAACCCGCCTGGAGGAACCTCCTCCTGCTAGGAACACGCTGCAGGGCTGAGCTGTGTTAGAAAGATGGTCAAAACGGGAATTCACTACAGAGGAGTAGTGTTTTTGCTGACGCCTCGAACTCCCCTAGGACTGCAGGCCTCCCCGCCCCCCAGGCAAGCGGAGTAAATTGAAAGCACGCACGGGGACCAGAGGTGCACCTACCTTAAAGCCAGCGAAGCCTGAACTGCAAGGACGCTGGCTCACAGGCGCCCCTCCAAAGCTTTGGGCCTAATTTTGTGTTTTGTACTCGAGTACTGTTTTTCCTCAAATTACACAAACTCCAAATTCACCCAAACCCGGGTCCATCATCGGAGGAGACAAGCTGGGAGTGACCAGCCGCAGTCGGCAGGAGCCCCGGGAAACCAGGGGTCCCTTTGGTGGAGTGGACTGGCCCCGCGGTAGCCCAGCGGCGTCACAGGGCAAAATGGTTGCGACCCTCCGCGGGCGGACGACGGAAGGAGGCGGGTCCCGGGGCGCCGGGAACGCAGCGGGCAGCGTGCGTGCGAAGCCCCGCCCACCCGCGGGCCCGCCCCGCCCCGTGGGCCCGCCCCCGCCCCCGCCCCCGCCCCAAGCAGGTGAACAGCGACGCGCCCGGGCACCAGCGGGAGATCCTCTGCGCTGCGCCCCGGGAACGCGCGGCCGGGCTGGGAGCGCACCTGCGGGCAGGCCAGTCGGGCCCAGGACAGTAGGCAGGCGGAGATGACCCGAGAGCTGGGGAACCCGCGCCTCTGGAAGACCCTGCCGCAGGGCCGACCCTGAGTGCTGTAAACACAGAAGATCGGTGTCTTTCGTATGTGTAATCATACCCCAATTTAAAAGGAAAAAAAAGGCGAACAGCCCCTGGGCTCCCACTTAGCCACCTTCCACGGATTCAACCAACTTTTATGGAAGGTGGAGGTGTGAAGGACGTTGCATCAAGAAAGCCCTAAGGAGGGGGGTCGGGAAGTCAATTTGGGCATCTTCCGCGCAAAGCAGAAACGACTCTGCCGCTGCCCAGCACCACCCTGGCGAGTAAGACTCCTGGACCTCCCCGGCCTCGCTGTTCAAGTGCGGTTATAATATAGAAGTCAAGGAGGACTCAAGGAGATGACGAGGGCGGGAAGCACCCTGCCTGGCGCAGTCTAACCAACGGCCTTCCGGTCCCACCGTCAGCACGGCAGGATGAGAATGTCCCCAGAGAAGATCCAGACGCCCATACCTTCCCCGCCTTCCCCACGTCCCATACCAGTCCCCTGGGATGAGTCAAGGTGTCCATCAAAGGCAAAGCCTTGAGGGAATGAGATGTTTCTGCCATCAGACAGTCAGGGATCTGAGAGACGAGAGGCAGTCCTGGTAAGTGGTGCTAGCAGCTTTAAAAAAAGACAGTTTCCAAGTGACTGAGAGAGGAAAAACTGCTGAGTCTAGTTTACCAATGGCTGTGCTGATATGCCGGCCCCATCTAGAAATGGACTGCTGTGGTGTTAGAGTTCCACTGAGGGTAGAGGGTGAAGAGAAGACCTCCCAGTGGGCAGAATTCTAAGCACACATTTCTACGTCCGCTTTGCCTGGAAGGAAAGATGATTTGATGCAAGAAGCTACACCAGTTTATGAACTGTGACAAATGGTCTGGCCAAATGGTCAAGCACTGGAAAGAAGCAAGATTAGAGGTCTGGTAACAGAGACGTTTGGGGAGGCAGAGATGGCTGCGCCCCTCAGGAAGGGGCAAGTGTGGAAATAATTGTCCCTCGAGTGAAAGGTCACCCATAGTCTCCACTGCGGAGGAGCCTCTTACTAATTAAGTGGCCGAGACTGTCTACGAATGACAGTTTCTTTCCCCGGGGACATTGCTGCTTTCTCAACTGATTCAAGAATAAAAGTGGCCATGTTGCCAAAGATGGCACAATGCATGGATTCAACCACTTGGCTGTCCATCATCCGTCAGACCTGGCCAATGGGTGCACATAGGATCGGTGATTGACCCCTGACCCCGGATACTGATGACACTCCAATGGTCCCACACACTGCTTGGCTGCAGACCGATTACTTTGGACCTCTTCCGTTATGGAAGAGGCAGGCTCATATGTCTGGATTTAGAATAGCCTTCCTGTCCATCCTATCATCGTGGCATCCTATAACATTAGTTCTGACCAAGGGATTCACTTTACAAACAGGGGAGGCAACAGACAGATATCCTTTGAATTTGATCCCACCATCCAGAAGCAATCATCTGTTTTGAACTGTGACACGAAATTTTAAAGATTTGGTTTTATGACTAGCTAGGAGACAATATCTAATGAGGCTGAGATACTGTTGGCTAAGATGGGTATTTGTCCAGAATGAGTATTCAATGTGGTGTTATTTCTCCCGTAGCCAGACTAGGCAGGTCTGGAAGAAGGGAGAGTGGGGATGGTGCCACCTGCATTTTACCAAATGACACACTCTCTTCAACGTTGGGCTCCACCTGGTTAAGACTGTTTGAATCCAAGAAGGGCGTGTTCCACCACTGGGCGGCTAGCCACTGGGGGAAAGGGGAATTCTGAAGTTTCGGGACAGCTCCGTTATCTAAGCAGGAAGTTTTGTTTGTTTGTTTTTGTTTTTAAGACAAAATCGAAGAATCAAAGTATATGTAGATGTCGAACAGCAAAAGAGTGAGGCTGTCATAAACTTATTTTTTTCTTCTTTTGGCTCTCCACCATCTGAACTCATTCCCCAAACTGGAAAATCCATTATTATGTGAGTCTTAATAAGAGGACAAGACCGGTTAGTTCCTGGGCACAGGATCTAAACTCTGCCAGCTAGATGGTCCTGCCCTGCTCAGAACGCTGAACGTGAAGCCAGGACACAGAGAATCAGGGTCACTTTAGAGCTCCTTCCCATGGTGGTGATGGTAGCAGTTTGAGTAATGGTCCAGTTTCGAGGGACCATGGCGTTCCAAATCAAGCTGTTTTTGAGATGCGATTGGGCCATAGTCCCAGACCTCTAGTTTTCTTGGATCCAACCCATTTTCAAGCCCGATTCTCTATAGATCCTATGAGCTCCCTGATAACCTTCCATTAAATTCTTTGCCTAAGTAAGCTGGAGTTGGATGCTGTTGTCTGCAACCATAAATCTAGCTAGCCCTTCTCGTGTGAACTCCTTCCTTTGCTTCTCCTGGTGTTGGGTAGGGTAGATACTAGGACTAACTTTAGTTAGCTTTTATATGATCAACCCTGGAAAGAAGCAGCTTTTTGAAAAGGACTGGACGTAGCACAGGTCATCCACAACAATATCCCCTTTATTGGTATTAATCACAGTTATGAGGTCTTGTCCATCAGAAAGAAGTCTGCATTATGTAGAACGACATACAAAGACATAAAAATACCCATATGCCAACCACCAAACCAACGAACCTCCACCAATCAAACCTCTGAATGTGTCTTCAATTGTGATCATCAGTGCTCCGGAGGAACGAACATAGATCTAGCGTAGGGTTATAGGGCATTCCCAGAACAGAGTATTCACCCTTGGCAGCAATGACCCATGTAAACGCAGGGCAGGCATTGATCACACGGTGTCTGGACCTGCCTCCTGGGCTGCCTGCCTTGTCAGCAGCGCCCACTCAAGGTCCCAAAGGCTCCGATGACCAGTGAGGACGGCAGGCCTTAGCTATGCTGGAAGCAGACAAGTTATGTCACCCCTGATGGAGCAGCTGTGTGGATAAGGGAGTAGTCTCGTTCAAGTCATTCTTTAGGGTCATTTTAGAATGATGACTTGTCTCAAATTTACTTTAAAAGGGAAATGTTAAAAATACCTCTTCTTTTCCTACCGCTTTTCCTTTCTTATCCTGAGCTCTCTGGCCAAAACCCAACACAGCAGCTTAAGAGCTCTGGGTCAGGTTATAAGTTACCGAATAGTCAACAGAGAAGGACCCAGTGCAGATTCCAAATGTCTTTCGCTCACTTAAATGAGCTTAAGTGGCTCCCTCCATAAGTAAAGGAAGGGGTTGAGTTCTAGCAGTTTGCTGGTGTCCCCAAGTCTCTTAGAAAAATGAAGCCTATAAGCTTATCAAAACACATGTCTAGGGGACTTGGAAACCATGGCAAACCGGTTTGCTCTTGGAATCCAGAGAGAGCAGAGGTCTCTGATCAAAGCTCCACCCTGTCCTCTTTTCACAGGGTTCACTGTGTGTTCACAGTTGTCCTAATTCCCTTAATTTCAATAGTGTCAATCTTTGCCTTAAAAAAAGAGAAAGACTAGCTGCTTTTCTTCCCTTTGTCTGTGTCTCACCCCATGCAGCCTCCCCCTCAGGGGAGGCAGAAGAAGGTATGTTCCTCCTTGGGCCTTGGGAAGTAGGTTGCTTTGTCCACGATGCTCCTTTTCGAGTCTTGATGGACAGAGGATCAACGGTAAAAGATCGGGAAGGACAGACAAGAGCTGTCCTGGCCACTCTGCTCTGAGTCACTAGGCAAAGATGCTTGGGAGACTTCTCTCTTGGTAGCTTGCTTCTGTAGGTGACCTTGAGGAGTTGCCACTGAGTCCAGTGAGGGAGACCAAAGGTGCAAAAGCAGAGACTTCCCTGATCTGTAGGTCCTTGGTTTTCCCACCGAAGAAAGAGTCCATGTAGTGGCCAAGCAAATATCTGTAGTTCTGTGACTACCAGAAATTCCAAATAAAACCACCATCTCCCTTAAAAGAAAACTAAAAATTGTCATGATCAGAGTCAATCAGCGTAATGAGACAAAAAGGAGAGAAAGGAAAAACGTTTTGATGTGAAGAAAGAGGCTGTGGTCCTGAAGAAGCCAATCCCGGCCGTTTCCTCGTGCTGCCTTTCCCGGGGTCCGAGGCACTTCAGCAACTAGCCCAGGCCAACATCCAACGACATCATCACCACAAAACCCAGGATGGAGGCCCAGGACGCCAGTTTCCCGTTACCACTAGGAGGGAAGGAAAGGAAGAAAAGGAAGACTTTGATGCACTGCGGGACAGCGTCCAGGCTGAAAGCATCCTCCACAATGTCCAATTCCAAGAGAAATACGCTACTACCATTAATAATAATAATATTGACTTGGGATTAACAGATACACTACTATTTATAAAATAAACAAGGACCTACTATATAGCACAGCGAACTATATTCGGTATCTTGTAATAACCTATAACGGAAAAGAATCTGAAAAAGAATATCTATCTATCTATGTGTAACTGAATCACTTTCCTGTACCCGTGAAACTAACACAACATTGTAAATTAACTATACTTCAATAAATAATAAGTATCATTTATTGGGGCTTACTATATATATGCCAGGCAAACTGACTATCTCATGTAATACCAAAGGATAAACACATGAAATCAGTACTATTATTATCCTCATTTTACTGTGGGGAAACTGAGGCATAGAGAAGTAAGTAACTTACTCAAGGTCACCTATCATGGCTCTGCAATCCATGCTTGAATAATAAAAAGCAGCAACGATTTCCTGAAGATATTATGTAATCTGACCTTGAATACTAGCCTCAAAATCATTCTTCTATAAAAACCATAATGAAACAGAGAGGAACCCTCCATCCCCAACACTTGGCCTGTAGCTAGACAATGAGAACCTGAATGAATAGCTGTGGTCAACATTTAAGAGCTCACTTCTCCCTCATTCCAGCCCCAGAAAAATCTAGAGAGAGAGAGAGAATATAAGAAAATAATAGTCTGTTTCATTGGGGGTAGAGGGCAGGGCATGTATGCCACTGCCTAATATGACCTGGCCTGACTCTCCACCCAACTGCCCGTTATTCCTCTTTTAGTTTCAAAGAACACAGTTGGTGGTGGTGGTGGGGGGTGAGGATGATCTTGGGAAGGGGCTGGAAGGGGTGGGAGTAAAGAACAGAGTAGCAAATAAAGACAGGGCAGATCTAGAGGAGGGGGCCAGCCGGGCTGGAACAGAGACAAGGACAGATGGGGGAGGGGAAGCTCTCCCACCTGATGTGGGCTTCGGGAATGATGTCATCCATGATCACATAGACCATGGCGCCGGCAGCAAAGGCCAGAGCATAGGGCAGGATGGGCTCCGCCAGCACCATGGCAAAGGCACCAAAGACCCCGGCCAGAGGCTCCACCATGCCGCTGAGCTGCCCGTACCTAAGGAGAGAACAGAGACATGTCCCGCCGCGGGGAGGGTCAAGCAGACACAGGCATGCTCAGACTGCTGACTCAGCTCTAGAAAACCATGCATTGTCTTCCACATCACATCGGCGTGGCAGTGCCAAAGCACTTCGCTGGGTTTTGTTTGTTTTTACACCACCTCTGTCTCCTTTCCCAACTCCCTATTACAGAGTTCCAGGAGACAGCCCTCCCAGGTTTATTTTAGAGTCTTAAGTTTTCCACATTGTCCTTTTAAAATAATGACATTACTGAGATATAACTCACATACCAAATGGCACACCCATTTAATGTGTGCAGTTCCGTGGTTTCTAGTATATTCACAAGGTTGTGCAACCGTTTCACCACCATCTAATTCCAGAACATTTTCATTATCCCGAGAGAGAAGCCCCACAGCCACTAGCAGCCACTCCCCATTCCTCCCTCCCGCCAGCCCCTGGCAACCGCTAATCTGCTCTTTGTCTCCAGGGACTTGCCTACTGTGGACATTTCCTATAAACGGAGTCATACAATAGGGGATCCTTTTTACTGGCTTACTTCACTTAGCATCCTGTTTTCTAGGTGCGTCCACGTTGTAAGAACTATCAGTACTTCACTCCTTTGATGACTGCATAATATCCCGCTGTGTGGACACACCACATGCTATATACCCACTCACCGGTTGATGGCTACATTGTCTTCTGAAGGACAGGACACTTGACTGGAGTGGTACGGACATTTCCCAAGGACTGCTGTGCCTGGTATCTTTGGGGGTTCCGGCCACAACGGCACCCCTTCTGAAGGAGCTGTACCCACCTACCTCTGCCGACAAGATGGACCTACCTGGCCATGTATATAGTGAGGGCCTGGCCCCACTACCCTCCATCTTGGATTAAGGTGAGATTCCTCCTTTCAAAAACTCCCTTTATTTGAGCTAGTGAGGGTGGGTTTCTATAGGATGAAATCACATGAGCCCTGATTAAAACAGCAGCCCACATGAGCCCTGATAATTCAGTGCCAGGAGGTAAGCCAGTACCTGAACCCCACGGCTGAGCCCTACCGCCAAGAGACTCCTGGACAGGCTGGACACCAATAGACAAGGCGCTGGGACCTCTTTCCCACTGTTCCTTGCCGTGGGCACTTGGCAAGATATTATTGGCTCCGAGCCTCAGTCCCCTCATCTGTAAAATGGGGGTGAGAGACAACTTCCCCTCCATTCCCCCGCAGATGACAGGATAGGACTGTGAACTCCCACCTCGCCCCGCTTCTTCCTGGCCAGGAGCAGATGGTGGGCACGGGGGAGACACTGTTTGCACTGCAGCACCCTCCAAGGGGCCACTGCTTCCCAGCTCCGCGCTCACATGCACGGGCCTGCAGACTCTGCAGCTCGTGAGTGTGTCCATTTAAACAAACACTTTAATCTCAGGGTCTGGACACTGACCACAGATATCCCCCTCCCCTCCCCTCCTTGCCCCTGGAGTCTCTCCTGTATGAGACGGCAGTCACGGCTTCCGGGCTCACAGAGCTCACATTTGAAAAAAATTTCTAGGGCCATGTTTCTCTGCCCTTCCCCCGAAACCTCTATTCTGTAGTCTCCAGCAATGGAGAAAGAGATGACACAGGATGGAACTAAAATGATTTAAGTATATGCAAGAACTTGTAAGTCACAAGGCCCTATAAAATGGAAGGCTTTTTTTTTTTTTTTTTTTTTTTTTTTTTGCGGTACGTGGGCCTCTCACTGCTGTGGCCTCTCCCGTTGCAGAGCACAGGCTCCGGACGCGCAGGCTCAGCGGCCATGGCTCACGGGCCCAGCCGCTCCGCGGCATGTGGGATCTTCCCGGACCGGGGCGCGAACCCGTGTCCCCTGCATCGGCAGGCGGACTCTCAACCACTGCGCCACCAGGGAAGCCCTGGAAGGCGTTTTTTAGCTGTTGTTATGAGCAGCCCTTGAGTGCTCTCGGCGTACATCCTAGAGCAGTGGCCCCTTCAATAAAGAGGTGTTCTGAGGCTCAGAGTCCTGAGCTGAGGGGCAGAAGAGCCTGCAGCAGCCTTGGCGTCACCGCCTGATGAGCCGGCTGGCTGACACTCGGGGCCATGATCCCCTCCTCTGAGACCTGGGGCCTTACCTTACAGGTCACTGAAAAGGTAAAATTAGGGAACGGACTTGAAAGCCCTTTGGGGCTATGAAAACGCGAGGCGTGAGCACCACAGCTTCACGTGCCCAGACGCTGTTCACATAATCCTGGTCTTCGCTGTGACCAGGGCCACGGCGGGAGCTAATGTGATGACCCTTGAGGACAGGCTGCGGTGAGCGAGCCTCCTTGGGGCATATGGGACATGGAGAGTGGACACAAGGTCTGCCTTGCTTCTCCCCACCGGAGAGAGAGAAAACCCCACCCAGAGAGGGCGTGTCTATCCCTGGAGGGGTTCTAAAAATAGGAAACACGGGCTGAAGGTCAAGAAATGAGTTTCTGGAGGCTTCTCCCAGCTCTGGGGGTGCAGCATTCAACCAGGTTGTTGGTGTTTCCAGAAGCTTCAGATTCACTTCCAGGCCAGAAGAGGTTGCTCTTGCCTGCAGGAGGACTGCTCTGAGCTCCGCATCGGACCCGACCCTGGCCTCCGACAGTGGGCGTCTGGAGCACTTACCAGAAGGCTTTCCAGGTGGAGAATCCAGCCCCTCGCAGCGGGAGGCTGACAGCAAGGCCCTCCGGGAAATTCTGGATCCCAATTCCAATGGCTAAATTCCTGAAAGACCAAGAAGGCACGTGAGGGCGGATGTCCAGAACGGAGCGCCCACACGGACGGGGGCCCTGGCCTCTGCCCAAGGCCCTCCTATGGTATCAGAGGCCCCAGTGGATCCCTGTGACAGGTGAGGGAAGGGGAAACGCAGGGCACGCGTGCAGGTGAACATGAGGAGGAGGGGGACACGGATCCTCCCCGCTTCACGCTGTCCTTGGCCCCTGGAGATGCTCCATGTTTATGGACCTTACAGCACAGCGGGGAGCACACAGCCTGGGTGTTAGGATAACCCAAGTTCTGCCACTTAGCTGCACGACTCTGCACACATCATCCAACTTCTACACCTCAGATCTTTGTATGTAACGTGCAGGGGGTCACGTGGGGATACTAACTTCAACCATGAAGGACTGCTGTCACCCAGGGACCTGATTTCATGCCTATGAAGTCCCTAGCACATATGAGGTGTTCAGCACTTTGGGGTTCCATTCCGTTACGGCATAGAGATGGAGAGATCACATTTTGTCCAGAAGCAACTTCAGAAACGGGACAAGGAAGTACGGATGCAGACTCTGATGGGGACGCAGATCTGGGTCTGGGCTGGGCTTGCGCACGGGCTGTCTGCATGCTGGTCTGGCACTGGCACTGGACTTCCTGGGGCCCCTGGGGAGCTCACGGTGACCCTCCGCCCTCCTGCCTCTGCAGGACACTTAGGGGCTGGGCTCTGTGATTGGTCACTTGGTCGGAGCCGAGCCTCGGAGCCTGCCTGGCACACAAACCAGGGATTGGAGCACAAGGGAAGGAGAAACAGCACGAGACGGGGACAAAAGCGATACATGACCCCCAGGGAGGCCCCCAGGCGCGCACATAAATTGAGAACCCTCACTCCCCACGCAGCGAACTACCATGACTGAACTGCGCGTCCATTGGTAGAGGAAGGAGAGGGAAGATGGGAAGGAAACAGGGTCAGTCTGAAGGCAACAGGAAGGCAGTTTTAGGGCATCTCCCAGGGCGAGAGTCTACCTTGGCTGGACAGCCCCACGAGGACTCCCCTGGTCACTAAGGATCTCAAGGGCATGGCATGTGGCTGCCGCTTGGCAAGCAACGCTGGAATGTGGCCTGAGGGAGTTGGGGATGGATTAGATAGAAAAGGGAAACTCCACTGTCACTTGGCTTTCCGGTCAATGTGCTCACGTCCGTCTACCTTGCTGCCAACAGGAATCCGCCCATCAGCTCTGGACAGCGGCCAGGGAGTGCTGTCGACCAGCAGCCGGCCCCACCCTGGCCTCCTTGCCCACTCACCTACCCCACGATCCTGGGACAGGGACACACTTCCATTAGGCCACGGGCTCCTGTTCTACCTCCAGCAGAGAATACCTACGATAATCCCCAGTGTTTAATATTTCATCTCCTTTTTGTTTGAGGGCCTGAAACGCAGCCTGTGTTTTCGTTTATTCCCCCGACTCACGCATGCATCCTTCATACGGGACTCATAGCTCCAGACATCTCGGGAGGAGGGAGCCTTCACCTGGGAGCTGCCAGGTCAAGGAGACTCTTAGGAAGATCCTGACCCTTCCAGAATCTTGGACTTACATTTATCTTGCACGGGCTTCCTTTAATCAACTCTCATCCTGTCCCTTCTGGACAACTTCATGATGCTCCCCTGAACACCCACCCACCAGCGCATCAAAGTGACGATGAGCATCTGAAAAATTATTATTAGTCTTTTGATAAAGGAACTGTTCTGGTGGCTTAGGGCTGACAGGGTCATTGAGCGTGGCCCCCCAAAGCCAGGCCAAACTCTTCATAAGATGAAGTGGGCAGACAGGAAGACACCCCACCTGGCACGTCCACAAAGGGCCCCTGGCGGTACCGCTCAGTGGGCGCTGACCTTCCCCCGCAAGGTTACTGGCATCCTTGCCTACGTTACCTAAGGCAGCTCTCTCCTTTTACTTCTTAGAGAGGAAGGGGTTCAGACATGCTCTGACCTCATCCCAGGAGCCAGAGGACAGCAAACAGGGCCAGTAAGTAAATATTTTAGGCTTTGCGGGCCATCGGGTCTCTGTTGCAACTATTCAACTCTGTCACTGCAGTGGGAGAGCAGCCAATATGTAAAGAAAAGTGCATGGCTGAGTTCCAATAAAACTTTATTTATAAAAGCAGGTCGGAGGCTGGATTAGACCCACGGGCTGCAGAGTTTGCAGACTCCTGCCCTAATGCCTGAGGGGAACAGAAAGATCCGACAAGAAGGAACCACAACCCTGGGCCATGAGCCCCCCGTACTGCCCCGAGGTCCTCGCCGCCTGGCACACAGTAAAGTTTGGGCTTTGCAGTTCGTCTTCTTGTGTTCGACTCCTGGGCCCACGATATGTTGGCGTGCTACCTTCCATTCCCCCTGCCGTGAAATTCAAAGAACAATACAACCCCCGGCATCCCAGGGTTGCCAGGGTGATGCCCTGGGACGGACCCTCTAAAGCCCTTGGTACCCAGGAGCTGGCGTGTCCCGAGAACCTAATCAGAGTCTATTGTGAGGTGGAGGTGAGCGTTATCACTAAGGTTCCAGTGTGAGCTGATGACAGGAGGGGTGACAGAGAATGGGACTGTAGGACAGTCAGGGTCAACAAGAGAACTGACTCAGCTTCAGGAAGCAGGGCTGGGCCAGGGTGGGGCTGAACCCTTTCCAGCTGGGAGGTCTTTCCAAGAACTCACAGGTCCCCTTTCCGAGACAGGCTGAGTACTTGCCGCCCCGAGTCAAGACTCATGCTCTTGCAAAGTCCTGCGTCAGATAGATCTGACTTTGGCCCACCTGTGCTTACATCCCCACCAGCACTCGTTCATTTGTTCTTGTTGACACTCCTGTGAGACATTTACACCCCTTGTAAGGTTGGACAGGCCAAGTGTACCTCCCTGGAGAGCCGCCGTGAACGTGAAGGGCTTTCTGATACCGTGCTCCTGCGTGCTGCTGGCCAGTCGGCTCACGGGGCACAGAAACTCCCAGGAGCCCCGGACTCATGATTGCCCTGGGCGGGCATCCTTCCCTGGTCACCTCCGGGGTCCATCCCCGCTGAGACCCAGGAAGTTCCCAGAGCTGGATCCTCCCCTTGGCACAGAAGGGACATGAGCTGCTGGGAGGGCTTACGAGGCACTCTGATGAGCTTGGACTTGACTGTCCTGCTGCCTTCCTGAGTATGGACGTCCTCAGTGGATGACGAGCCTAGAGGGTCGCCCCTGGGTGACCCTTGAGATTTTGTCCAAGGCAGAAGTACCTCTGCCAGGTGAGGGCTGGGAGTGAACCTTGGCCCACACCTTCTCCACGGCAGCCCAGATCTGCCCCGATTTCACAGGAGACAACGAGAGTAGGAGAAATTAGACAGGGTCCAGAGAGAAATCTGGCTTGTGATTTTTAGGCAAAAGCTACTGTTCTGTTCCTTTGCTTTTTAAATAGGCAGGTGTGCAAGGCGGTGAGGCCTGCTGGCCAGCTAGGCTTCCTCCCTTTCTGAGTCCCTAACCATCACTCCCCAGCCAGTCTAAAGGCCAGGGTAAAAGGGTCAAGAGTGTGCTTTCTTGCCTCAGAAGGCCCGAGAACAAACACCTCTGTTGTCAGGGGGAGGGGGGGGGAGGATGAGAGCCGGCCTCGGTGGGTGGGGCTGGGGGCTGGTTTGGGGATCAGAGTCAACAGTCTCGCCTCTTCTCACCTGCTGGGTCCCGGGTCTAGGAATCCAAACCCAGCTTTGGGTCACTTTGTCCAGCCTTACTCAAGTTACAGGACCCTGACAAGCATGCGCCCACCAGCCCTGGGCAGGAATACAGCCTCTTCTAGAGGCTTCTGCTGTCACTTTCATAGCCGAAGCTGACCCTGAGCTCCTATTCCGGGAGTGAGGAGCCTTTGAAATGTATTTCTGGTGATGGAGTGAACCTTAAGGGCGAAATCCTTGCCGATGTTTCACTAGCCCCTGCCCTACCTTCTTGGACCGACCCTCACAGCGGCGTCCTTCTCCTCCAAACCTTTTCACTATCTCTTCACTGCCCCCCAAATGGTTGAGTGGATACCACCAGCTCCTTGACCTTTTGCAAAGGTCCAAGGTTTCTTTCAACGAGGAAGGTCAAGGTGTCTGTCCAGGTCTTCCGTCCCTCGTCTGACAGCACTGTGCAGCTGACTCACTGTCCAAAGCCATCGCCTGTCCCCTGTGTCCACAGGCAGGCACACGACTCACCCCAGACCTAACCGGGGAGGGAGCTGCCGCCCCGTGTCACCAGTGAGTCGGAGGTGGGGTCCCCCGTTCAAAGTCCTTGCCATGACTTGGGACTGATGGCAGCCATCCGCTGGGCGGGCTCTGGAACCTCCTTGCATCCCGCCCGGGAGCCGCCATCCTGATAAGCAACACAGAAACCCCATTCTTCTCCGCCTGGTGAGCCACGTCCCCTGGGCCCTGCCCCCGCGCTGGCACGGGGCTGCCAGCCCAGCCAGGTACCACACCCTCGGGATCCTGCCAGCCAGCCTTTCTCAGCAGGGCGTCGCCTCGCTGGGCGACCGTGGAATCTCTCCTGAGTGCACCTGGGCTCCTCCAGCCCACAGCAAGGGCTGGACTGCAGCTTCTCTGCCCTTCCCGCCTTCGTATATGTCCCTTTTGCACACACACACCGGTGCACCACGTTCCCTTGGCCTCCGTGTGCTCTGCGTCTGTGGGGGTGACCCCATGGAAGGGTTCAGTCCCCTCCACACCCTCTATTCTGCTCTTCCACTTGCATCAGCTCAGGAAATCGAACGAAACGCCCTGGGTATTCTGACGAGCTGTGGTGTCAGGCAGCGGGTCTGCAGGTTTTAGGAGCGTGATGACCGCGCTGCGGACCACTGGCCTAAGATGTTATCAAAGAGGTTGAGGATGAGGGCGGTGGCCACACCCACCTCCAACTCAGGAGCCCCTGCCCTGCTACCTGACACCCACCAAAGGAGCATCCCAGGGCCAGCCCCTGCTGGGAGCCGAGGACACCAGCGGCCACTTGTGACTGAGTCAGGTGGCTTGCAGACTAGGTCGGGGCGCTGGAGGGGATCCTGGGAAACCGCAGGAGCATCAAAGTGGAGGGTGACTGGGGACACAGGACATACCAACAAAAGTGATAGGGGGTAACAGCCCGAGTGTCCAGGTGCGAAGCAGCAGCAGTGAGGCCGGGCTCAGGGTGGCAGGGCTGGTCCCTCAGAAGCCCGAGCTCAGAGCTGACTCAGGAGCGGGGGGGGCCTAGACTGGCTGCCAGGGGTGGGCGCGCAGCCTCCACGGGCGCTGGGCGTGCAGGACGCTCCAGGCGCGCTCACTCCCTCCTGCAGCCCCACTGTGCTCCCCCCGTGGCCTCCATGCCTACGGACACCCTGCCCCTGCCGGCATCCCCAGGGCATGGGGCTTGCTGGGCTCTCCCGTCCATCATTTACACTTGGGAAGGGAAAGCCCGAATGAGAGGCTTCTTTTCCAGGATGGGCTAGGAAGATTCCAAACAGGATGCAGAAGCAACAGGAACAAAGACGCAGACGTAGAGGATGGACTCGAGGACACGGGGAGGGGGAAGGGTAAGCTGGGACGAAGTGAGAGAGTGGCATGGACGTATATACACTACCGAATGTAAAATAGATAGCTAGTGGGAAACAGCCACATAGCACAGGGAGATCAGCTCGGTGCTTTGTGACCACCTAGAGGGGTGGGATAGGGAGGGTGGGAGGGAGGGAGACGCGAGAGGGAGGGGATATGGGGACATATGTATACATACAGCTGATTCACTGTGTTATACAGCAGAAACTAACACACCATTGTAAAGCAATTATACTCCAATAAAACTTAAAAAAAAAAAAAAAAAGCAACAGGAAAAGCCCAAACCCTGGCCCTTCGGAAGACGCGAGGCCCCTGCCTCCTGGGTTTTGTTCTTTTGGGCAGGGGAGCAAAGACACCGTGACCAGTCCAGACCTCAGCAAGTCAGTGGCAGGGAGAGGGAAGTGGGAACGAAGGGTTCTTTAAGAAAGAAACCACAGGCTGTCCCTGACAGGGTCCCTGCCCTTTGGTGACAAGTCAAGCTCCACGGTGACCTGCTCCCCGGGACTTAAGGGAGCAACAAGGGAGGGAATCCTGTGAGAAGGGCCGGGAAAGGCCAGGAAAGGCTTGTCTGTGGGAGAATGGGGCCAGGGCGGGGGGTGGGTGGGGAGAGCAAGTGGAGGGGAAAGAGGGGAAGGAGGAGGGAGGGTTAAGGGCAGGGGTCATGGGGCAGTGGGGGGGGGGTGATGGCTCCTGGGGGCTGGGCTGCACGTGCAGGGGCTCTGGGTAGGTGAGCCCAGGGTCTGTCCAGAAGGGTTACCTCTGCAGAGGAGCTGGATTTGGCTTGGACTGTTCACACTTCTCTTTTCCTCTCCCTTAAGAACCTGAATTTCTAGGAGGGGCAGACCCAGTCCAGCTGTTTTTAAAGTTCATTTCCTAGGAGTTTTGTTTTTTTTTTTAACATGCCAAGATGTAAGAGAGAATGGCAGGAAGGAAGAAGACAAAACCTCACTCTCCTCTGACCCGGGGGAGGGGTGAGCTCCCCCGGCCACAGCGAAAGCAAATGTGTGGAAGTCAGGACTCCCCGACTGCAGTCTGAGTTTTGTGATGGTAACTGGGGTGCCCAACTGCCCCGGTTTCCTGGGACACTGGACGTTCGGCGCTGAAACGGGGGATGTCCGGGGCCAACTGGGATGAGGTCGGTCATCCTTGGAAGCACCCAGAAGCCTGCTGGGTGGCCGAGGCAAACTTGGGTGAGAATTTTAATTTGCCGCAGAGGACGTGCACACAATCTCGGAAGCTGAGCAGATGATGTTATGTTGTTGTCGTCGTTTTTCACTATCCAACGCTTCTGATGGTCTAACGCCCGTTGCAACCGCTCCTGGACTCCTCAGATACATCTCCCTCCAGCCCTCACCAGCCCCAAGAGCGTCAGGTCGGTCCATAATGAGTGTGGCCCTCTGTCTCCAGCCCAGCCCCGAGCTGGCCGGGCATGGCGGGGGCAGGAGAGGTTGGCCTCCCTGCAGTGACAAGCAGCGGGCACTCTGCTCTCCGTCTGGGGTAGGGACACAAGGGGACTGGTCAGCCTGCTTGGGGCTAGAAGGCAGCTGGAAACCCCGGGGCTGGGGGGACCTGGAGGGGGCAGGGAAGGCACGGGGCTCACCCCCAGGTACTGCCTCTCTGCAGACAGAGTGGGCTGGGCCCATGGGGGGGGTGCCAAGGAGGCGCAGGCGGGGCGGTGGGTGCTCACGCCCCAGTCTGGATGCAAGGGCGCAAGCCAGAGCCCCAGGGTGCCCCTCCACTGCCTCTCGTATTCCTTGCTCTCCCAGCCCGTGGGGGCAGATGGCCAGGGCCTCTGAGGTGCAATGCTGGTCCTCCGGGCTGCCAGCTTGGGCGGGGTGGTGCTACCCACCCTCATCTTCAGACACTAGTCTTCCCAAGAGGTGGGCGACAGGAAGGAAGGCCGTCCCAGTGGGCAGGTGCTTCCGCTTTTTCTAAGAGGCCTGACCCCCTTTCCCTCCAGGGGCTGCCTTCCCAGCTCCTGCCCCACCTGAGTTAAAAGTCACCCAGGCTGCGGGGCCTTCCGAGTTCCCTTGTTCAACACCTTCTTTGTTAGTAGAAAACAAAAGCACAGAGAAGTTCACGGTCTTTGCAGGCAGCGTCACTTGCCTGCATCCCCAGGTGCGCCGCTGAGACCCGGCGCAGCCCGTCTGCTTTTACTTTGTAAATCGGGCATAAACTGCCCCATTGTCAGGGCTCGTCTGCGGATGGGGGATGGTCTCTGTGAAACGCCGCCGGGCAGAGCTCACAGCCCAGAGTGGAGGCTCCTTAAATGGCAGCTTGCGTGAAAACTGCCCGAGGCTCCTGAATGAGCCGGACACTCAGGCCCCTAGGTCCCCGCAGCCTGGTGGCCTTTCCGACCTCAGGCGAATTTCTCCTCCAACTCATGCTTCCCACCCTTCCAGATTCTGTGACCTCCGGGTCGGAACCAAGGCTGGCAATAGCAGCTGGCGGCCAGGGGGGACCCTCTTCTCAGGAGTGACCCCAGAATCCAGCACTGAGCCCCAGCCATGTGTGAGAGCTCACGCGGCACACGAAGATGTTGGGAAGGGCCCCCATCTTCAAGGGGTTACAACCTAATAGCGGGTGAAGAAACCCGCCTACAAATGACTACAGGACAGCACAGAGCTTGCCCAAGGCCATAAGAGAAGCACAGAGCCTACGGGGAGGAAGGTGATCCGGGAATCCTTCCTGGAGAAGGTGGCGCTCAAGATGGACTTTGAAGGGTGGGGAGCCTTTCAATAGCTAGAGAGAGATGGGGAGATGCTTCTTCTACAGGAAGAAGCGACGATGGAAGCAGCAGTGTGAGATGCTAGGACAGGGCAGTCCAGGCCTGCCCTTGTCTCCCCTTCCCCGATTTAAAGCCAACGCACAAACAAGGGCAGAAAATGCTTTGGAGTCAAAGCCCGTCTCTCCTTGGCATCATCTTCTAAGAATCTTTCCTGTGCACAGCTGAGTCTGCCGGCTTTTCGGGACAAGTGCTAAATGCCCCAGCTCCACCCCAGGGGTCTCTGCAAGGCCAAGTATGAGGTTGCAACCCAGGAGTCCACACCCATCTTTGGAGACCGACCCCTGTGCTGAATGAGACCCTTGGAGGGGGTTCCCTTGAAATCCACGCCTTAGCCGTCTCCACTCAAGCCTTTCACTTAAGAATGTCTCCAGGCGACTTCCCTGGCGGCCCAGCAGTTAAGAACCCGTGCTTCCACTGCAGGGGGCATGGGTTCGATCCCTGGTCGGGGAACTAAGATGCCGCACAGCCAGAAAAAAAAAAAAAGAATGTATGTCTCGGGCCTTGAGCTCGGGGAAAGCTTTCAGAGAGGGTCGGCAACAGCACAAAGCCTGTGCTGGGAGCAGCACAGATCCCACTGCAACAACCTGCGGCGGAAACCAGCTTCTCTTCTCTTTTGTTACCGCGCCTGTCAGAGGGAGACTAAGGTCCTCCGGCTGGAATAATAGTGATGATAATCATGTCTGCCGTTTACGGAGTGTGACTAAGTTTCAGGCGTGGTTGGAAGCACTTTACATGTAGCAACACGCCTCACCCCTCGCCACCACCTCCTAAGTGTTTCCTACCATCATTATCCCCATTTTACAGATGGGGAAAGTGATGCACAAGGTTCAGCGACTTGTCTCCAGGGCTACCCAGCTGGGAAGTGACAGAGGGTCCTCTTAACCGCTATTCTATAAGCCTCGGGTCCTCTGGGCCTCACACGGACCCATCAAAGCATCGTGGACACAGACGGTTACCTGGGCTCGAAGCCCCAGCAGAGAACCAGGTGCTGCCTCATGCCTGCTGGCCCAGTGAGCTGAGGCTCTGGCCCACTCTGGTAGACAGGAGAGAAGGCCAGGGGGGCAGATGTTAACAAGTGACCTCCAGGGTTAATGGGGTCAGAACATCCCATCTACAGCAGGCTTCTTGACATTGCCACTGTTGACATTTTGGACCAGTTCATTCTTTGTTGTGAGGGCCCGCCTTGTGCATTGTAGGATGTCTAGCCTCTACTCACTAGATGCCAGTAGCATCCTGCTAGCGGGGACAACCAAAAACATCTCCAGACACTGCAAAACGTCCCCTGGTGAAGAACAACTGACCGAGAGTAAGCGAGAGTTTAGGTGAGATATTTGCTTCTGCAGCAAATATCTGAACACCAGAAACTGCTCAGACTGAACAAGAAAAACATCTGATCTTGTGCATCTTATTTGAGAATTTCTAAGCTCAGTGGAGTCGAGTCTTCTAGGGAGCTTAGCTCAAGCAAGACAGACTCCTGGGATTCAAGGTAAAAACAACAGCTGAGAACCACCAGGCCTCTGCTCCCTTGTTCCAAAGGCAGTAGCTTCAGAAACTCAATGTTGCACAATTCGGGGAGCACACTGTGTTCTTGGTGAGTGGCACTCCCTGGAGTTGTGCAGTGGGACATTCCTGCTGGAACCCCAAGCACAGCGTATGCTCAGCGTAGGGGTTAGTTCTGGGGTTGGAGGTGAGGCGTCCTGGGGAGGTGGTAGAGAGAGTCCTGGTTTTCTCTGAAAATTGGCAAGTGAGCGTCCTTGCGACCTGCAGCCTGGCTCTCCAGGCTACGTTCTCTGGCCACCTGAGTGTGAAAGGAGCTTGGCGTATTCCTGACAAGACCTGCTTCACCTCGGCTTTCAGATCCTCCCATGAGCCATGAGCGTGTGTGTTCTTGCGTGGCAGGCCCTAACATACTGTTTTGATTGTTATCATCCTGCCATGAAAGGCCTGATTGTTCAGGCTCTGCGGTGACATCACCGGCTTCCCACTCGACCAGCTTGCTGAGGTGTTTGACGAGCGTGTAGGTGGGCAGGGGCTGGGTGCTCCCCGCAGGGGCTGCCCGGCCCTACCTGCTCAGTGGAGCTGGCTTAGCACGCAAGGGATCTTCCCCCACCCCTTCTTTCTGTTCTGGGAGGCTTACTGCCACGGGCTGGAAAGATGAGATGACCCATGGGTTCCCTTCAAGTCCGCCGCCCTCCCCAACGTGGGCGGGGAGCAGCCCCAGGAAGTCAAGCCACAAGGCAGGGTGGTGTCTGCGGGTGACTCAGGCCACCTCTGTGCACTTCTCCTTGTCAGAAAGCAGAGAAGCCTACGGACAGCTAGGGGATCTCTAGGTCCCCGAGGGATGCCCTGGGGACCTTGACCTGCTAAGTATCCCAGCAAGTAAGTCAAGCCTATGCACAGGCCAGGTGTGAGGCTGCCTTACGCGATGTGAAAAGCACCCAGGGGTACATACCCAAGAGCAATATGCTTATATATTCACTCAAAGCCATGTACTAGGAGGTTCACAGCAGAGCCCTATCCATAATGGCCCCAAACTGGACATGAAGCAAAGGCCCGTCCAAGACAGACTCAATCAATACATGGTGCTCCGTTCCCACGATGGAATACGGTGTACAGCAGTGAGAATAAACCGTCTCCGGCGCCATGCTACAGGACGAAGCATCCTGGAGACAGAACTTTGACTGAAAGAAGCTAGACACAAAACAGCAAAATGCTCCGCGATTCTATTTACAGAAAGTCTCTAAACAGGCAAAACTAAGCTGTGCTTTCTCATCCGTGAATTGATATGAGGTGCCGGTGGCCGAGAGCAATGATTTTTTGGGTTAATTCTCCCTAATATACTTGGAATTTTATTTTATTATTTTTTTTTTCAGCCATCTGCTCCAGGAGAGAACCAAGAAAAGTCCATTTGTATACAAATCACTAACCCTGCTAGAAAATAAACCCAGCGTGGTAGACTTATCAGAAATAATTAAACTTTTTTTATAGTAAGGTCAAGAAATATCACTCTTGGGACTTCCGTGGTGTTGCAGTGGTTAAGAATCCACCCGCCAATGCAGGGGACACAGGTTGGAGCCCTGGTCCGGGAAGATCCTACATGCTGCGGAGCAACTAAGCCCGTGCGCCACAACTACTGAGCCCACGTGCCACAACGACTGAAGCGCGCACGCCTAGAGGCCGTGCTCCGCAACAAGAGAAGCCCCCGCACTGCAACGAAGACACAATGCGGCCAAACAAAAGTAATAAATAAATGAATAAATTTTTTAAAAATCTATTAAAAGAAAGAAATATCACTCTTATTTTAAAAACAATGCATTTGAGCAAAATATAGGGACTCTAGAATAAAGGCAGGAATTCAAGTCCTGGGTGGGGGTCAGACTTTTGGGAAGAGCATAACCTCCTTTTAATAAAGGTGTCTTATTGAGGCTGAATGTACGTGCAGAGAAGAGCACACATTATAAGTGGCCGGCTGGATGTCTTTTCAGAAACTTGCTGAATTTCATGAAACCCACACCCAGATCAAGAAACGGGACAGTACCGGGCTTCCCTGGTGGCACAGTGGTTGAGAGTCTGCCTGCCGATGCAGGGGACACGGGTTCGTGCCCCGGTCTGGGAAAATCCCACATGCCGCGGAGCGGCTGGGCCCGTGAGCCGTGGCAGCTGAGCCGGCTCGTCCGGAGCCTGTGCTCCGCAACGGGAGAGGCCACAACGGTGAGAGGCCCGCGTAGCAAAAAAAAACAAAAAAACAAAAAAAACAAACAAACAAAAAAAAAAAGAAACGGGACAGTACCAACACCCAAGAGCCCCTGAGCCCTGGGCTTCCCGCTCCGCGCTGGCCTGGCCCCAAGAGGATTCATGACCCTCACCTCTAACCCGCGAAGCTCAGTGCTGCCTGCTTTTGAACTTCACATCAAGAGTTTAGGCGGCCGTATAAGACCGCAGTCGACGGTTATCTGGGGCTTTGGACACAAGGGCTTTGCACTCTCACCTCCCGTGAACTTGGCATGTCGGTAGTCTCCTTAGGCCGTAGGCTTGGACCTCTGTACAGGCGCACCTCGTTTTCTGGTGCTTCGCAGATATTGCGCTTTTTTTTTACAGATTAAAGGTTTGTGGCGACCCTGCACTGAGCAAGTCTATCGCGTCGTTTTCCCAACAGCATTTGCTCACTTTGCGTCTCATTTTGGCAATTCTCGCAAATGTTTCAAACTGTTTCATGGTTACTGCATTTGGCATGGTGATCTGTATGTAACATCTTGGATGCTACCACTGTAATTTTTTGTTTTATATTTTTTAATTCAAGTATGTACATTGTTTTCTTAGATATCATGCTATCACGCAACTAACAGACTGGCAGTGGAGTGTAAACATCACTTTGACACGCACTGGGAACCCCCCAAAATTCATGTGACTTGCTTTGTGGCAGGGGTCTGGTGTCTCTGAGGTGTGCCTGTATAGGGTATTTCCTCAGGATACCTAAGTTCGTCCCTCTGTTTTCTTATTCACTGAACGCTGCGGTCAAGTCCAGATCAACATTTTAGGGGAGGGCTTGGGACTAAAACATTTCTTTCTCCAGCACACGAAATACCATTGCAAACCACTAAAACATTTTCCAGCATTTTGGCACTGTCTTCTAAAGGGAGTTTTAAAGTGCCTTTATAAGCATTTATTATTACTTTCACTTAGGAGGTTTAAGTTCATTCTCCATTTTGTACACGTAGGAATCAAGGCCTGGAAAGGGTGAGTGATAAACCTGAGAACACAGCCTGGGTCACTGCAGTTGGGGAAACGGTGCTGGACTCCAAGCCCTTTCCCACACCTCCTCTCTCAGGGAGTAACAGTAAACGTGGCCAGTGAGCCAGGTGGGACCCCCCCCCCCCACCATCTCCTCCCTGGTTTACAGGGACAGGCTCCTAACTGGGCTCCTTGCTTCTCCCCTTGCCCCTAGAGTCTATTCTCTGCTACGTCTGCTACGTCTGCTACGTCCGCTTATGATGCTTCTTTGCTCAGAACACTGCCCCGGCTGCACATTTAACTCGGAGGCAGAGCCCAGGTCCTTCCCATGGCCTTGGTGACCCACGTGCTCCCGCCCTCCGTTCCTCCCTGGTCTCTTCGGGTACACTCTTCCCCTGGTTCCTTCTACGCCAGCTTCTGGCCTCCATTCCCTTCCTCAAATGTGCTTGGCTACTCCCACCTCGGGGGACGCTTCTACTGGAACATTCCGTCTCAGATATTTGTGCCTCACCGCTTCACCTTTTTTAAGACTGAGCCGGGGGCTTCCCTGGTGGCGCAGTGGTTAAGAATCCGCCTGCCAACGCACGGGACACGGGTTCAAGCCCTGGTCCGGGAAGATCCCACATGCCGCGGAGCAACTAAGCCAGTGTGCCACAACTACTGAGCCCGCGAGCCACAACTACTGAAGCCCGTGTGCCCGTGCTCCGCAACGAGAGAAGCCATTGCAACGAGAAGCCCGCGCACCTCAGTGAACAGTAGCCCCCGCTCGCCGCAACTAGAGAAGGCCTGCGCGCAGCAACGAAGACCCAACGCGGCCAAAAAAAAAAGAAAAACAAGACTGAGCCGTATGACTTTTCCAAGGCTGGGTCATAACAGACACTACAGCTTCTGTCTGTCTCTCTGGACCATTAGCTCTGGGGGAAGCCAGCTACCATGTTGTGAGGACCCTCAAGCAACCCATGGGACAAGGAGCTGAGGCCTCCTGCCAGTAGCCGTGCAGGGGCACCACCTTGGGGAAGCGGATCCTCCAGCCCCCGTCCAGCCTTCAGACGACTGCAGCCCTGGCTGGCCTCTTGACTGCAACCTCAAGGGAGACCCTGAGCAGGGACCACTCAGCACAGCCACTCCCGAATTCCTAACCCGCACACAAAAAAAGTGAGATAACGTTTACTGGGTTGAGCCAATGATCTTTGAGCTACTTTGTTATATGGTAATAGACAACTAAGACAGCCACCTCCTCGGTGAAATCCACCCTCACCCCCTTCTCTAAAAGGTAAACCACCCAGCACTGCCATGCCCCCTTAACTCTAGTCTATTTTTCTTTTCGTTCTTTTTCGGTCAGCAACTCTTACCTTCTAATCTACTGTATAATGTACTCATTTTTTATGTTGACTGTTCTTTTGTCACCCTCCCATCTGACCTGGCATCAGAACAAGCTAGGAATCTTTGTCTGGTCCCCGATGTGTCCTGAGCACCTAGAAGAGTGCCAGATGTGCACAGCGATGAAACAGACCTACGTACAGACACAGGCCCGTGAATTCTAGCAAAGGCTGAGGTCTTGTCAGCTCCCAGATGCAGGCAGTCAGTCAGTAGTGAGCATGTCACGACTCTCTGGACCTTGGTGTCTTCAGCTGTACAGGAAGGAGGTCACACTGGGCGACCCACAAGCCCTTTTCCAGACCCTAAGCTTTGTGGCTCCCACACGACAATGGCCTTGTGGGTTGTCCAGAGTCCGGGGGCTGCAGAGACAGGCCCCCGCCTTGGCCAGAGCTCATCTTCCTGTCTGTGCACATCTGGAACGCCAAACACCCAAGACCATCGCATTGTGCACATCTGGACGGCATAAACTGATCATGCCAAGAGGAAACTCCGAAATGGCTGCTCAGCGAAAACTGCAGCACAGGCCACACGAGAGGGGCTGAAAGGCTTCTTTCTTTTGCAGCCGCAGAACAGTCTTCTGGGCACGATCTCAGAAGCTGAATGCTCCGCGGCTGAATGACATATGCTCTCAATAGCCTTCCATGGCAGTCGCTGTCACACTGCCTTCTCTGCCTGGCTCCCGGCCAACGCAAAACTCAAAGAAGCGGGACATTTCCCGCCCCCTACTCCCCTGTGCAGACCGAACTATACCTTCAGTAATCCTCGGGGCCTGTGCACCAAGTTCAAAGCTGAACACCACCTGCTCCTCCGCCGGCCCCTCCTCCTCCAGGGAAAGTAACTGAACCGCAGGCTTAATGCAAACTGAACAAGGAGCTTTGAGCTCTGGTGGGAAATCACCGGCTGTTTGCATGTAGTTAGAACGTGCTTGACCCTCCATCCCTCCATCCTTCCGTGGCCGGGAAGAGATTACTCTCCGTGAACATGTAGTCAGTCTGACAACCAGCCTGGGCTCCCAGGACAAAGAGGGATGATACTCCTTTGCAAATGAAAGGCGTTTCAGGGGCTCGGAACTCCCTGCTAGCTCTTCAGCAGCGCAGGGAGGGGAAAAGCAGGCAGGGAAACGTGGGGTTCTATACACCTGCAACTTCACAGCTGGTGACGTCAACGGCCTGATGGCCAGGACAACCTGGGACACAGGAAGACTCAGGTTTGCAACAGGGAGCCTTTGGGTCAATGTCCTGCGAACAAGGGGGACGAATGCAGAAGACCTTGGGGTTGGGGTGTCTGGTCATCCTTCAGCATCCTTCTTTAGACTTCTCTTAGAAGTACAGGAACAGGGCTTCCCTGGTGGCGCAGTGGTTGAGAGTCCGCCTGCCGATGCAGGGGACACGGGTTCGTGCCCCGGTCCGGGAGGATCCCACGTGCCGTGGAGCGGCTGGGCCCGTGAGCCATGGCCGCTGAGCCTGCGCGTCCGGAGCCTGTGCTCCGCAGCGGGAGAGGCTGCAGCAGTGAGAGGCCTGCGTACCGCATTAAAAAAAAAAAAAAGTAGAGGAACACAGGAAGTTACAGCCCTGAAGCCCAGCCCTGAACCCTTGCCCTCAAACAACAGCACAACCTCAAGACTCAGAACATCGACGTCGGTGATACCACTTTCTACTCTGAACCCTACCAGCACTGTGCCCGCAGCCCCCTGCCCCTGGGTGCAGACTGGACCTGAGGAAAACCAGGTGAGATGCTGGAAAGAAATCTGAAGAAAGAGAACTCTTTTTCGTCCTTGTGCTGTGTATTTCTGGGGTGCTTTCTAGCTAGCTGGGGACTCAGAGCTTCGCCACTGGGAAACGTCTCTGTTTTCTTGGCTTCTCAGCATGGATAATCGTCAGCTGGAAGGTTCCACGCCAGCTGCTTTGCACGTGCTACTGATGACACCAAGATGGTGGACGAAGCAGCCACCCCGAATCAGAGCCACTTCCTTTAGAAACGCCTGGTGGTGACTGCAGAGGGGCCTGGCTAACAGCAACCACAGCCAGGGCACCACTGTGACTTACTGAGTACTGTTCGGGCATCCTTTGGGTTTACCCTGGCAATGACTCGATAAAGGAAGTCTATCAACCCATTTTATAGATGAAGAAACTGAGGCTTAGAGAGCTAAATATCTCTCCCAAGTTCACCAGCCCATAGTTGCACAGCTAAAATTCCAGTTCAGGTTTGCTGATTCCAGAGCTCAAAGGCTTCACCCACGTGTCCTACGCAGCCCACCACACTCTGCACACAGGGCGGAGCGACAGTGGATCTTCCAGTTTACAGCGGAGGCGGTGGGGGGGTAGCCTGTGATTATGAGCAATATTTCGTATCATGAAGCCATCTATTACCAATATTCCACTGCAGGGTGGGACCTAGCACAAACATTGAAAAAGATCCCTGTTCGTTTAACATATGAATGCTGTTTAATGATCTTAAAAAGACATTCCCGGTATTTTCAAAGGAATGGCTGGCTTCTGACGCACGTCTGGTGTCCTTTTCTCTCTGGACCAAGTCAGTAACTGCAAAGAATTCCTTGGCTATTATATGTAGATCTTAATGGTTCAGTGGGGGGGAAAGTGCACGCGCGTGTGTGTTTGTAGTGTGTATGAGAGTGTGTTCATCCATCTATAGAAAGAACAACAGTTCCACACACACAAACGTAAAAAAGAGCCCCTCTCGCCCACCACGTACATGCAAAACGTGTCAGTCATCAACAGGCCACCATGCTCCCTTCCGTAGCTGCGGCAGACATGTTCAAGCACCCAAACGCCTCCTGTGTCTTCCAGGTTCCCCTGTGGCAAGACACCCTAGGAACAGCTTCAATGCCGACAGGCTGGGCACGTGCCTACGAGGTCGAGGAAACTGGCAGAGAACCCAGGTCTCCAGCCATTGCTCTCTGAGTGCTATCAGTGAGTGACGAGCCCAGCAGGGGCCCCATGTCTCCTGGGATCCCAGAGCTGGGCCTCCCCAGGCCTCATCACTCCCGCCAACCTTAACAGTGTTCGCCACGCCCGCGACTCTTGCACAATTACTTGCTTTAAGTCTTTTCTTCAAATTTATTTTCAAGTAAAATTGTAAGACTGCTGCAAGTGGAAGAAACCATTATTTGCCCGGCACAGAGAGTAACTGTAAAGGCCCACATGTTGAGAGCAAATCAGAAATGGTGGGTCGAATGGAAGCAGCCTAAGTGCCCATCGACAGGTGACTGGGTACAGAAGAGGTGGCACATATATACAGTGGAATATGACTCAGCCATAAAAAGAAACGAAATTGAGTTGTTTGCAGGTGGGGCCTCAGGAGGAGGGAGGGCCAGGGGGCTGGAAGAGGGTTGGTGCATAAACCCGAGGGCCAGAGGTCATAGTGGGACCACAGGAACCAGCAACAGAGGCCAAATGGAGATGGTGCCCAGTGCCAGGTGGGCCCTGTCCCATCATGGTGGACGCTGCAAGGAGAAAGGGCAGCATCCGACCAGATGCCTCTCCCCTCGGCCAAGTGATGGGGGACACTGGGAACTCGGATCTCCTCTAGGGAAAAGGAGGAAAGGGAGGGGGAATCTCCAACTGACTGTGTTTATATCCTGAGCTGAGCAAGTTTAAAAGTAGAAGTGACAGGGCTGTCTTTAAAAGGCATGTGTTTACCAGTCAGGGCAAATGAGGGCTCAGCGCAGGGATCCCGGGGTGCGGGGTGGTGGTCCTTACACCTGAGCGTGCATCAGAATCACCTGGAGGGTCTGTTAAAACAGACTGCTGGGCCCACGCCCAGAGCATTCCAGAGACTGGGGTGGGCTCCGAGAATTTACTTTTATAATGAGTTCCCAGGTGACACCCATGCTGCCAGGAGATGCACACTTTGAGAACCACTGATACAGAGACGCACAGTTACATGTCCCATGTCCGAATTGTCTCTGAGAGAGGCGAACCTGAGGAACAGGTCTCTGCAGCTTAGGAGAAGGAAGAATTACCTGCCCCCAAACTGTATAAGCAACGCTAGGCAATGAGAGCTTCAGGAGTCTACCCCACGGGCAGCCGCTGGGCCCACGTGGCGCGGCTGGGCTCATCAAGTAAGGCTGTCTGGGCAGAGCTCTGGGGAAGGGGAACTGTGGCTGGTTCCAGAGCCTTCCAAAAAGCTGCACACGGCGACCGTGTCTCAGGGACCCTTCGCCAGGCGTAGATGTGCACGGGATGTCCCAGCCAACGTCAGAGTCCAGGCAGGACCCTCTTCACGGCGGGCAGGTCCTGGCCCTGCTGCGGGATCCTCCCACCACATGAGCACGAGTTCTCTGCTCCAGAAAAGGCGGCAGGCATCTGGGAAAGCGACTTTTCCCCGCTATTTGCGTAGACCAAGGAGGCGGCTTGGCCTCCCGGGGAACACTGGTCACGTCTGGACACATTTCTGGTTGTCACATCTGGAGACAGGTGACTGATACTGAATGTGGAGAAGCTGGCGATGCTGGCACACATCCTACGACACCTACCCCTGTTGCAGAGAAGTATCTGCTTCAAAATATCAGTGGCGTTGAGCGGTTGAGAAAGCCCACCCGAAACCCTGCACAGCACCCAGCGGGCTCTCATACAGGAAGCACAGCATCAGTGGAGAGTGGTGATGTCGGGAAAATGAAGCTAGAAGGGCCCTGCTCGGTTCCCAGAGTCTAGCTGTGCTGAGAGGGTCTCCGGAACGCAGTGTAGCACAGGGCCAGGCACTGCAGCATGTGACGGGCGGAAGGAAGGGAGGAGGCCCACAGAAGGCCTTTCCTCTGCCACCAAGGCCACGGCCGTGGCCACGTCCCCACCTCCAGGCCCAGCGAGGCCCACCGCATTCTCAGTTTAGCCTGAGTCCCTAGCTTAATCCAGCTGCTTCTCCCCTGATGCGTCTCAGAAAGAGTCAGTCACATTCGTCAACTAACAGCCCATGAACAGAAGAGGAGAGGCCAAATTTCACTGGCATTCAGGGAATAAAAACATTTATACCTTTTTGGTGCTCCCAGCACATTTTCCGATAAAGCTGTGTTACATATGACAGGTTGGGTGCCCACTGAGCTCACAAAAGCCCATGTAACTCCTGCGTGAGCAGTTTCTAAGGATTTAAATACGTTACGGGTTACATAAAGCTTGTGGGGGAGTTCAGGACCTGAATCACCACCTATAACCTGTTTGTTTGTTTGTTTTTCCTATCGGAAAATGCCTTCCCTCTGAACAGTGGGAAGGAAACAAGAGGGCACTTAGGAAATGAGTATGAAACGGAAAGGGGGAGAGTGGAGGAATGGCCCCTGGGCCGTGAAACTCCCGAGGAGTGAATTCCTGTGCCACTGGTGTGACGAGAATGAAGTGATTTGGCAGTGGACTGATCCGTGGGTAACTGCTATTCTCTCTCAGACGCAACGCTGGGGATGCAAGAAAGAACAGAGCTTGCCAACACGGAAGGGGCAATAACTCCCAGGGGATCCTGTTCTGCAGGGAAGGGCAGGAGCTATTGGAACAAGAAGCACGGCCACGCCAGACCTCGGGTTCTTGAAGATTCCTTAAGGGAAGCTGGCCAGGCACGAAGACGAAGACCACGCGAGGCAACGGCCGGCCTGCGCGAGCCCGGTGGCCAGAAGCTGCCGGAGATGCTGGTGGTGATTGGAGGAGGGAGCAAGGGGACGACAGCCTGATGCGAGGCCAGCTTGGAGGACACAGTAAGGATTTCTTTTCTTAATTGTAGTAAACTTCACGTAGCATGAAATTTACCATCTCAACATTTTTAAGTGTACGGTTCAGTGGCATTTCGTACATTCACGATATGGTGCAACCATCACCGCTCTCTAGTTCCAGAACATTTCATTGCCCCGAAAGGAACCCAGTACCCACTGGCCACCATTTTCCATCCCCTTCTCCCTCCAGCCCCTGGCAACCACGAATCTGCTTTCTGTCTCTGTGGGTTTTCCAACTCTGGACTGCATGTAAATGGAATCACACGAGATGTGGCCTTTTGTGGGTGGCTTCTTTCGCTTGTCACAATGTTTTCAAAGTTCATCTGTATTAAATTCTGTGCCGGTGCCTCATTCCTGTTTATGGCTGAGTCAACATTTTATTGTGTGGATCGACCACATTTTGTTCACCCATTTCATCCATGGCTGGACACGTGGATGGCTTCTAACCTTTGGGCCATTGTGAACAGTGCTGCTGTGAACATGGGTGTACACGTTTTTGTTGGAACACCTGTCTCAGTCATTTGGGGTAGAAAACAGGAGCGGAATTGCTGAGCCGGATGTTAGGGATTTGGTGCTTGTCTGAGGGGCAGCTGGAGACTCTGAAGTAACAGCCACATGATCAGAACGGTGCTTTTGAGCCTTCGCTATGCTGGCATGGGTAGAGGGTCGGTGGAGGCAGGAGTGGCCGGCGGGGGGATGGTAGTTCAGGTGAGAGAGGTCAGACGAGAGTGGCAGGGGCAGGAGAGAAGTGACAGGTCCCATCCTCTTCATTCTGCCATCCCCTCCTGCTCTTCCCATCATAGCTTTGGACATCTAGCCTCAGGTGAGAAAGAACCATTTTCCCCTGAAACTACCAGTGGGTCAATAGCGGAGCCCAGTGCAGGCAAGACAGGTGTGTCAAGCTGATTTTGAACTTCTTCCCAGCTGGACTCTGAGAAACTCACTGGCCCCCCAAAAGCTTTACATCATCTTTTTATCTTTTGGCCAAGCCGCGTGGCTTGCGGCATCTCAGTTCCCCAAACAGGGGTTGAACCCGGGTCACGGCAGTGTAAGTGCCAAAATCCTAACCACTAGCCCACCAGGGAACTCCCTACGTGGTCTGTTTTGAAGCTAAGAGTCCCCATTACTATGTCTGGAGGAATCTTCGTGTCCAGACCATTGCCTGTAACCTGGCCATGCAGCTCAACTCCCCACCTCCAGTTCCGAGGTGATTTCCACCCTAAGGGATGCTGTTTATTGAAATGGAGTCTCTGCTATCTCCGTATCAACCCTCTTATTTATATAACTGCTTGACTTACGAGTCAATCTCCAGCGCAGGATGAAAGTTCAAATCTGAATAAGTTAAGACCTATAGCATTACCTTGAGGCACCACTTCTTTAAAACAAAAACAAAATGTCAGCGACACAAAACAAAATGAAAACAGTCCACTGGCACCTCGTCCCTCTGCAGGGGACCAGCCTCTAGGAGAGGACCTCTTGCCCGGAGTCTTTACAAGGAGCTATTTCCATTCCTGTTCTACAGTTGAGGGCGGTCCAGGAAGGTGCGGGGGCACTAGACCCTCGGACTGAAAATATGTCACGTGGGCAAGTATCTTCTGAAGAAGGCTTTGCTTCCTGCAAAATCTTCTGGATGCCTCCAACATGCTACTTCCCCACAAGCAACTGTGGTTAGCAGAAGACCTATTCAAGATCTTCCCATGTAGCTAGCTCTCAACAGGTCCCGGGTGGAAGGAAGGAGGGATGAGCAACTGAATGGAGAGAACAGACACTCCCATAGAACAAAGAAGAAAGACAGCCAATGCCATGATGCTTTGGACTTGCTACTGCATTTCCTAGAGGCTGATTTGGATGACAAAGAGGACAGAATTGGGTCAGCAGGGGATTTCACACCCCACACCTGACCTATAACAGCTCCTGCTGAGAGGCAAAGGGGCGACCTAGTAGAAAACTCCATGTAGGTAACCACAGAGCTGGGAAACCAAAGCCAGACATGGTAGTGGAGGATGGGTTCCCCAGAGAGTCCAGAGTCCCTGCGATGCCATCGCCTGCATTTCCCTGGAGATGACTGAGCCCAGGCTTCCTCTCGGAGGTCTGGCAGCTTGGGGCCCAGCTTGTGGGCTGGAGGCCGTGCCCAGCCTCGTGGGACAGGCAGACAATTTACGAGCGAGGTGACACATCATAAAAGTAAGCAGTAAATGCTAAGAAGCCGACAGCCAGGACAGATGGCCTTTCTCTCTGACCAGGGAGGCCAATGGAGCCACCACCCTGGGTTGGGGCAGGCCGGACAGCCCGCCCTGACAACAGTGACCAAGAATAACTCATGGGACTCTCCTCCAGACCCTACAAAGCTACTGTAAACCCGGACGTCTGCAGCCTGGGGCCCCTGTGGCTTGAATTTGTCAGCACACGGGTTGTCCCAGGCCCCTGAGAGTTTTGGTGAAACGTCAAGCTCATGGGTGACAGCTGTGTCACCCCATAGCCTCTGACTCCAGCTGATCCGATTCAGGATGGGCCAAGCAAGGGATAGAAACAGTGCTGAGCAGGAAAATGATCTTCTATGAAACTTCGCTGAACAGACATTCATCTAGTTGACAGAAATGCCCAGAGCGCATCCTAAGTGCCAATGCTCTCATGAAGACCGGGGGCAGACAGGAGGAGAATTTCAGAACAGGACCTAACTTAGAAAGGGTGGTTAGAGATGGACTCTTGGAAAAGGCGAAAGTGAAACTGGGATCTGAAGATTGAGGGTGAGCATCAGGGGAAAAGGACGTTCTGTGCGGAGGAGAGAGCTAGAATAAAGGTGCACGAGATCTTCGTGTGCTCAAGACATGGGAAGAAGTCCTGTGTGGCTGGAGCCTACTGAGTGAGGGGGAGACTGAACTTGACCTTTATTTCAAATGCTATGAGCCCTAAGAGAGTTCATGTCAGGAACATGGCACAGGTTAGTTTTCATGATGGGTTTGAACCAGGCCCCTTGCGCTTTCTGCGTGGCCTCTGTTGTCACACCTTACAGATGCAAGATAGCCAGCTAGGATTAGGGGATGATGTGGGAACACGGGCAAGTTTCTGCTTTCGAAACAGCCAGATTTCCAGCCTCTGAATGAGATCTATCCGTGCTGGACCCCTTGAACCCCACCTGCAGGACCAATCTTGGTTGAACACGCGATACCCTTAGGAGTTTCCAGTCCAATAAGGTGAGATTCAACATCCCCTCTTCGCTGTTCGCAAACTGGGTATCTGTCTTTTTCCGACGCTTGAACAAGTCCCTGCAACTCAGCTCTGTCGCTGGCAGGCTTCCTGCCTGGTGCTGAGTTTTTCCAGGACTGAAGCCTCCTCTCACTAGTTGCCTGCCCCTGCTCCAAGAGCCCACGTCCCGCCTGGACCATCGTCCCGTGTCTAGAGCCCTGCTGTGTGGCGACAAAACTTCCCAAAGCCGACCGCGATGTGCCCGCGCTTTCAAATAGCGCTCGATCCTGAATCCCGCCACCGTCATGCCCCACCTGCCTCCAGGACCCCACGTTATGCGTTACTCTCGGCTGGTTCTTGTTGGTAAAGGCGGCTGCCCACCACCCCTCCCCACCGCCGCCTGGAGCCCTTCCCTACAGACCCTGGATCTGCCTGGCTGGTGGAGCCTTCTCTCAGCATCTGGAGCTGGGTGCTTCCGTCCAGGGAGGAGAGGTTGCGTCCCAGGGCCACGCCTCCGCCCATCTCTTCTCCAACTGCTGCTGTGAATGTCCAGCTGTGGCCCGAGATATAACCACCCAGGGTGCCCACCTGAGATGTCCCACAGGCAGGAATCAGGGATGCGTTCTAGTGTATGAGGGGAGATTGCGAGCAGACTGACAACCAGCAGATTTCCCTATAGTTGCAGCAGAGAAGGTTTAAATCCGAGTGTCATCAAATGAGGAACAGGACGGGGCCTCTGCAGGTCACTTGGTCCCTCTCTCTGCCACGTGCCATTAAAGGTGGAGAGTGTTGGGACTTCCCTGGCGGTCCAGCGGCTAAGACTCTGCGCTCCCAACGCAGGGAGCCTGGGTTCGATCCCTGGTCAGGGAACTAGATCCCGTGTGCCGCAACTAAGAGTTCACATGCCACAACTAAAGATCCCGCGTGCTGCAACTAAGTGTTCACATGCCACAACTAAAGATCCCGCATGCCGCAACTAAGTGTTCACATGCCACAACTAAAGATCCCGCATGCCGCAACTAAGACCCGGCGCAGCCAAATAAATTAAATAAATAAATAAATAAAATATTTTAAAAAAAGATGTAGAGTATTGGTGCTACCTGGCAAAACAGTCATCCCATGGCCTTGTGGCCAGGCAAGAAGTCTTGCTAAGAGTAAACAGGCTCTCAAGAGGCTTCTAGGACAGCTACTTTCCAAATTCATCAGGCTGGGAAATGCTTTTCCTCCAGCGAAGTCTTGGACAGAAGCACAATACTGAAAACAGATGAGAACAGAGCCTGGCTCCCCACTCCCACCACAGAAACTCTAGAGACAGTTGGAAAACCGTCGTGGAAAATTCAGAGATCCTAAGCAGTGGAGCCGTAGAACCCTGGGAGGATGAGGCATAGAAAAGGGAAGGTCCCTAAATGCTAACAGTGATGCAATGACAAAATCCTAACAGCCTTTTGCTGTTAATAAAATAGTAAACATATTCAGATTTACACAAATATATAAAATATGTTTTAATGATAGCTACCTTTCACTGAGCAAGCGCATGTCCAGGCTGAGCTAAATGCTCTATATGTTCTGTGGTTGAACCTCCAGAATCTTTGTCAAGTAGGTGGAATTATCCTAATTTTATACAAGCAGAAACTGAGGAGACAGGAGGCTAAGTGACATCCCCAAGGCCTCCCCCACCCTCCCGAAGAGTCACCATTTAAACCCCAGATGTGTCCTACTTATAACCGCTGGCATCGGAGGGCAACTCTCTCTGAAGGACTGCATGACTCCAGTCCAACGGCCCAAGCTGATTACAAACCAGGAAGAACCCAACAGCTCTAGAGGCCACTTGACCTGACTGTCAAATGCTCTGGGCGGATTTACTTGAACTTAAGGAAAGACAAATGTGCTTTGACACCCCAGATCTCTCCCGGGCCTGCTGGGGCCTGTTTCCGCCCTCTTGAATGAGGAAGCTGTGCTTTGCAGGCACCCGGCAGAACGAGAATAGGCCCTCAGATGCCTGAATGAAGGGGAAGGAAGGACAAAGTATCGCCATTGTTGGAGATGGAAGCCGGTGCCAGGCGACAAGAGGGCCCCGGGGCCAAGCATTACTGCAGCAAGGGGATGATGTTAATATTTTCTGGGCAAACGATGCCACTTTTCTAACTGTAGACCGTGCAGCCATGACCTCACTGTGGACGAACAGCTCGACCCAGGCCAGGCCAACTGTTGGCTGCCAGGCCATCGCACGTGTGTCCAGGGCTGGGCTGCCCTCCCCCTGGGACAAACGTCCCCGCTGAGGGCTGTGATACAGGAGTGGGGAGATGCATTAGCTGCCCCCCGGGTGTCCCCTAGAGGCTCCCCGAGTTTAACAGGGCTTCAGCTGGCAACGGGAGGAGGTTGTTAGGACAGGAGCTGTTCACAAGCACATGTCCTGGAGGCCTCAAGTGGCCAAGCTACTTTCCACAGGGCAAGGGATGGTTTCAGGAAGACCACAGGTGACCGTAGGACCCCAGGGGGAGGGATTGGTGTCAACCGTCCTGTGTACAGCCCTAGAACCAAGCTGCTGGCTCTGACGTACAGGGGTCCAGGCAGAGGTGGGAAGGACAGGATTCCCCTTGGTGGGCAGGCTCTCTGGGTGCTCAGGAAATGGTGCTGTGGCAACACCATCCCCGACCTTGCCCCACGCGTGAAGATGTCAAGTTCATCCACTCACCCTTTAGGCTCTGGGCACCCCTCTACCCCCAGACACCCAGTGTTCCGTCTGCCACCAAGGCTGCTCTCTGGTGCCCAGGGCCCCTCTTGGAGCAGGCATCTGGGGTGGGCAAGCCGGCGCCCCACATTCAGCCACCTGTGCTAGGGAGTCCCCCTGGACTTTTTTTTTTCTTTTAATTGAAGTATAGTTGATTTACAGTGTTGTGTTAGTTTCAGGTGTACAGCCAAGTGATTCAGTTATCCATATATATATCTTTCAGATTCTTTTCCCTTAGACGTTATTACAAAATATTGAGTCTAGTTCCCTGTGCTATCCAGTAGGTCCTTGTTGGTTATCTATTTAATATATAGGACTGTGTATATGTTAATCTCAAACTCCTAATTTATCCCTGCCCCTCCTGATCTCTGGAGTCAAAATCCTGCACGGGGACAACCTTGTAGGTGACCAGCCAGATCCTCGGTTTCATGCTAAAGCCTTACACGCGTGATTCCAAATGCAACTGAAAAGATAAAATCTCACCTCCTCTCACTTTCCCAAGACAGATATATGGGGGAGGATTTGCCTTTCCCAAGAAATTAGCCAGCTCTTACAAGTGATCGTTTGAAAACTTTCAGCTGGGCCCTTGTGCAGCCAGTGAGGAACACGGAAGGCCCGATGGAGCACCATTTAAAAAAAGGGGGAGGTTGTGCACTGAATGCCCGTATGACCCAGCAATTCCACTCCTGGGTAGATACCCCAAAGAATTGGAAACAGGCACTCAAAGAAACAGTTGTAGTACATTCATAGCAACACTATTCACGATCGCCAAAAGGTGGAAACGACCCAAATATCCATCAGCTGATGAGTGGATAAACAGAATGTGATACGCATATAATAGAATATTATTCAGCCATAAAGATGAATGAAGTACCGATAAAGGCTGCGATGCGGATGAACCTCCAAAACATCATGCTCAGTGAGAGAAGACAGACACAGAAGGGCACATGGCGTGTGACTGCATTTAACATGCAATGTTCAGAACAGGCAAATCCACAGAGACGGAAAGTAGACTAGTGGTTGCCTGGGGCTGGGGGCAGGGAGAATGGGGAGCGAGCGCTTAATGAGGACGGAGTTTCCTTTTGGGTGATGAAAGGTTCTGGAACTCGATAGAGGCAGTGGTTGTGCACCACTGTGAGTGTACTGAACGCCACGGCATCTTGGAGAACTATTCACAAGTGGACACTATATGAATAAAGCGTGTGATCGCACTAGACTCATACGTGAGTCATGTCCAGGTCTAGGTGCCTTTCACGCCTGAATGTTATCTCTAAAACCCTCATGGATGTTTGCATACATGTGCATTTCCGGACCAGACATTTCTCTTCCGGCTTTGTCACTGTCAGAGTTTGGTCAAGGGGGCTAAGTAGGCGGGGTGACGTCTGGCGTTGAGGAATCAGGAGACAGGGGACAGGCCTCTCCCCCTGAACCCAGGAGCCTTGACCCGACCCAGGGAATAGCAATCCGTCCCCCTGCTGACCGCGACTGTATTTGTGCTGAGCGTGTAAGACGGCTCAGATCCCAGGGCAGTCAGGTGGAGTGGGGTGAGGAGAGAGGGGAACATCTACACATATGCACCCCATGTCCACGAGACCCTGTGCTCCCCGGTGAGCTGGTGGCCGAGGGAGAGGGAGAAGCGGAGAGAAAGGCACTGAAAGGTCACGGCTGCATTCCTCGGCAGCATTCTGTCAGCTCTCTCCCTCTCCTCTGGGGCTCTGACCTCGCCAGGGTCCGCTTTCTCACGTGAGACCTGTCTGCCAATAAGCAACAGCATGACACCCAACTGGAGTGCACCCAGCACGGCGGGAGTGTTCAATTCTGTCAGCATCCCGCTGGTTCTATCAGATGTCAAAAACCTTCAGAGAAACCAAACATCTGGATCAATTTTCAATTCGCGAGAGCCCTCAGACGAAAATGTAAGAAAAGGGCTTCCCTGGTGGCGCAGTGGTTGAGAGTCCACCTGCCAATGCAGGGGACACCGGTTCGAGCCCTGGTCCGGGAAGATCCCACATGCCGCAGAGCAATGAAGCCCGTGCACCATGACTACTGAGCCTGCGCTCTAGAGCCCGCGAGCCACAGCTACTGAAGCCTGTGTGCCCGGAGCCCGTGCTCCGCAACAAGAGAAGCCACCGCAGTGAGAAGCCCGCGCACAGCAACGAAGAGTAGCCCCCGCTCGCTGCAACTAGAGAAAGCCCGCGCATAGCAATGAAGACCCAACGCGGCCAAAAATAAATAAATAAAACAAGTAAATTTATTTAAAAAAAAAAGAGACTGGAAACTATTGATTGCTTCTGATGAATTTATGAACAAAGGGGTGTCACTTCACTTCTAAAAAAAAAGAAAATGGAAGAAAAGAAGGGAAGCACTAATGTCGGAATCCAAATCCCCCCTCACCCCCCCACCAATTTAGGCTAAGCCTCCCCATCAGGGACATCCTCCAGCCACCCCCTCTCCGATTGTCCTCTGGGCCCCCAAAGGGTGTGTGAGCTCACAGGCTCTCAAAGGGCCCCTTCTCCGGAGCTGGCCGTCCAGCAAGCCCACGGCCTGGGGAAGCTCCTCCCTCGCTCCCTCCCATCTTTAATCAAAACAGACGTGGAGACTGCAGAGCAGCCCGAAAAGAGCGCTCGATCCAGAACCTGCCTACATGCCGGGTGGGTCCTGGCCTGGAGAGAGCTTGTAAACGTTACTAAAATACTTGATTTAAAAATTAGATCAATAAACTGTCCGCTCCTTGGGTGGTTCCGGAGTGGCAAGCGTCCTGCTTTCCAGAAGGGTGGCAGGTACCGCATTACCTTGGGAAAACCGCTTCATACCCAGCAACACTGGGTCCACCAGCCAACCGAGACCCCGAGCAAAGGGGACCTCAGTCTCCCCGGCCCCCGGCCCACCTCTGCCGACCGCGGCTGCCCAGCCATCTTCCCAGAGCACGGAACTGGTCACACCGTCCCTCCGCTTGGAAACCCTCCACACCATCTACATCGGGGTCGGCAAACGACGGCCACCGGCCGCGGCTAACCTCTCCCGTTTCGGTAAATAGAGTTTTATTGGCGCCCGGCCAGAGCCCGCCCATTTGTACCACTGCTTACGGCCGCTTGGGGGCCACACGGGCAGAGCCGAGCACAGCCGGTGCAAAGCCTCAACGTTCACTGCCTGGCTCTTTCGAGACGCAGATGGTCACCTTGCCGTGCCCTCCTTCCTGCCCTGACGCTCGAGGGGACGGTCTCAGTCTGCGTGCCGTGCTCAGGGAGTTTGGGGGGAAGAAGAGGGTGAGGAGAGAGAGGAGGTGGGGCCCCCGCCTGCAGCCGCGACTGGCGGCCACTGCCTCGGGGCAACAGAGCCCCGCAGGAGCAGGAAGGCAGCTCCGGGATGTTCCCGGAGCCCTGGTATCCTTTGCGGCTTCCTAGTCTGGCTCCTGTTTCACAGGCGTCAAAGGAACTGTGTCCTGATGTCTCTCAGGGTTCACGGTCCCCGTGACCTCAGGGGCTGGCCACCCTGCCGTGTCTAGGAAGCCTCCATGGCGCCCCCCCTCTGCAGCCCCCAGCACCGGGGGGCCTCTGGTCTCGTAAGGAGCTGGCTCGGGAACGCCTCGAGAGGCAGAGGTTCTGTTGGGCTGCAGACCCTGAACCAGTTGTTGCTCGGCTCCCCCCAACTGGTGAGCCACCCCGGACCCACTTGCTGTGGGGTCGCGGCTGGCACTCCGTGAGGGGAGGGGGGGTGTCCCCTACCCCCGAGCTACTTGGTCCTTTCTGTCACCTCCAGTGGTTGAGATCAGGTGGCAGGAAGGAGGGTCTGTCCACTGCAATCTGAAATAGCGTTTTCCCTTTAACCAGCCCTGGGCCACCTGAGAAGAGACAGGGGGCTGGGGTCAGCCGGACGACCGTCACTGGCCGCCCGCAGACAGACTCTGCCATCCTTGCTCTGTGGCCTGGAGGTGGGGGGCCCCCGGTGGGCATCCACTCCGAATTCTCCTCCTGGGGCGGGCGGGTCCCTCTCTCTCAGCCACAGCCTGGCGTGTGGTGTGTGCAGGGTCGCCCTCCCCGTGGTTGAGCGCAGACCCTCCCTGGGTCCTCCCTTCGTTTTCTCCTCTCTTTAAGAGAAATCTGCCCCTTTTCCTGGTCTGGTACAGAATTCCTTGCTTCTCCTTGGCAATCAAGGGAATGGCCTACACAGAGGTCAGAGGTCAGGAATGGCCTACACAGAGGTCAGAGGTCAGGAATGGCAAGAAGGGCGGAAACAGCCCCCTTCGCACCCTCCTCCTGCAGGCCTCCCTGAGCTCCTGTCCACAGAGAACCCACCTCCACCACCAGTCCCGGCCATGCTCGGCCTCCCTGCCGCCTTGAGTTTTCTTCTCAGCGCGTGTGTCCGCCTCTGGACACATTCGCGCTTGTGAGCTCACCATCAGCCCCGCCCACTCGAAAAAGGCAAACTCCATGGGAGCACGATGCTGCCTGGGGTCCGCTGGCTGCATCCTGGGCCCAGTGGGCACCCGGCAAGCTACCCCTGCTGCACACGTCTTTACTCCAGGAGACCTCGCACAAAGCAGGTCCCCGAAAGAGACGTGGGTCCCGGAACCTGTGAGCGTGACTTTACTTGGGAAAGGGGTCTTTGCGGATGTAATCAAGGCTCTGGAGGTGCGATCATCTGGGCTTTTCCGGAAGGGCCCTAAATCCAACGGCAAGTGTCCTTATAACTGACAAAGAGAGGAGACACCCAGAAAGAAGGCAGGAAGGAGGGCCGTGTGAAGACGGAGGCTGAGCTGGAATTAGGCTGCTGACAGCCTGGGGTCCCCTGGCGCCCCCCGAAGCTGGAGAAGACAAGGAAGGATTCTCCCCGGGAGGCTTCAGAGGGAGGGTGGCCCTGCCCTCGTTCTCGACTTCCGGCCTCCAGAACCGTGAGAGGATCCATCTCTGTTGTTTTGAGCCTCTCGGTTTGCGGTAATTTGTTAGGGCAGCCACAGGGATTAATGCGGAGGGAGGAGCATCTGTAACACCTGGGTGCCAGGTGGGGCGAAACAGACCCATGTGTGAGGCAGAGTCTGCGAGGGGACAAATAATAATTAAGTAAGGAGAAAAGCATATCTAATTACAGCTTGCAAAGGGCAAACAGTTCGGCTGGTGGGATGGAGAGGAAACGAGGGTGAGGGCAGAGGGGGAAGCGGGGCGTTGCGGCCCAGGTCTCAGGGGTGGGAAGGAGTGGCAGAGCTGAGGTCTGCACCTGGGTCCTCACCTGGTCCTGACGCTGGCCTCTGCCTCAAGGAGCTTCTTCCTTTCATCTGCCCCCATCCTCCACCCCAGCAGCGGGCCATCTTCCTAAAGCACAGCCAATAATAGTCACCATTTCAAAGGTGCCTATCAGGACAGCTGTAGGATGTGAGGTGGCAGGTACGAATTCTCTTTCTACAGATCGGAGACCAGAGGCTGGGGGGTTAAGGGACACTTGCACGTTCAAACTGAGATCAGACTCCAAAGCCTGTTCCTCTTTCCCCTAGGCTGCGTGGACCCCTCACCGTCCCCGTCTTATTCCAGAGCCTCCAGGGATCGTCCACCGCCTCACATGAAAAACCCATACTCTTGGGGGAGGATAAATGAGGGGGCTGGGATTAACAGATAGACACGACTATATATAAATAACCAACAAGGACCTACTGTACAGCACAGGGAACTATACTCAATATTTTGTAATAACCTATAAGGGAAAAGAATCTGAAAAAATATATGTAAGTGAATGCCCATGCGGTAAACCTGAAACTGACACAATACTGTAAATCAACTATACTTCAGTTTAAAGAAAACCCCAAACCCTTATACCCCTCAATGGAACACTCAGTGCCCCTAACTCTCATTTCCACATAAACCTTCTTCTAATTTCCTGCCATGCGCCGTCAGGAACCTTCCAATCTACCTATAGAGACCTACTCCCTCTTTTTAGCGCCTCCATGAACCTATATTTATTATACGTAAATATCATCATAGATAGTATTTGTGTTATATTATCACTGCCCACATTTTGTGAGCCCTGCTCTGGGGTCTGCACCAGACGTTTTACATATATTATCAACTTATTACTACAGCAGCCTCGTGAGAAACGTGTCGGCGTCTGCCTTTTGTACACAGCACTCAGGACCCCGGCCCCAGGTGACGTCTGTCTGAGCCCAGTGCCTTCTGCTACACCGTGCACATAGCATTCTTATTTCTTTCTGCTAATAACATCAACTTTTACACGACCTTTTACGGTTTTGCAAAGTACTTTTGTGTATGTCATTTGACTGCAAAAACTGCCACTCCCACACGAAGGCACCTCTCTTCAGTTTGCCCTCAATAAGGACCAGAACACAGCTAGGTTGGAAGCAGGGGGCCACGCACCCAACTTCCCCTAGTTTCCGTCAGTGCCCACTGCCACCAAACCAGCTCAAAGAAGCCCAAAATCCAAGCGTCCAGAACAATGAACTCGCTGTACTGCAGGGCAAATCCCCGGATCGGATCACCACGGCTGAGCGGTCCCTCTACGAAACACTGAGGCACGGCTGGGGACGTGTCCCCGGCGGGGACCACACCCCTGAGAGCAGACCCCGCCACTCCATGATCCCAGGGGCTCAAGAGACACTCTTCTGTCTGATTTGATCTCTACGTGGCCGTCGGGATGCGCTCAGAAAGGAGAAAATGCAGGTCACGGTGCCCTGCCAGGGCCCCCTGGCCGCAACCCTGGGGCCCAGCAATTTATTACCAGACAGGGGCCACACAAGCTCCGTTATCACAGTTGCAGCCTTGTCCGGTAACAATGTTGCCTTTCAAATAGTTTTCTGCCTGGGCCAGTGGATTTATAAACCGAACTGGTGACTAGAAGCAGAAGCCCAGGCTGCAAAGACTAAACGCCTTGTTCTAAGTGGGCCTGGTTTAGTATATTACCCTGATAAGATCAACACAGATAATGACCTGCTGGAGGTGGGGTGCTTTTATATATATGTCTCCGTGTCTGCATTTACTTGGGCACCGGCTGGCGTTTGGGGTCTGCCTCTCAGTCCAAAGGGAGAAGAGAAAGCCATTTTCTGGATCTCTTTCCAGTAAGGAAGTTGGGTCTAATTAATTATAAGACGTTAGGTTTGTCTCTCGCTAAACAGCTCAGAAATATACTGATTTGGTTACTTTCCAAAAGGGTGGCCCTAAAATGGTCATGCTGTTTTCAGGGCGGTGAAGCTGGGCCGCTGCTGCTAACAATTGTTGAAGCTGGGTGACGCACATGCGGGGTTAATGAAAGTAGGCTCCTACCTTTGTGTATGTTTACAGATTTCCATAATAAAAGCAAAAGTCATATATAAGAGGCAATTCTGGCTGAATAATTACTGAAGCTGGGTGACGGGCACATGGGGATTTATTATTAAAGTATTCTCCTCCCTGTATGTTTGTTTAAAACGTTCCGTGGTAAAAAGAAAAAGAAAAAGGGTAAAAAAAGCACTTTTTGCTGAAAGGCAATGGCTTAAAACCCCCTCTCCTCTCATTCAATCATTCAACAGATGTTTGTTTGTGCCACATACTGTCCGAGGTGATGGGAAAACAGTGTGTGGACAGGACGGGGTCCCTGGCCCCGGGGAGCTGACATTATCCCCGAAGTTCAAATATTCCTCCAGTGTGAACTTCTGGCTGGGCTTCCTCCAGGGGACCCTCTGGGGGTGGGTCTTTGTCGAGGGGGGGAGGGGGGGTTGAAATCATTCTAGACTTTGCTGGGGATTGGGGGAGGGGCTGGCCGCTGGGGAATCTGTCCATTCTGTTACTCCTAGGAATCTGGGCGCAGGATGGAGGGACAGGGGCTTTAGGAGGTCCCCGCAACATGCGCTGGGACCTGTTTATTAATGTCATTCATTAATAACAGCCACCCCCATTGTCCCTGAGAGGTATTTCCAGAGAGGCTCCAACCCACTGGTCGCTTTGGGGGCCTGCTGTAAACACTCCGGACAAACCGCTGTCTATCCCGTTCTGAAAGGTCTCCGGGGACCAGGAGACAGAGGCTGGCAACAGCTGCCGGTGCTGTGAATGTTGTCAACTAGGGACCAGGGGACAAAAGCCTTCTGTGCTGTTAACTGCGCCACACGTGATTCCTCTTAATTGGCGGCGGGCGGGCAGCTGAAATCCTGGAATCGCCAGCTTTAGGGTTTGCCGCGTATGTTCATCCTTCAGGAGGCTGTTTTCAGAATCTGGGTTGAGATGGAGTCCCACGCCTAAAAATCAGTCCAGGGGACGCCCCCAAGGGGGAGTCTGCCCGCTCTGCAGCTGCACCTGCGCTAGCTCAGCCAGGGCCAGACAGAAGACGAACGACAGGGCTTCTGGAAAAACGGGAGCTCTTTGGAAGAGGAAGGTCAAGAACGTGAAAACCTGGCTTTGAGGTCAGCATGTCCCCGTGCTCCTTCGGGGGCGAGACGCCATCACGTCACCGGCTTCTTTGCCAGGAGACGGGCAAGGTTTGCGTCCGCTTCTCCCTTTTTTTTGCAAAGTTCCTATTGTTGCACCTGTGCTTGTTCTGATGAGTTTGTCTGAAACGAGGAATTGGATTCGGATTTTCTGGACCGTTTCCCATCAGGTGGAGAGGTGATTTTCAGATTCAGAACCTCAAGGCATTCCCAGGGAATCTTTGGGGAGTGAGTGCCGCCGCTGAGGAACCAGACGGTTTGAAGGGAACCTAAAATGCCAGGGGGACGTTTGACTGTTTCTAGACATGGCATCAAACATCTAGAGGTATTTACCCGTTTCGAAGCATCTCCTGGACACGCTACCACAAAAGTGGGGGCCGGGGGCTGCCAGGGAGGGAGGAGCTCGGGTGGCTCAGCCCCTGCCCTCGGGCTCTCGGACCCTAGCAGAAGAGACATACGACGAGTCCAAGGTGAGCTGACGGGGGGCCCAAGAGAGGGAGAGAGGGAGTCCCCACCCTTGCCCACAGCAGACCTTGCGGCCCAAAGCACCGAGTCAAGCACGGCTTTTATGACACGGCGGCGGCCCCTTGAACGTTCCAGAGTTTGGAGATCTGGGCAGCGCCGGCCGCGTCCTGCGGTTCTCATCCAGATGTCTGGCACGATTTCAGCCTGAGCCACAATGCCTCCCAGGAGGTTCGAGACCTGGAATTTCGCCTGGAGAGAGGGAGGCGAAGAGGAAGCCGGCCAAGCCTCTGACATTGGTTCTATGGGGAGCAGCTGTTCCTTCCCACCGAGGAGGGTGTGCGGGACGGTCTTCAGGGGCAGCTCAGTGGGAAGACCTCGGGGCCAGCGAGAGCCCTGTCGGAAGAAGCCGAGTAACACCGTTTACTGAACAGAGACATCTGTCAGCGTGAACGGATCACCAGTTTACCCCAGATGCACCAATCCGCGACCCACACATTTCCACTGATTTGCAAGTGGTTTAACTCTGTTCTTCTGAGTCCGAGTTTAGGGACCTACTGTTTTCTTTTTCTTGAAGAAGCACCTGGTACATAGTAGGCTTTCAAAGATTTGACGGACGTATTGGGTTGGCCAAAAAAGTTCGTTCAGGTTTTCCCGTAAGATGTTACAAGACTGTCTATGGCAGTGGTTCTCAAGTGTGGCGATTCGCCCTCCCGCCTCCCCTTCCCCACCCAGGAGACACCGGGCAATGCCTGGAGACATCTTGGGTCGTCACAGCTGCGGGGAGGGGTCCCACCGGCACGTAGTGGGTAGAGGCCAGGGATGCTGCTAAACACCCTCCAGGGGACAGGACAGCCCCCGTGACAAGGACAATCCGTCTGAAATCTCAATGATGCCGGTTCTGGCAATCGCTTTTGCACAAAAGCAGGAAGGATGCCTGGGAGAGGATGTGAATTCTTTTTTCCAAGGAATTTTAAGAATGGATTCCAGCTGTCCTTGTGGGTTTGGGAGTCTGGAGTGAACAAAGAAGACTGAAATGGGCAACTTGATCTCTTGAGCTCTGTCACCAGGCCCCAGAGCTGTGGACCGCCTTCTCTTTGTTCTTCTGCCTCTTCCTCCCACTCAGGTTCATTTTGTAGGCTTTTCCTGAAATGTTAGGGGCTTTCCATCAGGAGGGGACCCTTTCCAAACCATAAGGCAGTAAAAAGTCCCGCCCGTGGGACCGATGTTCCTGTTGTGTCTGCGCTTCGGCATGGAGACAGACGACAACGTAAACCCTGTGTATCAAAATCAATCCCTCTAGACTCAAGTTCCAACCTGCAGAAACTCTACGGCCAAGTCATGAGGTGCAGAGCTGATGGCCTTTTAATTACAGCAGCTCTGCGGGGGAAACAGCGGGCAGAACTATGACAGTAGGACCACAAGCAGGCAAAGGAATGCCTTTAAAGGGGCATCTTCCTGCCCGAGTGAAGGAAACAACAGCAGGGGCCCCGCCCACAGGTGAGACCCTTGGGCTGTCTCTGCCCCACGGGGCTCCAAGCGTGTCACCCACATTCTTTGTCTCGACACCGGGCCTGTGAACACACACAGTAAGATTTTCTTGTTCCGAACCACTGTTCTGATGCGCTGAAGTAGTTCTTCTAAGGCCAAACTGAGGAGCAGGCAGATCCAGTCTTTAAATCCTTTTCAGAAAGTGGGAACATCCCTTTTCAAACCAAGATAGACTCAAGGTTTTTAGGGACCAAGACTTTGAATGAATGTAGGAGAAGTTTAGCTACCTTCCACCTCAGCGTCTCTTTGGGAGAGACCTAGAAATTAATTTGTTGGTTTGATGATCCCTAAAGCTATTACTATTATTATTATTATTTTTTTTTTTGGCGGTACGCGGGCCTCTCACTGTTGCGACCTCTCCCGTTGCGGAGCACAGGCTCCGGATGCGCAGGCTCAGCGGCCATGGCTCACAGGCCCAGCCGCTCCGCGGCATGTGGGATCTTCCCGGACCGGGGCACGAACCCGCGTCCCCTGCATCGGCAGGCGGACTCTCAACCACTGCGCCACCAGGGAAGCCCTAAAGCTATTACTTTTACTATGAAGTATATGCTACATGCGTGATGCTGTTCTGAGCAACTGATGCGTATTGACGTTGACACGAGGGAGATAGTCTTATCATCCCCAGTTTACAGATGACGAAACCACGGCACAGAGATGTCGAGTAACTTATTCAAGGCCACGCAGCTCATCAATGGCAGAGCCCAGACTTGGGCCCAGGAAGGCTGGTTTCAGAGTTCATGTTTGTAACGCTGTGCTAAGCTACGTCTCTGGAGAATAACTCCCCAGTTCTTTAGACTACAGAAGTAAAGGAGACAGCTAAATTCACAGGTCTTGAGAAATAACAGTAAAAAGAAGTGTTTTGCAAACTTTGAGTTTGCAAAGTGCTGGGCAGTTTACCAAGTACTGTCCTTCAATATGATCTCCAGTGGGTCCTGCAAGGCCCTGAATCTGATGGTGGCCTCTATGCGTGCAATGATGCTATCAGCTAAAAGAGCCAAAGCACCATCTCTGTGTGTGTGTTACATCCAAGAAGGACCAAGAGTGTGAAGGCCCCCTCTCATGCCTCAGAGTGACCAGGAAGTTCTCTCGGGGGACCCCCACCCCCCCACTCTCAGTCCATGGGGCTCAGTGGAGGCTCCATGCCAAGGCCCAGAAAGCAAACTGAGATGCTACTCCGTCAACGGTTTTAGTTCCATCCTTCCAGTCCCAGTAATTGGTTCAAGGGGGAGTACGTGATATAAGTTGGTCTAATCAGACCCCAAGAGAGCTACTGAGAGGAGACGAACTGTCTCTGTCGGACCTGAACCTGGGAGGACACAGGACTGGAGACGTTAGCAGGAAGCCATCTTGCCACCAGGTAGAACCTGAGAATCAAGCCAACACTGAAGAAGACAGAGCTGAGGGAGAGAAAAACGAGCAGAGGCCTGATGTTACAATCTGTGGCCCTGGATCAAACGGTTCGTGATCAAATCCCTGAAGTCTTCATGTCGGTGAGCCAGTAAATTCTCTTTCCAGCTTAAGACAGTATGCATTATGCTTCTGTTTCTTACAAATGATGTAAATGAAAACTAAAAATATCTTATTAAAACAGTTGCAAAAGGATACTATACTGGTTGGCAACAGAGTGAGGAAAAGGTTAGTCACTGAGATCCTGCCCTCTCTCCCCATACCTCTACCTAAAAGGAGAATGGAATGGTAGGAGAGCATGGGAAAGAAATGGGGTTGGCTTTATATGAACTATTTTGATAGGAGCCGTAGATTATCTGTGAATGTCATTAGTTAATTCATGGACTTGGTTCCTCTGTGAGTTATTCATCAACCCTCCCATCTATAGCCACATGGTACCCTTGACACCAGCTAGCCAGGGCTGGATGGATAAGGGTGCATGGATTAGCCCATCTCCTATACCTGAAGGTCAACATAAAGGGTCTGGCACCCTAGCAGATGGAGGGCTACCTAGCTCAGTGGCAAAGGCTGGGCTAGAAGCATCTTCCCAAACACACTCACTATAGCAAAAAGCTTTCGCTTGGACCAGTTACTTCTCTATGAATTCTGGATCGAAGACATGCAAACAGAGTAAAGATCAAGCAAGTGTCACCCGCTCCCAGTGATTCTATTCTCCATATATTTTCCTCTGGTTTCACAGCCCCCAGGAAACCCTCAGCAATTTTCTATGCCTGGCTCCCAGCTCTGCACCATCTGTGGAAGTCCAATTTGAGTGTGAGGGACCAAGTTGGTAGATGGGGCCCCCGGGGTTTGTGAGCTGCTGGGACTGGCAAACAGCTGCCTGCCGGCACCCTGGGTTTCAGACGTGGGGCCGCGTCGCGTTTGTTTTCCGGCTGATTGAATTCCTCATGCCTCATCTGTCCACTTCCCTGAAACAATCTTTCCTGGATGCATTTAGAAACCTGAGTCTCTGTGGTCTGTCTGGACTGGTTTCTATTTGTGGAGGAGAGTTCACTTGTCTAGGGCAGAGAAAAATGGGTTCTGTAGAAGTCACGGTATCCCTGGTTTCCCGTCACATGTATTCCTGCTGTTCTCTCCAGCAATCAGTGTTCCCCATGGAATGCTTTCATTCCCACTGGAAGCTCCCGATGGAACAGGGGCGGGGATGGGGGGAAGCTGGGAAATCTTGCCAAATCTGCAATGTTCCTAAATGATGCTCAATTCTCAGAGAACAAGAAACACATTGCAAGCTTCAAGGGCAGGGGCAGAACAAATAATTACTGAGTCTGTTGGTAAACAGACCCAGAGAAGACAACTGAATTCAGCTTGTTCCCTCCTGCCTGTCAGACAGAATTTAATACCATCCTGTTTCTGTTTTTCTTCTACCCCCGACCCAAGTTACAGCTTGCTTAATTTCTGTTTACACTGTAAGCCTCGTGGTGATGGAGGGGAAGAGAGGTCTGGTCTGAGTGGGGGAAAGGACACACTTTCCCAGAAGCGTGCCCCGTGGACCAGCGCTTCTTATAACCCGAAAGGATCCTCAGCCTGGGCAGCCCAGCCCCGTTAACTCGGAATCACTGCAGGGGAGAGTCTAGACAGCAGTGTTTTCATGTCCCCCAGGTGATTCCAATGTGCAGCCAGGTTTAGAACCACTGCCCGAGAGCTACGCTATCCAATGTGGCAGGGCTGCTGAGCATTGCAAATATAGTACATCCAAATTGAGATGTGCTGTGCATGCAAAGTCCTCACCAGATTCCCAAGAGTCAGCAGGAAAAAGACAAGGTAAACTACATCATTAACAATGTTGTTATGTCGATTACAATGAAAACAATGTGGGCCCGTCCTGAGTGAGAATGGGTGTCTGTGTGTAGGCAGGACCACGTGGGTAATGCCGTGGGGTAGACCAGAAATCCATACGGAAGCCCTCCAGGAAGAGAAAGACAGAGGAAACACTCGCATGACTTTAAGCAACTCTTAAGACATCATCATTTTCATTTATAAGGAGCACGAGTCCCCAATCATCCCCCTGAGCACAGCCACACCCACACGGGCACATAAGCTTGTGGTGGTACATCGCCCTGAAGTCTTGGTTCGTTTTCTCTCCACCAAAGAGAACACTATCAGGAAGGCAAATTCTGTGGTGTGGAACTAGAGTTTCCAAGAAAAAGTCACAGTTCGGACTTGAAACCTCTTTTTAATCCATTCTTCTCAAGCACGGCCAAAAACTATCCTCAAAATATAACCAGTTTAAGTGATAAAATTTTTTATCAGCAAGAGGCAAGTCACTAGAACTTAAAGATAGACGCATAATCAGTGATAATCTCCGAAGAACAGTAAAGAACTACACAGTCATAATCTTGCACCAGACGTGGTGATCAGTTTGCTTGCCAAATCCAGTACACCAGTCTGCTCCATCCCGTTTCCCTGTGTTCCTGCCTGAATTCTGGACTTTGGCAGAGAATTCCTTAAGCAGCCCCAGAGATTCCCGTGTGTGAGGGCTCATTGTACATACCAGCTTGACTAGTCCGCGGGGTGCCGCGCATGACGTTTGGTCAAACATCGCTCCAGGCGTTTTTGCAGGAGTGTTTTTACATGAGATTAATATCTTTTCGTTTGGCTGTGTTGTGCACTTTGTGGGATCTTAGTTCCCTGGCCAGGGATTGAACCCGGGCCCTGGCGGTGACACCGCCGAGTCCTAGCCACTGGACTGCCAGGGAGTTTCCAAGATTAGTTAAAGCAGATTGCTCTCCAAAACGTGGGTGGGCCTCATCTCATCAGCTGGAAGACTGATTAGCAGAAAAAGACTGACCCTTCCCAGAATAAGAAAAAAAAATCTCCATCAGACTGCCTCTGGACTAGAACTGCACCCCACTGGCTCTTCTGAGTCTCAAGTCTGCCAGCCCACAGGGGCAAATTTCAACTTGCCAGCCTCCTTAAGTGCATGAGATAATTCCTTATAATAAATCTCTTTCTCTATATATATACACACACATCCTACTGGGTTCTGTTTCTCTGGAGAACCGTGAATAATCCACCATGCCATTCCTAAAGTCTCAGCTGCAGTCTGTCGCCTCATCTCCTAACACTGGGGATGGTCTCAGGGAGGAGTGGCTCAGTGTCTCGTCCGTGATGGCTGGGCCCACGGCAGCTGAAGCACCCACATCCCCCTGACTAAAGCCATAGCAGCCCTGGGGGAGGGGGGAGGGGATAGGTAATACAATTTAGAAGCATGAGGAAGGTGGACTTGGACCAAACAAGCAGGAGATGAAGGAATCATGAGATCAATGGCTTCTCCTTTCTCCTACCACCCCCTTTTGTACCTTCCAACACACAGTTCTGAGACTCAGCAGTCCCATTCAGTCTCTCTGAAGATGTTCTTCACGACCCAGGACTGAGAAGAGAGAATTACTTTTTTGAGAAGCTACAACCATCTCAATAATATGCCTTCGATCTCCGTTTTGCCTTTCCTGTGCCATTCACTTCTTTTCCCCCTCACTCTTGCTGCTCTGGGAGTGTACCTCCTAATAAATTGTAGAATGTCATCTTTGCCTTAGGCTCTGGTTTCTAAGAAACCCAGGCTCAGCTATTCATCCTTTTTCTTCTTCAATTCATTTGCTTGACCAGGAAAGAGCTAAGCTCTTTTTTGTTGGGAGTGCCCACACATTGGACCAGGAGTGGATACCTAGCCCAAGGTGAATAGAGGCTGGTCCTGGACCTGTTGTTTGAGGGTCCCTCCCTGAACAAAGATGAGATGAACCAAATATCTTCCCCTTCTCAGTTAATTAAAATTTAACAGAGAAAGGTATACTCAATGGACAGTGGTTGTTGGGCAAAGATATTATGGACTGACTGACTGCCTTATTGAGCCGTGCATGAGATGCAAAGAATGTACGGAAGTATGTGCATGTGAGCGTATGAGAGAGATTTTCTAGACCTTACTTCGGTTGTTCACGAGGCTGCTGGTTTTCTTGCTCCTAATCTCCTGTAGCCTTTCAATGAATGTCCCTTTTCACTAGAGCTAGTTTCTGATCAATCTGAATTTAGTCCCTTTATAAGGAACCTGCTTGTCCTACCTGGACAGTTTTGTGACATTTTATTTACCTTTGTAATTCAAAAACTTTCCCGGGATATGTCTAATTGTGAGTTTCTTTTCATTAAATTGACCTGAAATGTGGTAAGTTCTCTTCCACCGCATCCTCAGACTTTTTTGCCCCCTCCAGGTCCCTAAAATTTGTCATTACAGCTTCGATTGTTGTTCCTATTCTAATTGAGCTGGTTGCCCCTTTGGGAACACGTGGAAATCTCAGAGGGATCTATTCCACCAAACACACCTATTACTTGCCCTCTGTCTCATTTTAATCTATCTTTAATCTATCCTTTTCCGCTTCTCACTTTTTAAATAGAAAGTCATCTAAAAGGTAACAGGGAAAGAACATTTGATGTATTATTAGAACCAGCTAAAATCTTGGATATGGCCCTACCAGAAAGCAGTGCTTGTGATTCTGAGGTTTGAGTTTCTGGTCTGCTTCGAAAGGTTTCCAGTGCTTTGCCGGGTGATATGAGGAACCTTCCAGATAGCTTACAGGTAATCCTCCCCTGGAAAGCTGTAGCGCTTCCCTGTCGCTCCATCTATAAAGACCCTTGGTCAAAGGATATGCTTTCGTGCATTAAACTAAACCACAGAGGGAAACAAATTGAATTTTTACCTTGAAAGTCAATGCCATGGGTCACAGTTGAGATATGATCAGCAGCAGGACGGGACAGGCCAGGGAAGGCCAGGACTGACAATAGGGACAGACTAGACATTGTAGGAGTAAGGCGGAGAGGTGAGGTCAGTGGGTATCAGGACAGCGTGTAAGAAGAGTTAACCCAAGGTAGGGAAACAAGTCAAGATCCCATCAATAAGGAGAAATGGGAGAAGGCAGTACCAATGAGGAGGAACAGGCTAGCAGCTCCAAATTCATGCAGACAAGACAGTTTAAAGAGTCCATGTGAAGGGAAAGGTAGAGGAGAAGAAGCAGGTTCAGGCACACAGAACACGCTATCTGAGCCTGGGGCAGTGAGACTCAGCGCCCACGGAGTGCATGAAGGATGAGGACTTCTGCATCCACAGACCAGGTAGGCAACGGGGTCAGAATCCGGGCTGAAGGAATTCACAGCCAGAACCTAAAACCCAGGTCAGAAACTGAGTATCAAGGTGGGAGCCAAGCACAGGGGAGGGTTCTGACAACGCGTCTCACTTCGATATTGTACACGCATCGTGTACAGCAGGAACTACTCCTGCATTCTTTGACCAGAATGTAGATGGGAGAGCTTTGAGGGTAAGTGACAGGCCAACCAACTAGCCCAGGGAAGGTATGGGTCATGAGCCATACTTTCCCTAGTACTGATTAGCAATTTCTAGGTCAGCATCTCCCTTGGAATCCCAATCTGCGTGAGAGGCACTAACATCTAGCTGTACAAATCCCAAAACATGAGGAGGTTTTCTAATCATTCTCATCCCTTACATCTAATTGGACTCCAAGCATTACCCTGATGCTAAAACCAGACAAAGACAACACTAGAAGATAAAACTAGAGAGCAATGTTTCCTATGAATATAGACGCAAAATTCCTCAACCAAACCAAATATTGCAAAGTATAAAAAGAAGCTATACATAATAACCAAGGGAGATTTATCCCTGGAATGCAAGGTTGGTTTAACATCTGAAAATCAATGCAATATTCCACATCAATAGGATTTTAAAAATGAAAGCCAAATAATGATCTCAATAGATACAGAAAAAGCACTTGACAAAATCCAACACCATTTCATGATAAAAACCCTCACCAAGCTAGGAATGGAAGGGATCTTTCTTGACCTGACATAGAGTAGTTATGAACAACCCACAGCTAACATCATACATCATACTTAATGGTGACAGACTGAAACCTTTCTTCTTAAGAACATGAGTAAGACAAGGATGTCCACTCTTACCGCTTCTGTTCAACATTATACTGGAGGTTCTAGCCAGAAATTAGATTAAAAAAAAATAATTGAGGTATCTAGGCTGGAAAGGAAGAAGTAAAACTACTCCTATTTAAAGATAACATGAGCTTATACATAGAAAATCCAAAGCGATCCACACACAAAAAAAATTATAAGAGCTATGAATGAGTTCTGCAAGGTTCAGGATACAAGATAAATATACCCCTCCAATCCACTGTATTTCTATACACTAACAAAAAGCAATCTGAAAATGAAATTAAGAAGACAATTACATTTAGAATAGCATCGATAAGAATGCTTAGGAATAAATTTAACCATGGAGGTGAAACACTTGTACACTGAAAACTATAAAACATTACTGAAAGGAAGAAAAGACCAAAACAAATGAAAAGACATCCAATATTCATGGATTGAGTGACTTAATATTAAAATGACAACATGCCCCAAATTGATCTTCAGATTTAATGCAAAGTCTATCAAAATCTCAGCTTTTTGGCAGAAATTGATGGGTCGATCTTAAAATTCGTATGGAAACATAAGGGACCCAGAATTGCTAATATAATCTTGACAGTGAAGGACAGAGTTGGAGGATGAACACTTCCCGAATTATTAAAAATTTATTACAAAGTTACATACTCAAGATTGTGTGGTACTAGCATAAGGATAGAAATATAGACCAATGGAATAGAGTTGAGAGTTCAGGAAAAAAACCCTCCCATTTACAGTCAATTGATTTTTAACAAGGATGCCAGGTCAATTCATAAGGAAAAGAAGACTGTTTTCAATAAATGGTGCTGGACAATTGGATATCTACATGCAAAGGAATGAAGTTGGACCCCTGTCTCACACCATATACAAAAGTTAATTCTAATGAATTAAATATTTAAACAAAACTGTCAAAACTATGAAACTCTTAGAAGAAAACAGGAGGGAATCTTTGCAACCCTGGATCAAGCAATGGTTTCTTAGATATGATACCAAAATCACAAACAACAAAAGAAAAGAGATAAATTGTACTTCATTAAAATTTTTAAAATTTGTACTTCAAAGGACACCGTCAAGAGAGTGAAAAAACAATCCACAGAATGGGAGAACAAATTCTCAAATCGTATGTCTGATAAAGGACTTGTAAAATCAGATATATAAAGAATTCTTGCCACTCAAAAATAAAGTCACATAATCCAATTTAAAAATCAGGCAAAGGACTTCAATAGACATTTCTCTAAAGAAGATATATAAATGGCCAACAAACGCTTGAAAATAAGCTGAACATCATTAGCCATCAGTGAAACTTATATCAAAACCACAATGACACACCACTTAACACCTGCTAGGATAGCTATAATCAAGTCAGATAATAACAAGAGTTGATGAGAATGTGAAAAGTCAGAATCCTCATTCACTGCCGGTGGGAATGTAAAAACTGTGCAACTACTCTGGAAAACAGTTCAGCAGTTCCTCAAATGGTTAAACACACATTTACCATATGCCCCAGCAATTCCACTCCTACGTATACACCCAAGAGAATTGAAAATAACGTCCACATAAAGGCCGGAACACAAATGTTCACTGAAACATTTTTCACAATAGCCAAAAATGTCCATGAACTGATAAATGGATAAACAAAATGTGGTATATTTTGCTTATCAATGGAATATTATTTGGCCATAAAAAGGAGTAAAGTACTGGTACATATATAATTACATAGATTAACTTTATTTTTTATTATTTATTTTTTAAATTTATTTTTGGTTGTGTTGTATCTTTGTTGCTGCGCGTGGGCTTTCTCTAGTTGTGGTGAGCGGAGGCTACTCTTCATTGCAGTGCGCGGGCTTCTCATTGCGGTAGCTTCTCTCATTGTGGAGCATGGGCTCTAGGCACGCGGGCTTCAGTAGTTGCAGCATGCGGGCTCAGTAGTTGTGGCTCATGGGCTCTAGAGCACAGGCTCAGTAGTTGTGGCGCACTGGCTCAGTTGCTCCGTGGCAGGTGGGATCTTCCCAGACCAGGGATCGAACCCGTGTCCCCTGCATTGGCAGGTGGATTCTCAACCACTGCGCCACCAGGGAAGCCCCCATAGATTAACTTTAAAAACATTATATTAAGTGGAAGACACCAGTTACAGAGGACCACATGTTATAAAGTTCCATATATACCTAAATATCTGTCTATCTATCTATCTACAGCGAAAGGGGCCAAAATAGGAGAATCTATAGATAGGAAGTAGATTAGGGGCTTAAGGGGTCGAAAAGACATGGGGAGAGGCAACTGCTAAAGGGGACAGAGTTCCTTTTTCCTTTTGGGGGTGATAAAAATGTTCTAAAATTGACTGTGGTGATGGCTGCCCAACTCTGTACATAAACTAAAAACCACACTAATCTGTGTACTTTACAATGGGTGAGTTATACAGTATGTGAATTATATCTCAATAAAGCTGTTACCAAAATATGTAATTAGGTATATTTATAATGGTTATAACAAATGTTAATTTTTCAAGCATCGTCTGGTACACACCGAGGAACATGTCATGCCAGGTTCCTTTTTAGTCTTTAGGTGGGGACTCGGGTAAACCCTCAGAGTGTATTAAGGCAGCAGAAGACCCAGGTTATGGACCGTCATGTGGTGTTACCAAGATGTCCACATGTTATACGGCACACAGGTCGCAGTGATGACGTCATGGTTATCTCTAGTGACATAAACTGCTTGTGTATCACCAAGAAGCAGATGCCGTAAGGACCTAGAGTCAAAAGAGAGACACACTCCTCCAGCTACCAGCCAGCCCTTGGTGGGGCGGGGAGGGTCTCCACATGCTGCAGCCACAGCCACCTGCACCCTCAACCCAGCTGCTAGGGGTGTTAACAGCTCCTGAGGGTCGAGTGCCGGCTGCCCAGAAGAGACTGACCTTCTTGGCTGTGTACTCCTCAAGGCAACCCCATTTTACAGATGAGGAAACTGAGGCTAAAGAAGAAAGCTTGAGTTTGAACACTGCCTGTGTTTAGACCCCGGAGAACAGTAACCCTTTGTAATCACGGGGCTGCTCCCTGAACCTGGCCGGAAGCTGGGGCCACCAGGAGCCCGCAAACTGTGCACCTCCTGCCCCTGCCCCAGGTTCAGACCTGGGTCCTCGGGGCTGCCCACCTGCCTGGCTGAAGAGGGAATGTGGATGCAGGGGGCCAACCGTGAGAAGTTCACTTGGTCAAACAACAATTGGTGGAAAAGTCTGGAATCACAGACCTTTATATGTCCATATTCAACATCACCTCACCTGGCATCACCGCAGCTCCTTGACGCTCACTTTTTCTCCCCCAATTTCTTTCTGCTCTCCTTCATGCAGGGCTGAGTGACAGGGGCAGCCACTCAGGGGCCTGGGCACCAGGAAGGTCAGGGTCGGACACACACTCCCCAGGTACCTGGCCATGATCAAGTCGGGCCCTGGGAGCCTATGAGGGTCTGCACTCCTCCAGAAAGCACCCCTGCCTTAAATAGCAGATAAAAAGCACCATGACAACGTTCCTCAAAAATCTAAAAATCAAATGCCCACGTGATACAGCAATTCCACCTCTGGGCACACACACAAAAGAACTGAAAGGAGGATCTCAAAGAGATATTTGTGCACTCGTGTTCACAGCAGCATTATTTACAACAGCTAAGCTAAGAGGTGGAAGCAACCCAAGTGTCCATCGACAGAGGAATGGATAAACAAAATGTGGTCCATACATACAACGGAATATTACTCAGCCTTCAAAAGGAAGGAAATTCTAACACATGCTACAACACAGGTGAACCTTGAGGGCATTGTACTCAGTGAAATAAGCCCGTCATAAAAAGACAAATATGAAATGATTCCCTTCCTGAGGTCCCTATAGAGTAAGTAGTCAAATTCCTAGGGACAGAAAGTAGAGTGGTGGTTGCCTGGGGCTGGGGGAGGGGGATGGGGGATTGTTGTTTATGGGGACAGAGTTTTGACTTTTTTAAGATGAGAAGAGTTCTTCGGGCTTCCCTGGTGGTGCAGTGGTTAAGAATCCACCTGCCAATGCAGGGGACACAGGTTCGAGCCCTGGTCCGGGAGGATCCCACATGTCGCGGAGCAACTAAGCCCGTGCACCACCACTACTGAGCCTGCACTCTAGAGCCCTCGAGCCACAACTACTGAGCCCACGTGCCACAACTACTGAAGCCCACGCACCTAGAGCCCGTGCTCCACAACAAGAGAAGCCACCGCGATGAGAAGCTCGCGCACCGCAACAAAGAGTAGCCCCCACTCGCCGCGACTAGAGAAAGCCCGCACGCAGCAACGAAGACCCAACGCAGCCAAAACAAAAAAAAAAAAGATGAAAAGAGTTCTGGAGATGAAGAATACGATGGTTGCACAATAATGGGAACGTGCTTAATGACACAATCATACACTTGAAAATGGTTAATTTTATGCTATGTATAGTCTGCCACAATTACAAATTTTAAAAATAAAATGAAACAAAACACCATGACAGGTTGAGAGAGACATCACAGAACAAAGGAAATAGCTTTTTTCCTGCTTTTTGAACAAGGGAGCCTGCATTTTCATTTTGCGTGAGGTCCTGCCAATTATGTGGTCGTTTGCCCTCCTGTAATAAATAGTTTGTTTCGTTGTCATTCACCTGCAGTGAGATGCTGGCCTTAAGAGGATGCATCCTCTGAAGCGGTGCCTCTCTCCCCTGACTTAGGAAAGCCGCGGCCTTGGGAAGCATAACCCCCTTCGCAAGGGACAGTGGGAACGGTGGGGGGGGGGGGTCCCCCAAGCCTTCCTTCTCCGCTTTCCTTCTAGAACCGTGGTTCTCATGCCATGGGGTGCAACCCAGCACAGGGGACCATGTTGAAAATGCTGATTTGCCCTCCCATACCCCACCCTGAGATGGTCAAGGGCGAAAGCTGGCCCGGAGGAGGCTGAGGTCAGTGTGCCAAACAGAAGGCTCGGGCCGCAGCAGTTCCAGGTGCCAGGCTGGGTCAAGGGACATTTTGGCCAGTGGTCTTGAGCAGGCAGCAATGGTCTGACCTTAGGGAACGATGTGGCCTTGGGCAAGTCACTGTCCTTCTGTTTCTCTCCTGCATAAAATGGGGCTCTCCGAGGCCTCTGGCAGAGCCAATGCCAAGTCAGAAGGTCATCACGCATTTGTAACATGGCCTCCGTGACAATTTTCATCGCCTCCCCCTTCCCTGCACTGAAAGCTAAGTCAGGCCCTCAGTCTCCTGCAAAACCTCACCCCACCCCCTGTGCAGGTCCAGGGCCACCTCCGACTCCCCTACCTGCAGGCAGGCAGGCATGACATCATGCAAACAGGGAGCTGGGTGGAGGCCCCCAGCCCTCAGTTCTGGACAGAACTAAAAACCCGACGACCTATCTGACGGACTTACACCAAAGAAAGGAAATTTGTCTTTTAAGAACAAGTGAGAAGCCGATGACTGAAGTCCCAAAGAATTTTGTGGTTGGACCTTTTTTTCTGTTGTTTGTTTTCTGGCACAATCTGTCTCTGTTTCTGAGCCGAGGGCCGTGTTCCCCGTGACAAAGGCCTCTTTCTTATGACAGTTTAATAGCTCCAGTGCAGGGGACAGCCCAGACTCCCGCGGGCCGGCGTCTGAAGGCGGCCTCTCGGGAAAGGAGAAAGCTACTGCTTTCCCCCGGCTGGGTTCAAATTGAACCGACAGAGGCCTAAGGAAACAAAACAAAACAAAACCTGAGCCTCCTTTTGAAATAGGAAATGAAGACCAGCAAAGGGGTGGGGAAAACAAAATGCATCGGGATACAGAAGAGGATGGATTCAAGAGTCACGCTCAGAGCTTTCCGTCCACCGCGGGAGGAGGCGAAGAAAGCCCAGTGGGGCCCGGAAGATGTGGATGGAGACTGGGGAGACCCTATCTACCGGTTCCCTGTGGCCACTGTAACCAAGGACCACAGATTGGGTGGCGTAAGACAACAGAGGTTTATTCTCACGGTCCTGGAGGCTAGATGCTCAAAAGCAAGGTGTCAGCAGGGCCACGCTCCCTCTGAAATCTCTAGAGAAGGATCCTTCCTTAGCTCTTCCAGCTTCGGGTGGCGGCTGGTAGCAGTTCTTGGCCCCTGGCTGTGTCACTGTGATCTCTGGTTCCATCACCACATGGCCGTCTCCCCTCGGGGTGTCTCTGCGTTGTCACCCAGCGTCCTCCTCTGTGTGTGACTTTTCTCCTTGTTGAATAAGGACACCAGTCGTATTGGATTTAGGGTCCACCCTAATCCAGTGTGACCTGATCTTAACTCTCTGCATCTGCAAAGACCCTCCTGCTAACTAAGGTTACATTCCCGGTACTGGGGGTTAGGACTCAACATTCTTTTCTGGGGGATGCCATTCTACTACAACACTGTCGTTCTAAAAACCCGCCCCCCCCCCACCTCCCCTTGTCCTGGAGCCTGTAGGCAGGTAACTCTTGCTGGGGAGCTCTAGCCTCCCAGTGACCCAGCCCACCTGTCCGTCCACTTTCCAGGAGGTGAGGCTGGAAGTTGGTCCTGACCTAGCAGCCGCCCGGGGCATCCTGGTGCCGTCTCTTTGCACTGCTCTCTGCTCTCTCCCTCTCCCCTTAGCCCTTGCTGCCTGGAGGCACCTGGCAAGGGTGACGGTTCCCAACTGTGGCAACAAATGCCAGGACTGGTGTGCCACACGACCTTGAACATGTATGTTTGCTGCCAGTGAGGCCGGCTGGAAACCTGCCCCTCCCTGAAGAGACTTCACATCTGCTGCTGTTTCCCAACTCGTCCAATGAGACACGATTTTAAAGCCACACTGGACAGTGGAATCAGAACTCCTAGAGCCGACGCTTGGGAAATTACACACTTTTTACAACGGCGCTGACCTCCTTTCCCACACCACTTTGGGGGGCAGTTTTCAAGCCTCTGTGGTCACAGGAGGCAGGAGGATGTCAGGGTTAAGGGCACAGGCTGCAGGGCCAGGCTGCCTGGGCTCAAATCCTGCCTCTGCCCTCACTCCCTTGTGCCTTTGGGCACATCCTGCATCTGTAAAATGGGCACAGTGATTTCTCCCTCACAGGGGGCTTTAAGGATTAGTGAATTCCCCAGGAGTCAAGGAGCACAGGATCTGCACGTGGAAAGCACTCAGTAAACGTTAGCTTTCGTGACTGTCCCATGATTGCCAGAGGCAAGGGTGGGGTGAGAGAGCCAGCAGGGGCAGAGGTGTTAATTCACAGGCTTCCCAAAACATGCCACCTGCCGTAAGCATGACCTCAGGGAAAGTTCCCGGGCTCTGTGTCCTCCCCTCTTTACTGGGATGGCAGTAAAGACTGAGCAGTGCATGTAAACAGCCCCTAAAGGCAGCCACTAGTGCCCCGTGGTGAACCCACCAATGCGCCCAAGCTGCCTCTCTTGGCTGGCCCGGCAAAAGGCAGCGCAGTCAACACCAGCAGCCCAGCTGAACGCTGCCCACGGCTCTGTAAAGCACAGTTGCTCTCGGCCTCTCGCCGCTTGTAACAAGCTGTCCAGGAGGGTGGACCGGGCAGCGATGGGACTAGAGGAGGGAAAAGTCCGTGTCACCTCCAGCGCCTGGGAAAGCCACAGAGAAACGACGCTGCTGTTCTCAAAGAGCCTTGTGGGGTCCGAGCCTGCCCTGAAGCCTGCTTCACGCTAAACAGAGTGCACGTTGTGTAGAGATCGGTCCCCCGTGCCAAGACGGCCAACCCTGTCGCCAGGGACTTGGGTGGAGGTGGCCGGGGGCCGTGGAGGGGGAGGGGGCCCGGCATAAACGGCTCCTTGTGCTGCAGATGGAGAGGGGCTGCCTCTGGGCAGACACAGGAGGGCACTCAGGGCCTCCCTCCTTGTTCTGGGCATGTAACTTGTGTGGTGACACGGCGGGGCCTGAGAGTGAGTCCAGGGAACTGGGCGTGGGGGGCGGGGCAAGAGGGAAGCAGCAGCTCGTGCTGTCTGGAGGGGGCTGCCCACTAGAAAACCATCTGCAGAATTCAGGCGGGCCGTCGAGGCCGGGTGCAGAGCAGCCCACTCCCAGCCCGGTCCTGGGTCCCCTGCAGGGTAGAGAAGAGGCTCCAGGTGAGGGTGCGGGATGGACAAATAGCTACATTCACTGAGCAAGCCCAGAGCAAGAGACACCCAGCACGCCAACCCCGTGCTGAGACACGACAGCAAAGTCAGCCTGGGAGGGCCAAGGCGGGGGGGCGGGGACAGAGGGCAGGGTACTAAGGTCTAGTGTCGGGCATGCAGCCCACGACACGGGAGAGCAGACGCAACACCTAGAGACCACGGAGGCCTGGACCCGGACCTCTGGCCTGCGTGCTGGGTCCACACAGACTGTGGAAGCCGCTTCTGAACTCGTTCTCTTTTGGGGGGCGGGGGGAGGTGAGGGGGGACAGGGAGCTCTTGTCCTGGAGCCCGGGCTGGGACAGGGGTGGGCTGGGCATCTCTCTGGAGTGTAGTGTCTGAAACAGGCAGGCCAGGAAGCAAACATCACAGCCGCATCGTATACAGCCTTCCTACATGCCGGCCCTGTGCCGGGGCTTTGCGCGTATAAACTCAGTTAATTCTCAGAACGACCCGTTGAGGTAGAAACGATTATTATTCTTATTTTGCAGATTAGGAAACAGAGGAACGGGGGGGGAAAAAAAAAAGCAACGCATCAAAGTCGCACAGCCGGTAAGTGGCGGAGCCGGGGTTGCAGCCAGGCTGCCTAGCTCCGGGATCCAGCCTGCTCCATACTCCCCCCCCCCACCCCCAACCACACACCTACTCAAAAGGGTCTGCAGCAAAGGAAGCTCAGTGGGAAGCGAGACCTGCCTGCCCACTCCCCGCGGGCTCTGTCCCTCAGCCTCTCATGGTGGCCAAAGCACCTCACAGGCCACCAGATGCTCCAGGAAAGGGCTAGGTCCTCAGCCAGAGACCTAGGAACATACCTGGCGCTTCGCCTTACCGGCTCTGAGGCTGTGGACAGAGCACCTCTCGGTGACTCAACTTTCTTGTCTGTAAAATGGGGCAACTCACGGGTCCTTCCCCCATGAGTCTTCTCATGGAAAAGCCAACAAGAGAACGAAGGGCGAGGACAGCACAGAAGGGAGCACACAGCAAGGACACGGCAGAGACCACCTATGGTTGTAACACTCGGCATTCCTGTGGTTTAAGGCCCGAGAGGAAGGGGATCGGCCTGGGAAGGGCTCCTGCTATGATGATGTTTGGCGAATGGAACTTTCAAGGTTAAAATAAACTCTTGGGCCAATCTGGATCCTTTTGTTTTGGCATAGAAGGTCATTTGTTAAACTCCCTTCCTCAGAGAGTTAAATTTAGAGTTCCACTGCTTGGTACGTACCCAAGAGAAATGCAAACCTATGTCCACACAAAAACCTGTATGCCAGTATTCACCGCAACACTATTTGTAATAGCCAAAATGCTGAAACAACCCAAACCTCCGTCAACTAATGTGGTACGGCCATACGACAGAATATTCTTCAGCCATGAAAAGGAGTAACAACACGGTTGAACCCGGAAAACGTTATGCTAAGTGGAAGAAGCCAGACATAAAAGACCACGCATGGTTTGATTCCATTTACATGAAATGTGCTGAACAGGCAAATCAATAGAGACAGAAAGTAGACTCGTTCGTGGTTGCCAGGGCCTACGAGGAGGGAGGGAGGGGACTGACTGCTCATGGCTATGGGGTTTCTTTTGGGAGTGACGAGAATGTTCCGGAAGCAGAGAGTGGTGACGGCTGCACAGCTCTGTGGCTGTGCCCTGGGAGAAGCAGGTGGATAGAAGGGGAGGATGCAGGAGGGGGGGATTAAGTCGCTCCCAGGTAGGATGCGGTGCTCAGCTCTTTACCGTCCCGTCTGGAAGCCGCTGGGGTTGACTCTGAGTTTGCTCACAGCTGGGTGACATGCGCCTGCATTCCAGGGCTCCGGGCTCAACGGTGCCATTCGGAGCCAGGTACGAGGCTCCATTCCTGCTGCAGCATCCACCCTGCATGAACGGTGGGGATGGGGAAAGAGAAGGCAGCCTGGGAGCCACCCCCGTGGGCACCTGGCCTTCTGCCCGGAGTCCAAATGGGGTGGGGCTGGATGGATGGTGACAAGGTCGGAGTCGCGAGCTGCCCTCACACAGGCACTGCTCTGCCGCCTCATTCCCCAGAGGGCCACGTCCAATCCTGCAGCCCTAGCCAACAGCCCCGAGTCCCACGGGCGCCCCAGCTCAGAGCTGGGAGAGGGTGCTTCGCGCCTACCGCTTCCGGCTGCCGCCCCTGCCCTCTGGGAACGCGGCTGCGCCACATCACGGGGCCTGGGGAGCGCGGGTCCCGGTCCCCTTCCCCACTCCCATCCCCCCAGGGCATCCCCGGGGCCTCCCTGACTGGGTCCTCAGGGCTCCCCGCGTGCGCGCGTGCGCAGCTGCCGGCAGGGGGAGCTCTACCCCCTCCCCACGTGTGAGCTCTACCCCCTCCCCACGTGTGAGCACCTGCTTTCTTCGCGGCCATGGGAGCAGAGGACAAGGGTCTGGAGTCGCCTGTGTTCCTTGACTTCTCTCAGCTCACACCGCAAACCCCGTTTTGGGCAAATGAGCATATTTCATGGGTATCCGTGTCAAGACTTACACCCTGATATTACCCTGTCCTATAGCCCCCAGTTCCACACAGCAGCGGGAAAAAAATTAATCAATTAAATGGAGTTTCGTCTCTTCCAGGATCAGATTCTTTCCCAAGCTAAATTGCTCTCTTTTTTGGATAAAACTAGTAATTCAGGAATCAGGAATCAAGATCCCTCCCGAGGCTGTAACTTCCTCTCTCCCCTGCCCCCCTCCCCCGCGAGACGGCTTCTGTGTACACGGAAAGATGACAGGGAAGAAAAACACAAAAGAAAATAATAAAAAAGATATCATCCTGGTTTAGAGAAACTGGATTTTCAACATAGATTAAAAGACAGTAGTAGTAAAAAAAAAAAAAAGACAGTAGTAGAATAAATTGGAGAGTCAAGGTCATCTTTTTGCATTAGCCGATGGGACTTAACGGACTAATTTGTATTGAGAACATAATTACATATTATTATTGCACAAGGTTTTCATGAATTTGAATGGAGCAAGAAAGAGAGAGAGAAGTAAGTTCCTGTCTGGGGTCAGAAAGGACTTTGTTCTATCCTGAGTTTACGAACTAATTTTTGGTGATTAGTACAATTTCTAAGAGAGTGTGAGTGGCAGTGAGAGCAGCTTTCTCTCAACGCCATTACTTTGCAAAATATAAAAGGAGGCATTTCTACATCAGTCTTCACATGCCTGGGGGACACTTTTATTGTCCCACAAAGCCTGGTGGTGGTAGAACCACAGATGCAACCCACCTCTCTCATGTGACACACGTGGAAACTGAAACGTCGGTAGTAAGAGCCAAAGACGCGGGCAGACGGCCCGGTGCGTGTTACCCAGAGTCAAGCTATGACGCCCCACTACCGCACGGTGGCACTGTCTGCCAACCACGGCCTGCCCTCCACCACTGCCAAATGCTCTTAATAATTCAAGGTAAGGCGAGCAGCTGTGTGGGAGGACCAGGAAGAAGAAGTTGCGGGAAGGAGCTGTCAGTAGATGACTCTAGAATTCCAGGCAAGGTGGTTTCACGGGTTCAAGAGAAGGGCTTGTTTGCATACACTAAAATGGATCTGCTCAAGTGCCACCTGCTATTGCAAATAAGCAACAGTGCAAGAACTGACTTCCAATTCTGCTGATGTGATGGAAGGGAGGGGTGGTGGGGAGAACAGCACGGGTGTGGCTGGCTGAGTCAGAGTGTGTCCTCACGCCGGGGTTCCACGTCTCAGGCTAGAGACCACTCTCCCGGGAGCCTAGGCTGGGCTTTGGCTCCTGCCTCCCCGCCGAATGGTGGGACCCAGTTCAGCGGGCAGGAGGGGGTCAAGATGGGCAGCCTTGAGGAAGAGACGGTCTCGTCTGGGAACTTGGTCCTGCCACAGGGAGGCCTGGGGACACTGGGAGAGCAGCCTGCTCCTTAAGAGATGCTTGGGCGAACTCTAATGAGAAAGCGCATCTTTTGTTTCCCTAAATCCCCTCCCTCCCCCTGCAACGTGTTTCCCTGAATAAACTTGAGCGGAAGTAGGTGGACGACTTGCACAGGTGGATGCACACACACGGGGCTACGCCCAGAGACGTACCCATCGACTGCTCGTCCTTGTTGCGAAACAAATGGCTGCCTGGCTGACTAGCAGCTGCTGTCTCAAACGAGCGTTGCTATTTCAACAGGCATAACTGGTTTAGAAGCCAGGCAGAAAGATACACCCGACTTTTGCTTTACTCTTTGATCCGAGAGGCAAACACACCCCTTAAAATTTATTTTGATGCCTGCATGTGTAACTCAAAGAGCTATGTTAGGTCCGAATGCAGGCTAAGCTACCAGGCATCCTTTACTAAGTGTCTGGGTGTCGATTAGCAGTGGCTGGTTGGGGCGCTCAGCAGAAAAAAAAAAAAAAAAAATCCAGCCTGTGCTCTGTGGCTTCTGCGTGGTGCGCCGCGAGGTGTGCGGCCAGCGTCCTCTGCCCGAGCCTGCTCCAGGATGCCTGCGGTGCCTGTCGGTCAGGGTGTGCTCTTGGATTACAGACGCCTCTCGACTTGTGCTTAAGTCAGAGCTTAAGTAGGAAGCAACGCGTGAAGCGAAACGTTGAAGCATAAATCACCTCGCTCTCCCTGCCGGTTTGAATTATGCCTGCGACTGAGTTAAGTGAGAGCGGAGGGCATGCTTCCTCTCCGGAGCACGCGTGCGCTGGATGTAATGACACTTCAGAAGGGAAAAACCGCTGAAGCAGCCGACTCCCCAAGGACAGGAGGTCTGAAGAATTTCTTTGCGGTGAAACCCAAAGAAATTGCTGTGGGACCAGATCAGAAAGAAGCAAGCTGTGTTTCCCTTGAACTACAGGCTGCCCTTTGCTGGCTGAGACTCCTCATCCTTCAGGGGATGCTGAATTCTGAAGGGATTCCCCGACGATGTAGGCTATCTAGCGCAGGAGGAAGGTGGACCAGGTGGAAGAGGGCCGGGGGCAGGGGCACTCCATATACATGATGAAGTAACAGCATCAGAACACTAGATGGCAGCAGCCGTACACAAATTATATGCTGGGGACCTACCTGTCCTCTTTCCCGGTGTCAGAGCCTTTGGTGGGGAACTTGGGCATGCATGTGTTCCAATAAAATTGCATTCACAGAAGCGTGTGTGGGCCAGATTTGTCCCACACGCCATCATTTGCCGACCCCTCCGCTAAATGAACAGAGAACTCTCTCTGGCTCAGCTAGCTTGGTCCACACGTCCCAGGCATTTGCCAGCTAACTCTTTTCTTTTCCCAAATCCATGCAGACACCCATCCCTCCTTCCCTCTCAGCCCCTTTCAGCTACCTATGTGATTACTTATGTCTCCCAAACTTGAATTCTCCCTCCCACACGACAACGGAATCGGTTGACAAACGCTGCCTGTTTGGTCTGCGCTTAAAATGCTTTCTTCCCACCAATCTCTCTTCATTCCCACCATCATCAACTCATCCCTTATCTTCTTCGCAGCTGCTATAACACGTAGCAGTGGTGTCAATCGCGTCTGTTCAACCGCTGGGTTCTTCGCACGGATCTGTCTACCTCTTCCCCCCAAAAGTATTCCGTTGAACCAGATTAATGTTTAAGTCTCCTCTTGGGCTTCAACATTGCCGGGCACCGGAACCCACCAAGGCTGTCAGCCTCTTGCTGAAGAACGCACTTTTCCTTTGGCCTCCAGTCTTACTTCCATAAGGCGCCACACGAATCCCATCTCGGTGACATCACGCACCCGCCAGCTCGCAGTACTAACTGACCTCATCACCTCCGCCTCTCCAGCTGGACAGCCGCCACGCTCCTGGTCTAAGGCCACCCGTTCTATGAAGCGCCCCTGAGATGGGGGAAGATCTTGCCCTTCGTCCACTGGTTTCTTAGGTCTCTTGGTTCGCATCCCTCCCTGTGCTTATCTTATGGCACCTGAGGGTTTCACCGCCCACTAACCAATTATTTTAGCTATCTCTTTTGCTATTGATTTTCAATTACACTGCACTGAGGTCAGGGTGTGGTCTGAATGGTATTGATCTGACTTTCTCTGTGGCACAGTACTGTAATCAGTTTTGGGAAACATACACACGTGTGCTTGGAAAGAATGTTTACGTTTTCCTAATTGCTGGGTTGGGGGTCTACATGTGTCCACGATGTACATTTGGTAACGCTTTATGGGTGTCAGACAGGGGCGTGGTGCTCCCCACCATGACTGCAGTTTTGTCGGCTGTGCCCCGCGATGCTGACAATTTTCCTGAGCATTTTGAGGCTGACGTTGCTAGAGGCGTACAGATGCGGGATCGTTCTGTCATCCCGGTACGTCGTTTCTCTTTTCATTAAGTACTGACCTTTATTCTTTCTGTGGCTGTCTGCCTTAAAGTCAGCTTGGTCTGATACTGAAATGGTAATACCTGTTTTTTTTTTTTTTTTTTTTGCGGTACGCGGGCCTCTCACCGCTGTGGCCTCTCCCGTTGCAGAGCACAGGCTCCGGACACACAGGCTCAGCGGCCATGGCTCACGGGCCCAGCCGCTCCACGGCATGTGGGATCCTCCCGGACCGGGGCACGAACCCGCGTCCCCTGCATCGGCAGGCGGACTCCCACCTGCCTTCTTTGGATCAGCACTCACCTTGTGTCTCTTTTCATTCCTCTATCTGCCACCTTTGCATGTTGTGCTTTAGGTGTGTCGCTTGTGAATTACCTAGAATTGGAATTCTAAAAAGCAAAACCTCGCTCTTTCAAAAGATGTATTTAATTGTCTGATGACTATTTTTGTACCCCGCCCCTCAGTATTAGCCTGTTTTCTCCTTTTTTTTCTCCCTCCCTCCCTCCTTTCCCTCCCACGAAACCCCCCGGTCTGCAGCATGAGCTAAGGGCGGAGAAGGCTTACGAGCCTTGCCTGGGGGCTGTTCTGACTTTTACCATTGAAGAGTAAGATCAGAGGAATTTGAAAGGAAGAACCCAAATCACAAACTATATACGGATTTGTAAGTGGGGAAGACAGGCTGAAGGAGAGGGTCTGCATGAGGTCACCCTCTTTCCCTCTCTGTGGCCTGCATGGACATGCTCTCCCCCCACCCCTACTCCTGATACCCCAGACACAGTGGCGACGGGGGCACAGCTCTAAGGGCTCTGCCCACCGGCTGTGACGGGGGTGGGTGGAGTGTAGGGGCATAAAAACCCCCAAGGATGCTTGTTTATCAGAGGGTTTTATGAAGCTGAAAATACCCAGTCCAGTGCCCCGGCCCGATCCCAGCTGGAGAGTCCCGTGGAGGGTTTATATAACTCAGAGGGGATCTGTCTGGTCTAGGAAAGGGGGGAGTTGGGTTGGAAAGGCTTTCGCTCTGCTTTCTTCAGAAACATAAAGATTAGCAGAAAGTGCAGGTGACAGAATAGAGGGACATCGGAGTTGACATCTTGAGGCTGCAGGAGACATGGTGCCAACAGACAGGAAGCCTGGCCCGTGAGCGCAGTGCGTGGGGCTGAGCTGTCACTTGCCGGCACAGACATTTCTGGAGCACGTGCAGCTCCCCGAGCTCTGGGAGGACCTGGCCCTTGGATGCTTCAGGGGTCAGCCCCACGGGGCATGACAAATCACAATCAGCCCTGGATCTTGGTGACATTTCTTACATTCTAAAGGCTTCTCCCCATCCATGGCTCCTGTGATTTTCGCCATAGGCATCTTGTTACTGATGACCCTGGAGTCAGGGCGAGGAAGTGACTTGGGAGTCCGCCAGGCAGGAAGAAGAATTGAGAACACAGAAGATCTCAACCTAGAACTGCGCCAGCCTGCACGTGTGTTTGGGGCTTCATGGAGCAGACACGTCCCTCAACACGAAGCATTAGAATTCAGTGACTACAGCGACACACTGGGGCCCCAGAGCAGCTGAGGGAATCGAGAAAAGGAGGTGATGGGGTGTAAAGAGGCCCCACGCAAGGCTGGGAACGAGGGAAGAGGGGAGAAAGGGATTCCATGAGGAATTAGTTCCTGGCAGCCGTGATCCGTAGACACAGGGCAGATCGTTAAAGGGACGGTGCCATTGCCTTAGGCGGGTAAAAGGTAGAGTTTGAGATTATACCCGTCAGAAGGCAGTGGATTGAGAAAGGTGTGGTTCGATACAGAAACCAGTGGCCCCTGGACCATCTCTTTGGCCCGAATTATGTTTTCAAAATAACTGTGACTTCCAGCACCTTTTAGACAGCGTGCGTGCTGTCTGTTCGAAGTTCACCTCTGTCCTCACCACTCCCAACTGTCTCCACCTGCCTGTCTGCACTTATCTGCTACCTCTTAGTTCTCTACAGGCATCTGAGTTTGCTGCCCTTGGACAGAAGTCTCCACCCACCCTCCTTCAGCCTGGAGGCTGTAGTATTCGTGGTTTTGTGGGCACAGGTGGACCAGGTAGCTTATCTCTATGACGACTCTTTATGGTCCCAAGGCTGTAGCCTCATCTAGGCCCTGTAATTCAACAGAGGGAGAGGAAAGGAAGAATCTACAGGCCTGCTGATTGTCTAGGGAAGACGAGGGGAAATAGGAAGCCAAGGATGACAGTGAGTTTGGCTTGGTCGACTGGGTACCAGGTGATGATGGGGTTTTGCATGACAGCAGATGGGGACAATAAGTTCAACTTTGGAGATGCTGGGTGCGGGGATCCTGTGGAACACCCAAGCGGAGACATATGGATGGTGGCCAGACCCGTAAGAATAAGTTCGGGAGAAAAATCTAGGCAGAAGATCAACCTGGGCATCACCAGCAAACGGACGGAAAATAAAGCCATAGGCATGGGGCAGAATCCCCAGAAAGAGTGCACTAAGTGAGAAGAAAGGGTGCCCTAGAGATGGAGCGCTGGGGGACATCAACATTTCAGGACGGGCCGTAGGACACGAACCTGCAGAAGAGCCTGTGAAGAAGCAGATGGAAGGGGGAGGAAACAGGAGAGGCCAGTGGCCAGAAAGAGAAAGCGAGGGCTTCTAAAGGAGAGGGCGGTGAGAAGCGTCAGCTGCTGCCTTCGAGGTGCAGCTGGCCCTCCGCGTCCTGCCATCCCCCCACGGCTGAGTTCGAGGATCCGTGGATACCGAGGGCTGACTGTGGTACTCGAGCATTCGAGGATTTTGGTATCCGCCGGCGGGTCCTGGAACCAGTCCCCCCAGGACACTGTCTTTATCATGTACTTATACATTTAAAGCGTTTGGAGAACAGCATGGGATTATATCCATGGTTGGTTTTCAAAATGGTTACCCATCAGACAGCTCATTGGAAAAACGTGGTGTAGACCTGCTTCTTGAAAGAGTACCTCTCTCAGGTATGAGCTGCCCTGACCTCCTCCTCGCCTCCGCCAGTCAGACCTGGGGGGCTGGGGCTGCTGCACAGTTACGTGCAGACAGCTCACCCGAGGCAACAGGCACTTCCGGGTACCACCGGGTGCAGTGCCACGCTCTAAGGCACTAGGCGTCCGCTTACCTGGCGCTCTCAAAGGTAGCAGATGCCGTCTTTTCTACAGCCCCAAATCCAACTCCAACAGCAAGACCCTCTGAAACAGACATAAAAAAAGTACGATGGGTTAGGAATCATTTTTCTATAATACATGCACGTAGAATCGAAGCTTGCTCAGAAGCCAAAGCCAGCAGACTCCTGCGGGCTGGATGGCCCGACTCGCTTGGTGGGGGAACCCCTGGGACACCATGGAACCAGTTACACACTTCATCACGTTGGCAAATCCCCTGGTCTTCTTTGCATACTTTATAGTTACTCAACAGGCTTATACTTAATCAGCTGTTAAGAGCAAGCAGTTTCTTCACGTCTTCAGTAAGAAATCAGAACAACAGTATTTTGATGTGACACAACACAGGTTAAAAGCAGATCTTGCTAAGGGTAATCTCTGAAATGGGTGCACCGCTGTATTTGCAAATGCAAGTAAAAGAACTCCATAAAAAAATGGGTCTTACATTTTGGGGGCTTCCCTGGTGGCCCAGTGGTTAAGAATCCACCTGCCAATGCAGGGGACACAGGTTCGAGCCCTGGTCCGGGAAGATCCCACATGCCGGGGAGCAACAAAGCCTGTGCACCACAACTACTGAGGCTGCACTCTAGAGCCCGCGAGCCACAACTACTGAGCCCACGTGCCACAACTACTGAAGCCCGCGTGCCTAGAGCCCGTGCTCCTCAACAAGAGAAGCCACCGCAACGAGAAGCCCACGCACCGCAACGAAGAGTAGCCCCCGCGCGCCGCAATGAAGACCCAATGCAGACAAAAATAAATAAATTTATTTTAGAAAAATGGATCTTACATTTTTAAATGTCATTGGATTTTTCCATTATGTGTTGATTTTGCAACTAGAAACTAGAAGTTTTTGAGTCCCAGAGTTCATTTGAATTTGACTGTTTTAATCCTTTTTATTAATTAAAAAATGCTTGCCATTTTTTAAATTAAAATTAAAATGCTTGCCATTTTTTAATTAATAAAACCAAAAAAAAGGTTCATCCCCATCACTACGTCACATAAGATTGCACGAGGCTGCCAGTAACAGATAATCCACAGAACAGTAGCTTCAACCAAGGGTCAGCAGACTATAGCCCAGGGGCCACATCCAGCCCACTGCCTGTTTCTGTATGGCCTGCAAGCTAAAAATGATTTTTTAAATTAATTTATTTTATTTATTTATTTTTGGCTGCACTGGGTCTTCATTGCTCTGCACGGGCTTTCTCTAGTTGCGGCGAGCAGGGGATACTCTTCGTTGCGGTGCGCGGGCTTCTCATCGCGGTGGCTTCTCTTGTTGCAGAGCACAGGGTCTAGGCATGTGGGCTCAGTAGTTGTGGTGCACAGGCTTAGCTGCTCCGTGGCATGTGGGATCTTCCCGGGCCAGGGATGGAACCCGTGTCCCCTGCATTGGCAGGCAGATTCTTAACCACTGCACCCCCAGGGAAGTTATAAGAATGATTTTTACATTTTTAAATAGTCAAAAAAAAATCAAGGAAAGAATATTTCGTGACACATGAAAATTATATGAATTTCAAAATTTACTGCCCATAAATAAAGTTTTATTGGCACACAGCCATGGTTGTTTGTTGATGGACTGTCTGTGACTGTTTTGTTTGACTCTCTATGTCAGCAGAGAGTAATGAGAGACCAAATGGTCTGAAAACCTAAAATATTTACTATGTGGCCCTTTAAAGAAAGAGTTTGATGACCCCGGACCTAAACACATAGGGTTTTATTAGCTCGTGCAACGAGAAGTCCAAGGTTGATATGGTGGCCCAATGACGTCATCACAGACATTGACGATCCATCCTCAAATGGCAGGGACTCCTACAGTCTGCTCTGAGATGGTGTGACCACAGTGTAGCTTGAAGCTTGGGGATGGACAGATGATCTTCCAAGCCCTGTCCAGTAGGAGTGAGCTTGCCAAGTTCACCAACGCCCTGATCAAATGTGGAAGAGCCGTGCTGGTCTGCATATATCTGATAGAGAGGTAAGAAGGGCTATGAAAAAGAAAGAAGGAAGGGAGGGAGGGAGGAAAGGAAGGAACTGCCCCAGTGGCCTGGGATCAATGGCATAGAAGCACAATGTTAAGACCCCTTTCTGACATCTATGGGGGAGTGCAACCCCAATCCAAATAGGAAAGAGAATAACCAATATTGGTCAGAATCAAGACCAAGGGCTTGGAGCCTGGAGGAACTTCTGTTATGAAGAGGGAAGAGGTCAAAATCTACCGAGTGAGGGCTTCCCTGGTGGCGCAGTGGTTGGGAGTCCACCTGCCAATGCAGGGGACACGGGTTCGTGCCCCGGTCCGGGAAGATCCCACATGCTGCGGAGCGGCTGGGCCCGTGAGCCATAGCCGCTGAGCCTGCGCGTCCAGAGCCTGTGCTCCGCAACGGGAGAGGCCACAACAGTGAGAGGCCCGCGTACCACAAAAAAAAAAAGAAAAAAAAAAGCTAGTCAGAGACTGACCAGGGGTTTCCTGACATCAGAGGGGCAAATCCCTCCCTTTGAAAAACCTTGCTTTTCTAAACCATAAGCAACAGCTGGTGACTCTTTTGTTAAAGATTTTGCTCTAATTAGTCATTTTAATGTTAATGATAGTGCGGTCCTGAGGACAGGACTTAACATTAATTGGCAAACTAACCCTTTCTAGTTATTTAGCACGCAGCCAGCAGCACTTGGTTTACTAATGCTCACAACGGCTCATTAGGTTACCCAACTAATGCAGGAGAGAAAGGGCTCCCCCACAGTGACACAGCATCGAGGGGCAGAACCAGGCTTGACCCTCAGTCCCCACCCCCGGCCCCCCACCACCCCCGGTGGCTGACATGGGCTGTGGTTTTCTCCCAGGTGTGGGCGGCAAGGGCTGGCATCTGAATATCTCTATCCTAAAAGAAGTTGCGCCTCTGCCCAGCCCTGTACCTTGGCCACGCCCACAGCGGGTACCACGCCCTTCCCACCCCCACCCCCCGCCAAACGCACACCACATGGTGCCTTAGGAGGTGGTCAACTCCGTCTCCCCCTGGATTTAGAGTAAAGGGAATGTAATTGTTACCGTCTCTGAAGGTGGAGGGATTACCTGAGAGCGAAACTAATGCGAAACCAAGACAAACGACCCAGGCGGCAAGAACATAATATTAAGGGAATGAAGGCAGACACTGGAGATCAACAGATGGCAGAAGGAACCCGGGGGTGAAAGAGAGCAGAGGAAAAAATGCGACCGGCGTCCACACCCCCAGGTCTTCCAGCAAAAGTGCACATTAGGGAGGTAATTAGGACAAGAATCTAAAGTGGCTGCAACACTGTTAGGAAGCCGGACCTCTTTTCACAGCTCCAGCCATTAACTCAGATGCAGACCGAAGGAAAACAAACTTCCAAACCTGGGCTTATAAGCCCCCGGGACGCAGGGTGAGGCAGAGTCCTAAGGGCAAACCTGAGAATAAGCTCTAAAGCTGATTCCTCCAACCCCACACCCCGGCTCCAATCTTCTCGGGGGTTGGAAGGTGGGTGTGGCTGCCTCTCTCCATCCCCCATCCCTCCTGAATCTCCGTCTCTCATCCTCTGGGCGCGGTGGGGATGGGGGCGCATGGGCTTTTTGTTGAGACGGTCCTGGGCTCAAATCCTGGTATATTATTTAAGGTTCTTGTAAAAAGGAAAGAAGGATAATGCTCTGCTTACAGGATGGTGTGTACACAGCAGGGATTCTCACTACTGACATTTTGTTGTGAGAGGTTGGCCTGTACAGCCCAAGATGTTGAACAGCATCCCTGGCATCTACCCACTAGATGCCAGTAACACCTCCTCCCCGCAACCGTCCCCTCCCATCAAGGGGTACTTTTCACAAAAATCTTCAATTATTCTAGAACGCTCTTCGAGTTTACGTAGGTGGTCGGAAAGTGAACTGTTAAAAACTAGTGTCTTAGTCCATCCAGGCTGCTATAACAAAATACTGTAAACTGGCTTCTGGATGGCTTAGAAACAACAGAAATCTATTTCTCACGGTTCTGGAGGCTACAAGTCCAAGATCAAGATGCTGACAGACTGGGTGTCTAGTGAGAAACTACTTCTTGGTTCTCAGATGGTGCTTTCTCTGTGTGTCCTCACATGCTGGAAGGGGCAAGGGAGCTTTCTCGGGCCTCTTTTCTAAGGGCACTAATCCCCTTCCTGAGGGCTCCACCCTCATGACCTAAACGCTTCCCAAAGGCTCGACCTCCTCATACCATCACTTTGGGGTTAGAATTTCAACATACGAATTTGGGGGCCCAGATGCAAAACATTCAGGCTATAGCAAATAGTATTTTCTTTTTTTTCAACTGAGGGCTTAGAAGCCCTTAGTTTACAGCACATGGGGTGGAGCTCACAGGTCTTCTGTAAGAGACTCTCCAGCCTCCCAAAACAGTGACGCCTATGTGATTGCGGCCTTGCCTGACATTCATGGGCATCAGGTTCCATGGACGGATGGGAAGGAACGCCTGTGTGGGGTAGAGAGAAAGGGGGTTATCTTGGTTCAGCTGAAATCCCTGTTGGGGTGGAAACAGGGCAATCTGAGCTGCTGTGGGGACATCCTGCTTCCTCCTGCCTGGCTATGCTTCTCTGCGTGTGGGTCCAGCTGTCAGATGATCTCAGCAAGAGTGGGGCTTCTGCAATGGAACTCAGTGGTCTGACGAGGGCTGAAGCCTGTGGTGTCTCATTTCTCTTGTTCTGGGTAACAACAGCAACGCAGGAAATGAGCAGCGATGTTATGACTTTTTTCCCTATTTAACTGTTGCTTTTTATTTTTTGGAACTATAAAACAGCAATTTCCTATGATCCAACCTAATGAGTTCTGGAAATCTTTTTTTAATATTAAATTTAAGACAGCAGCTAACATCTCGTGGGGGTTTAATAAATATTCAACACAGCCACCAACAATGACGACAACAAACCTCAAAGCTGGAGAGGTGGGGAATTCTCTGGCAGTCCAGTGATTAGGACTCAGAGCTTTCGCTGCCACGGTCCGGGTTCGATCCCTAGTCGGGGAACTAAGATCCCACAGGCCGTGCGGCCAAAAAAAAAAGGTGGAGAAATGATGCGAAACAGGATGGTTTACTCGTTCCCTTCTCCACTGAGGACAGAACAAGAGAAAAACAAGTCAAATTGCAGCCAGAGGGATTTAGGCAAGGGAAAAGGGGAGGGAAGAGGGTTTTGAAACATACGATTAGCTCGCTGAAGGGAGGTTGAGAATATCCCTCCCCTGGGTGGAGAATTGGTCTCTGAAGGTGGTGACTACTCCCCAGTCAGGGACAGCTGTGATGGGGAGAGAAGGGTGAGGTGAGAAGAATGGAGGGGGTAGCTTCATAATGTCCCTTCTAGCCCTTTAACATTACGTGTGGGACCAGTTCTAGGAGAAAGTCTGAACATCGACTTATTCGTTCCCAGGTCAGTCACTGAAAATAGAGAAAGAACCATCTTAGCGTATCTGCTGCTGGACGGGACCATGGTGGCCATGGGGGTGGCCTCAGCAGCCTCCAAGGGTGCCGGGCGAGCTCAGCTTAGATTCCTCCTCGCTCCTGCCCATCTGGGCACTGTCACTAAGCTGGGAGATGGGTACCAGGCCAGGTGAGGGGGCAGTGTCACATCACATGACAGTAGGGGTCCCCTGGCCATCAAGGGTCAACATGTCTGGCTTACACACACCAATGGGGGCAGTCCTGCTGCCTCGTTCCCACTCTGATCCCACAGCTTGGTTGAGCCTTCTGGGGAGGCTGGCCCCCAATATGCTCACCCCCCTGCCTGGCCTGTCTTTGGCCGCAGACTTCTAGCGGGGAGGAAACCCAGGAAGGTGGCAACTCTGATCATATTACACATTAATTAAACAAAATGTTGGTAGAGCCCAGCCAGGTATTGCCACAAAATTCCGAAAGGGCCTTTCGAAAAGGCCCTCTAGAGAATGGCAGTTATCAACTTAGTGTTATTTTTTTGGAAAAAGTAGTTCGACGCACTCTTCTACCGTGGATTGCTATTCATAGCGGATGAAGGTAAGTGTTGGGAAAGGTGAAAAATGGCGGTGTTCCAGAAGAGTTGAATTGAACTCCAATTCTTAGCAATATCAATAAAGTCACGTCTTGGAGTATATTAAGAGACGTCCATAGTTGAAGATACTCTAACGTGAGTCCCGCTCTAATTAAAATAACTTCCTAATTGATGTTTCAAGTGTGTGGGTTTTGGGTGTTTTTTGGTTCTGTCCATATTCTACCGTCTGCAGTTAGGCTCCACTTACACAACGATGGACCCAGAAAACCACGCTCCTCCAGTCACTCCAGCCAAAAGCTACTCCCATGGCTTCATTCCCACTTCAGAGTGTCACTGGAAGGAAGCTGTAGTGGGAACTAAGCCAGATGCCCCTCCTTGCTGAAATGTCCGAAGCTGACAGCAAGCACGTGCACAAGCACAGCAGATAACCCATCCTGCCACCCGCTTCGTGCAAAGGATGCTCCGCCCCACAAAGGACCGGGATGCCTGGGCAGGGCAAAGGCAGGTGAACCAGGGAGTCAGCTGTCCCCCAGCAGCATGCTGGTATCATCCACTCCGCGCCCCTCGAAAACCAACAGAATCGAACTGCGAATGATCCTACCCAGAGGATTTATCAGCCCTCAGGAAGTGGACGGCCACTGACCCCTGCTTCTGGTCCCCTGAAGAGGCGCTGCAGCCTGGGTCCGTCCCAGGTCAGGGGGAGCGGCCTTGCTGCAGGGAAGGGCAGCCCAGGGCCAGCTGCCTTGCAGTCACACCTACACCGCTGTCAGTGCACCTGGCTGCACTCTGCCCTGCAAGTGGCGTCCGGGGTGTAACTAACTCCTGGACACGCCTGGATGGGGAACACGTTTGGAGGTGTGGAGGGGTACTTAGCCATGGTTTTGTAATTCCTCTGGACTAGAGAGCCTCAAGAAATTGGGAGGAAAGGATCTGTTAAATCCCTTTGGAGGACTTTTCAACAAAATGAGACTTTGGTAGTTCTTTTAGGATGATGAATAATCCCCATTATCATGCCCCATAGTTGACTCCCACCAAAGTATCTCCGGAAGCCAGGCAAGGGAAAGATTCTGACATCTCAGATGATCGCTGCTATGTTTCGGTTCATCGAAGGCAGATGGTGTAGCACAATGATGTAGCTAATAGGGGCAGTGGGGGGAGGGCAGGGGTACTTGTATTCTTACAGGGAAGTTAACTCAGGAGGAAATTAACGCTCAGCCCTGCACACCCCAGTTCTGGGACTGCCAGGTGCCAGGTGGGGGCCCCACGTGGTCCGGATCAGGAGGCGTGGACCTGTCCGCACAGCTATGGCTCCTCACGCACAGGATGCAAAGCTCAGAAGCTCTCACTGTCGTGGCTCTCCCCATCTTGTAGACAAAGCTGACCTACAGGAGGAGGTCAGTGTCGCGGGCATGCTGACAACAAGAAAACTGGCCCAGAGGTGTTCGTATGTATGTTTCATCCATCCCTGAAGCCCGAAGCCCGGCTGTACCTCCATCCTTCCTTCGTGTGTCTGAGATGCACCCACAACCTTTACAACACCCCACTTTTCTCCTAAACCACTCTGAGTTCTCCCTTTGCAATCTGCAGCACAAGGACTCAACAATTCAGCCAAACTCTGTCCTAGGCGTTCTAGGTTCATCATCTGACTTAAACCTGTCCAGACCTTACAAAATTGATACTATTTGTATTTTCCAGAAAAGGTAAGTGGGGTTCAGCGTGGTCAAGCAACATGCCCAAAGCCACACAGCTTGTAAGATGCTCAGCCCACGTGTTCCTTCTGGTTCAGAGCACATCACCCTGACTTCTGGTTTAATTGATCATTATGACTCCTTCCTGCTCAGGACCCAAAGGACTGGGCACTGAGTCGGTGTCAGCAAGAGGGTCCACTTGGGTGCCACCACTCCAAATATTCGTCAAATAGCCATTAGGTGTTGTGTAGGATACGAAACGTGTGAGACGTGGCTCCCATCTTTAAGGGATTCACGATCTAGATACTCTTTTAGAGTCACAAAATTAGAAACGTATTTCTCTGCTCAAAACGTTTAGAAAGAGCGATCTGGAGAACAATGTTGAAATATCAGAAAAGCTGGAGTCTGGGGACAGAAGGGAGGCGGGGGACGGGCTGGCAGAGATTGCCATATTCAGGCATAGGGTGAGAACCAGGTTCGAGTGGGCGGATCAGCCTCAGAGCGTTGCCAGGCACTGGCGAGCCTCGGTGAGTCCCCAGGCACGAGGGGAAATTGCAGGGATGGCTGAAGGGGTGCCGAGATGAAGTCTAGGAAACTGGCATAAACGCGTTAACTCAAAGGGGAGGTTTGCAAAGGGCACTGACTGGGCAGAAAAGGATGAATATGGTTTCTGATATGTTGAGTTCAAAGTAAAAAGACATTGAATGCAAATGCTCTAGGTGGCTCCAAACGTACAACGGGTTGGGGATGAGAGGTATGAATTCAGGGAGCCATGTGCAGTTCTAGCTAACAAGTGTCGAGGCTCCGCCTGGGCTCTTTACTGAACCGTTTAATTTGGTCCTTTCAACAGCCCTGTGAGATTGGTACCATTGTTCGTCCTGTCAGAGATGTGGAAACTGGTCTCCACACCCCTGGGCTCTGCTCTCTCCGGCTTTCCTTTACTGCTTTCCAGGAAACCCTCATTAGTACTAGTACTATCTCAAATGCTACTACTTCCATGAACTTGAAGACCATTTTCCAGTTTTACTTTGTCAAAGACTTTAGGCACATAAAAAGGCCTCATTTCACACTCTTATTTGGAAACTAAAAGGTGGTTGTTTTCCATTACACTGCTTTTTAATCACGGCGATATTCTTACACATGGAAAAAAAATTCAAAATGCTCAAGAGAGTCTAAAGTAATAAATTTCCCTATCTCCACTTCCCCACCCCTAGTTCTACTCCCAAAAGGTAAAGTACTTTTTTTTAACAATTCTGATTTTCCATTCTCTGATGGGTATCACTTTAAATACCATGAATATGTTGGTTTCTTAATTTATCACAGTCTTGATTTAGATAGTCTGTTGACAGCATGACGGGTTCTTCCTTATCGACCTTACTCTGTTGAGTCTTCCTTATAAATGCTGAGGAATACAGAGCACATGCTTCTGACCTCTGCTTTCTTTCTGCCTTTATCAAAGTTAGAGCGTTCGATATTGTTCTGTAAATAACATTTCATTTATGATTTATTCTCAGGCCAATTCAAAAAAAATGCAGTCCAAATAAAAATTGAATTTACAATATTGGTGCTAACATATTATTCTTTATATAATCCGGTTGCTATGTGAAGGGAAGGAAAAACAATCCTAAGGCTTTAAACTCTTCCCATTTGAAGAAGATGGTCCCGAGAGTCAAGGCCCGGTGGATTCCTTCTTGATTCTTTTTGGCATTCTTTCCATCTTCGAGGTCTTTTTTTTTTGAAAGGAGAAATAGATAAATTTATTTTTTTTTGAATTTTATTTATTTTTTATACAACAGGTTCTTATTAGTTATCTATTTTATACATATTAGTGTATATATGTCAATCCCAATCTCCCAATTCATCCCACCACACCTTCTAGTTCTTAATTAGATACCATCTTCCTTCCTTCCTTCTCCCTCCCTCCCTCTTTCTTTCTCTCCCTTCCTTCCTTCTCCCTCCCTCCCTCTTTCTTTCTCTCCCTTCCTTCCTTCCTTCCTTCTCCCTCCCTCCCTCTTTCTTTCTCTCCCTTCCTTCCTTCCTTCCTTCCTCCCTTCATTTATTGTCACTTTTAACAATTAAATACATGTAACATTTACCATCTTAACCATTTCTAAGGGTATGGCTCGGTGGCATTAAATACACTCACACTGTTGTGCAACCATCACCGCCATCCATCTCCAGAATTCCTTTCACCCTGCAAGGCTGAAACTCTGTCCCCATTAAACTCTAACTCCCCCTCCCCCTCCCCCAGCCTCTGTCAACCACCGATCTACTTTCCATCTCTGTGGACCTGACACCTCCAGGTCCCCGCTATGAGTGGACTCGCACAGTATTTGTGATGCCACCTTTCCTATGTGTCCTGTTTCCCCTTTCTTGGGTTCCTTCTTCATTTTGTTAGAGGACCTCCTTGAGCTCATAAGAGATGAGTGGGTGATAAACTTCTGAGTCCTTGCTTTTTTTTTTTTTTGCGGTACGCGGGCCTCTCACTGTTGCGGCCTCTCCTGTTGCAGAGCACAGGCTCCGGACGCGCAGGCTCAGCGGCCATGGCTCACGGGCCCAGCCGCTCCGTGGCATGTGGGATCCTCCCGGACCGGGGCACGAACCCATGTCCCCTGCATCGGCAGGCGGACTCTCAACCACTGCGCCACCAGGGAAGCCCTGAGTCCTTGCATTTGTAAAAATAATTTTGATTTTGCTCTGTGACTTAATAGCTTGACCTGATGGAAAATTCTAGGTCCCCGATGACCTCTGCTCAATATCGAGGTCATTATCCCGTTATCTTCTCGGACCCAACGTTGCTGCTGAGAAGGCTGATGCTAATTTGATTCTTGGTTCCTTGTAGTCAAGCTAATCTTTCTCTCTGGGAGCTCTTAAATTTTTGCATCCTTGTTTTTTGGAGTTTTGAAATCTCACCGAGATCCATCTGTGGGAGAGGTCTTTGTTCATTCCTACTTCTCAGCACCAGGTGGCGCCTCTGAATCTGCAAGCTTGTGTTTTCCTGCCCTTCAGGACAAATTTCCCTGCGTGCTTCTACTCCCATGTTACAGGCTTGCCTTTCTGTCTGTAAACTGGAGGCTTGTTTTCTGCTTAACCTTCCAGATGACCAGTTTGGCCTTTCATCCGGCATATTCTTATCAGTCTACCCAATGAACTTCAAAAAAATTCTTTAACAATTACAGTATTAATTTTGAGGAAGACTTTCTTATTCTCTGACTGTTCCATTTGCATTATAGTCAGTTCTTACTTTACGGGTATAATGATATCCTCTTGAACTGGATGAACATACGACTTAGAATTTTTACAGTCTTTTCTTTGGTCTCTTGGGTTATCTGTTTTCTCCAGGGTAGGCTGTCTTATTCACTTTCGTCCTTCTTTCCTATTCTCTGGGTTTTTCTCCTAAGTCTAGTGGTCCTTATCTCTGGGAGTGCATTCACAGATGCAGAACAAGGTTGATCAAGGAGCTAGAAAGGGCTTCCTCTGTGGTTGGCTATACAGTCTGTCTCCTCAGGAGGCAAATAAACAATTTCATTTCACGAGGTTATTGCTTCAACTTGGCATTTGAGGCAGAGAGGATGAGAGAGGAACAAGGAGGAGAAGAGAAAAGTGCAGGAATAATAAAGTTAAGTGTCATCGATTTTTAGATTACAACCTACTACAGTGTTAAAAATGATTTAATAACATGTCCTCCACATAGCTACTTCCTAAGCAAAAATATCAGGTGCGATGGGCAGCAGCCGGGGTGACATCTGCCAGGAACGTGATATAGGAGGCGCAGAGCATCTCTTGGGAACAGGTCTGTTCACACACACACACACACACACACACACAAAATTCACACACGTGTAGACGGAAATAGACTGAGAAGACGGCCTAAGTACATGGGAACAAAAGTCTGACTCAGTTGTTTTAAATGTTAGAACACTGGAGCACACTTTCACAAGCCTGCCTTATTATATATACACAACACCTTGATGGTTTGTCATACAGAAACTCAGATCTGGTCTCTCTGATCAGGGACAGCGAGCTTAGGACCACACACACACACACACACACACACACACACACACACACACACACACACACACACACACACACACACACACACACACACACACACACACACACACACACACACACACACACACACGGGGACCCTGAGGGAGGAGAAAGAACCAGCCCTGGGGGCTGGTTTCAAATACCTGCTGGGGTCATGGTTGAAAAACAAGAAAGGTCTCTGAATTTGTCTGGAAATAAGTTACAGGAAACCTTTGCAAGTAAAGTGTTAATAAAGAGATGGATGAAAGGCAGATTGCAAAGGATGAAAGAGGAGCAGGAAATAAAGAAGTGGGGGCAGTGGGGTAACAGAGGGAAGCAGATGGGCGAAGAAGCTAGAAGGAAAGTTAGGACCAAACCCACCAGGATGAAGAAGCAATAGTACTTGCAGACATAGGGGACACTGTCGTGAACCCAGTGGGGGTCAGCGTTCTAAAAAGAAGGCTGAGATTTAAAAGTGCTTCACTCATTAAACCCAAAAGCTTTCACACAGCAAAGGAAACCATCAACAAAATGAAAAGACAACCTACTGAATGGGAGAAAATGTTTGCAAATGATATGACTGACAAGGGGTCGATATCCAAACTACATCAACGGCCCACACAACTCAACATCCAAGAAACAAACACGACTGAAAAACGGGCAGAAGACCTGAAGAGACATTTTCCAAGGAAGATGAACAGAAGGCCAACAGGCACGTGAAAAGATGCTCTACATCGCTAATCATCAGATTAGCAAAGCCTGACCTTCCATAGGGACCCAGGAGGCCGTGGATATGCTGCTCCCCCGAAGCAGTGGTGTTTGCCGCCTTGACCTCATTTCCTTAGACCCACTGCAGGCCTTCCCCCCATCCCTGCTCAAACACAACCCTCCTCTACAACTACAGACAGACAGCCAGAACGCCCGGAAAGTTCCAGCCTCCCCGGTATCTGTTCCTCATTATTTCCTGTTCATTATTGCTTGCTGCAGCTCTTCTGACTTTTAGGGCCCACCTAGACTGTTGCCTGTTTGGGATGAGGAAACAAGCTTTGACCTCCAGCAGATAAGTGTTTGGTCTTTCTAGAGGTTCTCTCCCTGGACTGTGGTTTTCAGGCGGCTGCTGTGGGGTGGAAGTGGGGACAGTCATAGCCGCATCTCCAGGGAGATGACGTACCTGTGGAAAGGCTTTCCATGTGACTTAAATTCTCATCCATGAACCCTCCAGTCTCCTCCCCATCTTCTTCCCTTCCTACGAAAGGAAAACCAAGGTCCTAGATCAATGTTTTCCAAATGGAGCTGCACAGAGCACCAGTAACAACGGAAGAGGGTTCTTTTATTTTTTTTTTTTTGGAATTTTATTTATTTTTGTATACAGCAGGTTCCTATTATCCATTTTATACATGTTAGTGTATACATGTCAATCCCAATCTCCTAATTCATCCCACTACCACCCCCACCACCCCCCACCCCCGCCACCATCTGATATAACTGCTATTTAATTGTTGCTTCCCCCCCACACCCGGAACTATAAAACAGCAATCTCATATGGTCCAACCTAATGAGTTCTGGAAACCCTATATTCAGAATCCACATGAACACTTTAAAGGCTCGAAGAATTCCCCACAGGGAAGAAACCTGTACAGCTTTGTTTTCCAAATGTATCTGACAACAGAACCCTTTTATTACATAACACCTGTTAACATCTTTGCAGAACCTGTGTTTTGTGGGACTTGTTTTTCGGAAAACACTGCCTGGGAGAATTCAAAAAAACTAAGAGCTTTCTAAGCTGGTCTCAAACCCGGCTCCCCCCATCACATCACTGTATTTGAATAAAAGGAAATTCACTCTTCTGTGTGTCTTACTCATTTATCCAACTCACAGGACTTATGGAGTGTTCACTCCATCCATACCAGGCATCTGCTTAGAATTGTGGATGCACTGAAACACGAGTGTTCCAGCCAAGGAAGCAGCCCTCTAAGCAGGAATGACCAGCTTGGCTTGGAGGAGTCAGTGAGGACTGCATGGAAGAAGCGATTTTTGAATCGACGTTTTGTGGAATTTTCCAGAAAAGAAAGCTGGTGGTCAGTGCCCAGTGTGGTGAGGCAGCCCCAGCTCACCTGGCCACACCCAGTTCTGTTCTCAAAGCCTGTGTCCCAGGAGCCCAGATCACCTTGTTAGGGGAACCACGGACTGAAACCAGCCGCCCCAGCCAGGCAGGACAGTAACCACTTGCATCAGTTCTCTTACAACAGGACGTCCTGGTAAGGAACTCGGAACTAACAAGCTACCACCAACCGGAAGAATTCGGGAAAGGTCAAAAGGGGAGAGGAGACGCCAGTCCGTATGTCCTACCAACCTCCCAGAATCCTTCCCGCTGGAATCCACCTCGGCTGAGCGACGCACGCGCCACCAGGAAGGACCCTGCGTCAGCGTGATTGGCCAGAGCCAACCCGGAAACTAACCCCATCACCATAAAACCCGAGACTGCGAGCCACGTGGCAGAGCAGTTCTCCCGGCTTCCCTTACCCCGCTGGCTCTCCACCCGGGCGCCTCTTCCCATTAAAGTCTCTTGCTTTGTCCGCACGTGTGTCTGTCTCCTCGGACAATTCATTTCCCAGTGTTAGACAAGAGCCCGCTCTAGGGCCCTGGAAGGGGTCCCCCTTCCTGCAACAACCTGGTAAACGTGATTATTCGTCAGCTGCTTCCACTGCCTTGTTATCCCCCATCTCCCTTGATAATAGTTTACTCCATTTCTTTTGGATCCAATGCTTCGCCATATGTTCATATGTCCCTCCCAAAGGGAGGCCCGGGGCCGCTAACCACTGGCCTCTTTCCCAAGACCCTTCCCCCCTCTGACTCCTTGTCTGTCTCTGAGCCTCGTCACACATCTGGCCAAGGATGTCCCAGGCGGCTGAGTGAGGGGCCATCATGATGGCTGACCTTTTCAGGGGGTGGGAGACGGAAAGTGGGGTCACAGAAACTGTGGCTCACAGAAAGGGGAGAGTGCAGGGGGAGCCGTGTGCTGCGCTGTCCCCCTTGGTTTGCAAGCCCTGGGCCTTCACAGTAGCAAAGCAGTGGTGAAACGAAGGTAAAACTCTTCTGCACTTGCCCGGGGCAAAGGGCATTTCTACAGTTTAGAATGATGTCCACGCCATTCCCACCCCCCCCCGCCCCAAGTTTCCCTTGATTCATCCGTAACGGTAACTGAAGTGGACCCCTGGCGTGGAACTGTGCACTGGTTCCAGGCACTGGGTTGTTAGCAGGGACGGCAGACTTCCTCTTACACTTGCAGCCCTTGGGATCCCCCCAGTGCCCCATGCTTTCCCCTAAGGTAGCCCCAGGGTCTGTCTCATGAACAAGAAGAGCCTAAGTGGCCTCACCAGTGAGACAGCGCATGGACCACTGGGTCTGGACAGAGTGATGGGGACGCAGACATAAGCTGGCCTGTCACCCGACTCGTGTTGCCAGATCAGGAGTTTGGATCTGATCCTGCATCTGGCAGCAGCTGTATTACACATCTGCAATTTGTAGCCCAGCAATAAGAGGAAGAGTGAATAAAGGCAGGTGTGGGAGAGGGCGGTCAGCCACCACATTCTGCAGACCTACCACAAAGGGTCATGCGTCCAGTGATGGTGGAATCAGGTCAGTCTGACTGGAGGTACCCGCCACTGACGTGCCACTCTGGGGAGCTGGGCTGGCCAGGGTGCTTCCCTTTCCAGTGAAGTCCCAGCAATCTGTCCCCGCAGCCACACACTTTTAAAAACAGGTCAATCGCAAGCCGTCTGTTTTTCAAGCTGGTAATGACATATTTGTCAGTTTCATCTTTATCTTTATGTTCTAAGAGAGACAAAGAGAGATAAAGATTTCATCTTTATCTTTGCGTTCTCTCCCCCAAAGAGAGATTTTTTTAAAATGTTCTCTCATCTGACTCAGAGCTTGGCCCAGCGCTGGCAGCGAGATAACAAGAAAGTTTTCATCAGCCGCTGGAGCTCAGACAGCACTGCAGCTGTCCGCCTGTGCGGGCTTCTCCGCAGTTGGCAGCCAGAGTGTGGACAGGAATCACGAAGCCCCTGGGAGCTCCTCTTGGAAAAAGAGGCCACGGGGTGTTGTGGTGGAATGTGAGATGCAAATCTAGGAGTGAAGGTGGTGCCCAATGGCCTGAGGTCATTTACCAGTGGAGTGTCCTTCCATGAATTAACCCAGGGGCCTCCGCGCCAGACCTGGGAGGGTAGTGTAATACCTACCCCACAAGGCTGAGGTGAGGGTCCAGGGAGATGGGGTGCATGAGAGGTTTCCCCAACAATAAAGCAGGCCGAAACCATTGTCCTATGTTCAGCGGCCATAAAGGTGGAAGGACAATTAGTCTCGAAGGAACCATAGCCCAAAAGGGGGTCTGATCATAGCCTTATCCCTCACTGGGTGGAGGAAAACCTAGTAATTTAGTCATTTTAAATGTGTTTTCCTGGTAAAGGTAGAATTTTCCAGTCATGGATCCGCTTATCTTCTAGAAAAAGGGGAAAAGAAATCACTCATTCTTTTATAGTCATGTTGACCAACGGCCAGAGACGCTGCCCCAGCCTGCATCCATCCCAGACGGGCACCTCGTTTTGCCACCTGTGAAACTGGGGTGAAGGTGCTCTGTCATTACCTTTCCTGTCTAAAGGTAAAGACAGACTGATGAATATCTAGGCGATGGTGCCCGTGTACCACAGACCCAGGGGTCGGCTTGGCCACGGGAGGTTCAGTCCCTCGCCTCCACGCACTTAAGGATGGACTCAGGTAGGGCAGCGTTGGGTGTCACAGGGGTAACTGGCACACAAGGCTGTCTTAGCTGTTCCTTCCATGCGCATCATAATCGACTAACACTTCCTGAGAGCCTCCTTCTACACCAAACAACTGAAGCCAACAGAACATTGTTATTACTACTATTATTGAGGTGAAATTCACACAACATACAAGCCACCATTCTCAAGTGTACCGTTCAGAAGCGTTTTGTGCCTTTGCCACCATGTTGTGTAACCACCACTTCTATCTGGTTCTAAAACGCTTTCATCACCCCGAAAGAAAACCCCATATACAATAAGCAGTCACCCTCCTTCCCCTCAGCCCAGCCCCTGACGGCCACCAGGCTGCTTTCTGCATCTATGGGTTTGCCCATTCCGGATATTTCATAGGAATGGGATCATACAATACAATACAAAACAAAACCAAAAGAACACCTTTTGTATCTAGCTTCTTTGATAACGTTTTCGAGGTTTCATCCCTGTTGCAGCATTCAGCAGCACTTCTTTTTATGGCTGAGTCATATTCCATTGTGTGGGTAGATAATGGATGAAACCCATGTTTTGTTTATCCATCATCCACGGAGGGACATTGGTTTCCACCCCTGGGCTCTTGTGAATCGTGCTAGGAACATTCATGTGTGACCGTCTGTTTGAGCACCTGTTTTCAATTCTTTGTGATATATACTTAGGAGCGGAATTGTTGGGTCAGTGGCACCTTTTGAAAGCACAGATTTCAGCATCGTTCTCCTCTACTTTAAACCCCCTAATGCTTTCCCTCCGCACTTAGGAAGATGTAAAAATGGAAAGCTGTTCTACCCGGCCTTGTCTATCTCACCCTGTGTTCTCTCCGTAGTCCAGCTTCCTGGACTTTGCAAATAGTCACGCTTCCTCCGACCTCGGGACCTCTGGACCATTGCTTCCTCTGGTTGGTGGCTCTTCCTCTCTCCACTCTGCCTGCCTAGTTAACACCTACTTGGCTCTCAGATCTCAGTTTTCATACAACTTCCTCAGAGAAACTTCCTGAGCCCCCAAAACCAGGTCAGCCCCCAAAACCCACTCTATGCTCCCAGGGCACCTTCCACTTGTCCTTTGCTACAGTTTCAATTGCATGTTTATTGCCAAGTATTTCTTTTGCTGATTTGCTCAGTAAGTATTTATCCAGCGCCTACACTGGGCTGGAGACTGCTCTAGGTACTTAGAGGCAGCAATGAATAAAACAGTCTCTGCCCTTTCGGAGTCTACTTTTTTGTAGAGGAAACAGAGAAGACTAGATAAACAAAGGGATCGAATATAAGGTCAGGTATCGGTTAAATACCATAAAGAAAAGTAATCCTGGAGTGGGGAGACTACGCCACAGGGAGCTACTTTCAATGGGATCATCATGGGAGCCTCAAAGAAGAGGGGCTTGTTTAAGCACCCGTCACCCCCGCAGACTATGAGCTCTGGGTAAGGGGCGCCTGTGTCTGTTTCATTTCCCATCATGTGAGTCCCCAGCATCAAGGCAACTGCTTAGCACATAACAGGATAAATGGACAAATGATTTCAACTCCGCCTTCAAGGAGCCCTAGCGCCCTCTGGCTCTGTGGGCATCCCTGGTAGCCTGGAGGAACCCCAGAGTCTCCCAACCACTGACCCAGGAAGGAACTAGCGAGCAGCTTTCTCCACCTCTCTCACCCCCAGACCTGCGGACTCCAGCCTCCCCACCCCTCCTGGCTTCTCTAGTGCTGGCATATGGCAGAACCCCTGGTGCAGCTGGATCCCGGGCAGCCTCTGAGAGATGACCAGGTGTGAGCCAGCAGGGATCGCACTTGGATTCTGGACTCAGTTTCTCAAACACCTTCCCCCACCCCCTGGCCCAGGCACCCTTCATTGCTTATCACCCCCCCACCCCCACCCCCACCGCCCAAATGGTCTGGAGTTCACACTATTAGCCAGTGGCTCTGACTCCGAAAAAAAAAAAAAACCCTTAATACCAGGTGGTAAGATCCTGGAGCCCATGATATTCAACAACTCGTTGCCCTGCCTGGTACGCACCTTCCCAGTGTATCTCTCATCTGAGACACAGCAGAGCAGAGGTTCACGACCTTTAAAAACCCATTAGTTACATACAATGGAATAGTCTTCAGCCTTAAAAAGGAAGGCAATTCTGACACATGCGACATGGATGAATCTCGAAGAGATTACGCGAAATGAAATAATCCAGTCATAAAAGGACAGATACTGTATGATTCCACTTATATGAGGCACCTAGAGCAGTCAGAGTCACAGACTCACAAAGTAGAACGGGGGTTGCCAGGGGGTGTGGGGAGGAGGGAGTGGGGAATTATTATTTAATGGGTACAGGGCTTCAGTTTGGGAAAATGGAAAAGTTCTGGAGATGGATGGTGGTAACAGTTGCACAACAATGTGAATGTACTTAATGCCACAGACCTCACCACTTAAAATGGTTAAAGTGGCAAATTTTATGCTATGTATATTTTGCCACAATGAAAAAGAATACGAGGTGCAGGGGGAAAACTGTGTGCCCTCTTTAGACATAAAACTACACCATATCCAACATTATTGGGAAATTTCATACAAATCAGTGCCTTGATTAACAAACCTCTAAGGAAATAGGAAGGAGACCTGCTTTATTTCCAAATATCACCCCCAAACCTTGATCTTTGTGGAGAATCACTTTATAGGTAGGCTAGGCTGCTGATGAAAACTGCGGGCGCACCGGGGACGGGAGGAACGTGTCCTTAAGGCCTCAGCAATCCCTGACAGGACTGAGCACCGTTCAACACGGATGTGTTGTTGAATAAACCACTCAGCAAATTCATCAGGGTGTTAGGACGCCAGTCCAGATACTCGGATCTCTAGGTACATTATCCTTCCACTAAACTGCAGTGACCCTCAAGGTACTTGAGATGATGGACCAGGAGCTCGAAAACCAAAGGTGAGTTCTCAGATCTGGCCACTAACAAGGCAGCGGTGGTGGTGGATTAAACACGTCATTCTGGCTCTTAGCTTTTCAGTTTCCTTATCTGCCGAAGGATGGTGGAAAACATACGCAGTGTGTTCCTGGGATGCCAATTCTCTTGGGAAGCAGTCGGCTCCGCACATAACTAGCTGTCTTTCAATCAGAATTCAGCACTAGGGCTGCTGGACAGCACCTCGCCATCGATTCTTGATGACCACTCGTCCTCCCTCTAACTCCAGGTTTCCCAACCCCAAGGTGTGCTCATTCTCCTGCTTCCTCCTGAGGAAGCCTCGGCAAACACACCCAGAGCCCGTACCCCAATTACAGATGAGTAATAGACACCAACGTGGGGAAAAAGAAAGGCAGAGACAATCCATTCCATCTCTAGAGATTATCGCCTGTCCTAGGTTGACCAACTGTGGTGGCCATGAAAATGCATCCTTCAGCTCTCCTGCTGCGGGGAGCACAGTGCCACCAGCTGCTGCCCCTCAGAATCCAACACCACATCCCCCTGCCCCCAGCCACTCCCAGCCAATGACTGGTCATGGTGGGGGGACGCAGTACAGGACAGGAGTTTTTTTTTTTTTTTTTTAGGACAGGAGACTTCCTAGAGGATGCCTTTGGCTCAGTGACCTCCCCCACATTGTCCTGACTGAAACGTTCTTGGAACTGTGCCCTGGTTGAAGGCTCTTCATCCCCAGCCCTCCTTCCTTCTCCCTCTCCTTTCACAGGTGCCAGGCTTGCATCAAAGGCTGAAGGCTCTCCCTGCCACCTCCTGCTTCCACCTCTAATCTCTTCTTGGTACCTTCGTCTTGGACGACCTGAGCTGATACGCATCACATTGTCAAAAGAGGGAAATACCCCATAAATGCCCCGCAGAACAGCATATGCATTTGGAAGAGCAGCAAAAAAAACGCCTTAAACTTTTCCAGACCTTACAGTTTCCATTTTAATAAGTGTGTATTAAGCCCCTGCTGACGGCAAACATGTGCACATCCCACACTCACAAGGCAGGCTGGCTTTCTCGTCCCCATTTTGCACATGAGTAAACTGCAAGAGACTGTGATAAATGTATAAGCTGCTTATAATTAATGATGATAAAAATAATAGTCAACATAATTTAACATTTACTGCACACCAGGTGCTGTTTAATACCTTTTATGTTCTGCTCGTTAAAAAAAAAAAAAATCCCGAAAACAGCCCTACACTTCAGGGAAGGACGGAGAGTGAGAGCACAGATGTGTACTGAGACCCACTAGTGCGCCACCCTTCAGAGGAGGTGCCCTGGAGGAGGAATGCGGAATCATGACATCCCTGGCCCTGCAGGCCCCCCTCGCAGGCTGCCTCCACCCCCCGCAAATCAGCCTCGCCCTGACGACACAGCCTCCGAGTTGAGTCCCACGGCCTGACGGATTATCTTTGAAGCTTCCTGCAGCCGCCTCTGGTTTCACGCGAGGCACCGCCAGTGAGAAGACAGGACAATGGATAATCAAGCCCACGGCTCAGATTCCTCATAAAACAAGACGGTGCTGTAACGCACCCATCAGCCGTGGCCAAGGCGAAATGCAAAATGAGAAAACAACACATGTGTGATTTACAGAAAGAACAATTTTTCTCTTTTAGATGTCAAATAGTCAAGGAAAAGGTAACGTCTCACACCACGTTAATTTTTTAAGTGCAATAAACTGGTCATCAGAAAAAGAAACGGTGGGTTACTCCCCGATACCCTCACCTGAATTGCTGTTATCCTTCCACCCCACTAAGGGCAGTCTTTGGGGTTCCCATCCTTCAGGCCATACTTGTTCCTTCCCCATTACACCCGAGTACTCTGTTCCCTTACTGACACATCCAAGTTCAAGACCTTCCAGGTTTCCAGCCCACCGGTACCCCCAAGGTTTAGCACAGTGACATACACCTCTGCCCTCTACTTTTCTCGATCCGTTTTTTTACATATGATATCCCCTCCCCTACCAGGTCTCAAAGCTGCCTGGAGTTGGGGACCACAGCTCTGCCTTAAGCATCTCCTGTACCTCCAGGGCTCTGGTAGCCAGACGGTGAGTGTTCAAAGCCACATGCAGAATGACAGACCCTGCTCAAGAAAATGCTGTCTGTGGTTCCGGTGAAGGGAAGAAATGAATAAGGGAACCCAGTCCCCACTTGGCAGGACTCAGCCGGGAGGAGAGACAGAGAAAGAAGGTAAGTGGGACGAGCTGCAGAAGTCCTAAGTTCAGGCTGGTGTTCTGTCACCCTCACTGCAGACGGTCTGCCCATAGCATGGGGCGTGGCTCGTGACGGGTGAACGAATGAATGAAACAAATGAGTGAAATGGATAGAAGGCGCGATCAAAAGAACAGAGAAGGGGAAAAGGAAAGGGAGAGGAACACACAGATATTCTTGGATCCGGAAGAGCTGGCTGGAGAAACTTTGCTTTGGCACAAACTGTCCTGAAATGCACTGGAAGAGAGGCATGCTTCAGCCCGCGGCTGGTTTGCTGCTTTGAGATGCATCTGCTATAGACAGGGAGAGACCATCTTCCTCTACCACTCACGCACGGCCCCCGCAGTGTGGCCGAAAGCACAGGTTGTGACCTGGCACGAGGCTGACCTCCACAACCGCTATAAGAGGACCTGAACAACTTAACCATCGCTGACCTGTCGACCTGGAAAACACTTCGGGCTTAACCATGAACTAGGTAGACACTTCTTCAAGGAGGGGTGCAGGGGCTGGAGGCCACAACACCGACCTTCCCTAGTGTTTCTGAACTGGTAGGAGCAGTTTGGCCCACAGACAGAGGCTGCAGCGCGAGGCACGGGTATTTCCTATCAGCCTGGCTGTGTAATTAAAAAGCCAAAGAGCAAGGGGTGACGTCAACCAGGCCAGAAGTACCAGTGGGGACAGCTTTGAAATCCACGCTGCCTGGGCTTCCACCCGCTCTGGGCCACGTGTCTCTCTCGGGCTGCGAGACGTCACGGCATCATTCTTGGTTTCTGTGGTTCTCTGCATCCTCACGCCGCACGGTGACTTGGTCCGTGGAAATGCAGGCACTCAAGTTGTCCGCAACTGTGGGACAACAGCACGAAATCTCTCTCTTTTTGCTCCACTGACTTATGCCTGGCTCCTGAGAAACTGATTACTTGGGGGAGCTCGTGGCGGCTCGCCTTCCCTCCCCAGAAGCGCTTGGTGATGACTTTAGGTAGTGAAAGCACTAGTTTCCAGGCAACCAAATAACAGGTCTTCCATTCCAGCTCTTTGTTTTGCAAAATCAAAACAGAGCAGCAGGTAATTAAATTGGCCAAGGCGACATCTCCCTGGAATAGCCTGAGACCGCTAAGATCCTGCTAAGACCCCTTTTCACCAAATAAAGGAAAACAGACTAGCCTGCCCGTGACTTGAGGGGACTCCCAATCTTGCATTAACTGGGGGTGTCAATGGGCCCTAAGAATCCAATCACCCAGGTAGTAACCCAATCAACGGCTGACAAATAGGCCATTTCTGTGCCCCGTTCTTTTTTTTTTTAATAAATTTATTTATTTTATATATTTATTTTTGGTTGTGTTGGGTCTTCGCTGCTGTGTACGGACCCTCTCCAGTTGTGGCGAGCGGGGGCTACTCCCCGTTGCAGCGCGGGCCTCTCACTACGGTGGCCTCTCCTGCTGCGGAGCACGGGCTCCAGGCGCACAGGCCTCAGCAGTTGTGGCTCACGGGCTCTAGAGCCCAGGCTCAGTAGTTGTGGCACACGGGCTCTAGAGCCCAGGCTCAGTAGTTGTGGTGCACAGGCCCACCTGCTCTGCAGCATGTGGGATATCCTCCCCGACCAGGGCTCAAACCCGTGTCCCCAGCACTGGCAGGCGACTCCCAACCACCGCACCCCCACGGAAGCCCCCGTGCCCCGTTCTTTACTGAAAAAATTAAAAAGCTTCTTTGAAAAGGAAACAGTGGCCTCTGGTCTGAACATTCCCCCGTCTGCCTGAATCTAGCCGCATGCATCTGCCACTCAGGCTAGATTGCTTCATTCTTCTTTCTGAGCCAAGGTCAGGGGGACATCTCATTTGCCCAAGACGACCTGGAGCTCAGAAAATGACGTCTTCGTCCTCTCCTCCCTTCTCTTCCTCTCCACGAGGCTCAGGCATTGAGACCTCGCCCCTCTGTTCTGTTTCACGCCGGATGTACCATCTTCCGATCCGTGCCTGTCTACCTTTCAGGCACTCATTGTCAAGGGAGTAATGGAGCCTGGCTACACAGCAGGAGAAAGGCAAAAAGCTCTGCCTAATGCTGTGACTACTCACGTCTCCCAGCACCCCAGCCCTTTTCTCTGCTCCACTTTCTTTCCACAGCCCACTTGCCATCCCTGAGACCCTTCGCTGGGGAGCTCACCGCAACTAGCACCTTCGCCCTGTCTCTGTAACCGCTTCTGTGGTTCTAAGCCTGGAGCACTGCTAAAGACTCCAGACCCTTGCAGCCCAGTCTCCAGGCAGCTGGGGTGCCCCCCTGGGGACACTCCTCCCGTCTGGTCCTTAGATGGGCTGCATCTGAATCATCTGTGGTCCGCCTCAAAAATATGCGCTATGGAGTCAGTGAAACACAAAAGGGCCAGGGAAGCTATACTTGTGACGAGCATGCCAGACTGATCCTAGCCCTGTCTACTGGAGTCACTGGGGAACCAGGTCCAGGGCACAACTAGATGGGGTTAAAGGAGCTCTCACAGCTGACCCAGCGGGAAGATCTATACCCTAACAGAAGCCTCCAGGAGACAAAGTCTTTCCTAAGGGATTGCACCTTCTAAGACCATCATGGCGGCACTGGACCTATAACATCAACTGATTACCTGGGAGCAGCCGCAGGAAGCCAGGCTACAAGGTCGCAGCTCATTTCAAGGGGTGGAACCTCAAGTCTCATCACACAGGAATCACCCTGCCCTGAGCTCAGGGCCAGACTCTGCCTTAAGGCGTGTTTTCAGGTCTGCCTTGAAGGACCAAGCGAAGTCCCTTGTCTGGAGCTGGGCCAGAAACGAAGGAGAAGATTTTAACCCTTGCTCTTCAGCTGCTGAGGCAAGGTTGGTGCTCGCTGGCTCCACATTTATGCACTTAATTTCTGAACGACCATGGATATCCGCACAGAACTCCTCCACCAGGCCTCCCCCAGGTCCCCTGCGGCGCTGAGTTATTTATGAAGCCTTCTTTTCCAGGCAGATCCCACAGAGCTGCCACAGGTTACGTCTCCTTGGATCAGGCTCATCCGGGAAGAACTGGGAAATGCAGATGGGCAAGACGCCCCTGCTTGGGCGAGATGGGATTACAAGCAGTAAGACCGGGACGCGCGTGTGCAAGTGCCAGACGGCAGAGTGGAGTCACACACCTCCCCCACCCCGGGGTGTCCACCTGGTGCCCATGCTGGACAGACGCTGGGATCCTGCAGGGACCCAGAGCCACTGCCTCCGTTCTTTCTCCCCCCCACGAACGCCCACTGCACCTGACACTTAGCAAATGCAAAGCATCCTGGGATCACGCAGGGCAGGCATTAAGCAAAACCTAGAGGCAGGTTATTGATTTCAAAGAAGATGTCATCCATTCCATCCTACAGGTGCCAAACTTGTGGTGGTCCAGAGAGGTGAAGTCACCGGCCAGGGTAACGACCTGTCCACGTAAAGCACGGATTCTGCCTCTCACCTGGTCACCACCTGCCACAAGTCCAGGAGTCCAGGGCCCGGGCTTTGAAGCTGACGTTTATGGTTCATCGCTACGTGACCTTTCCCAGCTGCTCTCGTCTCATCTGTCATATGGGGCTGTCTGGCCTGCCTATCTCTGGGGGGCCGTGGGGGTCAGCTGAGGTCAAGTGTGGACCTGCTTTGTGCGTTGAATCCCTCAAATCACACTCGGCTTCAGTACTTATTTATTTATATTTTTTTATGTGCATTTCTATTTTCTTTTTTTCAACATCTTTATTGGAGTATAACTGCTTTACAATGGTGTGTTAGTTTCTGCTTTATAACAAAGTGAATCAGTTATACATATACACATGTTCCCATATCTCTTCCCTCCCTATCCCACCCCTCTAGGTGGTCACAAACCACCGAGCTCATCTCCCTGTGCTACGTGGCTGCTTCCCACTAGCTATCCACTTTACACTTGGTAGTGTATATATGTCCATGCCACTCTCTCACCTCATCACAGCCTCCCCCTCCCCCTCCCCCTATCCTCAAGTCCATGCTCTAGTAGGTCTGTGTCTTTATTCCCATCTTACCCCTAGGTTCTTCACGACTTTTTTTTTTTTTCTTAGATTCCATATATATGTGTTAGCGTACGGTATTTGTTTTTCTCTTTCTGACTGGCTTTAGTATTTAAATAAGACATAAAACGACAACAGTTTTCCTCTCGGGAAACTGTAAATCACTCCAGGGAATAGGGTACTAGGTTGAACAGGGTCCCCCCCAAACTCATGTTCATCCTGAACCTCAGAATATGATCTTACTTAGAAACGGGGTCTTTGCAGATGTAATTATTTAAGATGAGGTCTTACTGGATTAAGGTGAGTCCTAAATCCAATGACTGGTGTCCTTCTAAGACGAGAAAATAGAGACCCACAGACACAGAGAGAAGGCCGTGTGTACACGGAGGTAGAGGTGGGAGCGACGCGTCTACCAGCCGAGGAACGTCAAGGATTGCCAGCAGCCACCAGAAAGCTAGAAGAATCCAAGATGGCCCCTAGAGCTTCAGAGGAAGCAGAGCCCTACCACCACCTGGATTTCAGTCTCCTAGACTCGGAAGTGTGAGAGAATAAACTTGGGTTGCTTGTAAGGCACCCGGTTTGTGGTATTTGGTTATAGCAGCCCTAGGAAATTAATACAAAGAGTCATGGAAGTTTTTGGGATAAGCGCTGTGCTTTAAGTACATCTGCTCATTCATCCTTACGAGGGGGTGGTACTGGACCACCATTTCACAGAGAGGGCCACGAGGGCTTAGAAAGGCGACGGAACTCGGCCAAGTTCACATGGGTCTATGGAGACAGCAGGACTCACGACCTGATCAGCCAGCCTTGGTCTCAGCCATTGGACCACACTGCCAGCAGGGCTGCTCCTGTCTTCTCACCGCAGGCCACTGTGATCAGCGCACAGGCCCCGATGGAGAGAAACAGTTACTCAGAACCTCTGGGGAGCCGCGGTTTAGTTAGATTGCCATTCCCACAGCGGCATTTCACAGGTGTTATCCATTCCATCCTGCAGGTGCCAAGCCTGCGGAGTTCCAGAGAGGTGAAGTCAGCTCTAACAATCTAACATGGCTTTTCCTATAGCTGAGGGCCCATCCTTAAGCACGGAGACTTTCCTTCATTTTGATAGAAGTCGTTCTCAAAAAACAACTCATCTTCCTGCATCCTTAATTTAACTGAATTCCGTTTCTGCGTTGATGACTCAGAATCAGCTCAGAAACATTCATTACAGTGTGAGGACAAGAGACATGATGGCCTCAGACATCTGGAGGTAGGAGGGGATGTCAGTCCTCATTAGAGCCACCCAGCTGGTCTGCTGATGGAGGTGGCATCTGCATGAGTGACATGTGGTCAATTTTATGTCCCAGTCATTGTTGTTAGGGCATTTGCGTTCTTATCTCCTGCTTGTCAGGAGGCCTGCACAGAGCTAGTCCTTTCTCTTTCACATTTATTTAGTCTTTCTTCCTCATCTAATGAAGGTTTGGGGAGCAGATAACCAAATTTCTTAGAGTTGGTCAGAGACTAAGGAGAAGTAGTATTCTGGACTAAAGCACTCTTTTTTTTTTTTTCCCAGTAGAAGTATAGTTGACTTATAGTATTTTGATAGTTTCAGATGTACAGCAAAGTGATTCAGTTATATAAATATAATAAATATATATATATATGTTCTTCTTCAGATTCTTTTCCATTATAGGTTATTAACAAGATATTGAATATAGTTCCGTGTGCTATACAGTAGGTCCTTGTTGTTTATCTATTTTATATATAGTAGTGTGTATCTGTTACTCCCCAAATTCTTAATTTAGTCCCCCCTTTCCCCTTTAGTAACCATACGTCTGTTTTCTATGTTTGTGAGTCTGTTTCCGTTTTGTAAATAAGTACATTTGCATTATTTTTTAGATTCCATATATAAGTGACATCATATGGTATTTGTCTTTCTTTGTCTGGCTTACTTCACTTAGTAAGATGATCTCTAGGTCCACCCATGTTGCTGCAAATGGCAAAATTTCATTCTTTTTATGGTTGAGTAGTATTCCATTGTATATACAGACCACATCTTCTTTATCCATGTGTCTGTCAATGGACCCCGAGCTATTTACAACAGCTAAGCATGGAACACTGGGGTGCATGTATCTTTTCGAATTAGAGTTTTCATCCTTTCCAGATACATGCCCGTTCTTTTGTGCATCAAATCCATAAGCTTCAGGATTTTTCTCATCTTTCTCTTGGAATGCAGAGCCTCTTACCCCTGATTTCCTGTTACCCGGTTGCATTCTCCATGAAACAGCTTTTTACCATCCTACCCCAACACTGCTGAACTGCAGAAGCACCCGGTTTCTGGGGCTGGGAGTGAATTAATGAGTTATAACAGGCTGCCAGCATGCACACGAGCACGCACACGCGCGCGCGCGCGCGCACACACACACACACACACACACACGTCCACCTAGTGTTCATCTATTTTTTTCTCCAATTGGCAGGATGGTCTTCAGAAGGCATTTAGGGGGCCGGCTTAGAGAGCCCCCCAAGGATCCTGGGACATAAGAGGTAACTCCGGGCTGGCTTCTGCTTCTCCAGCACGAGCCCTTAAGAGCTAGTTCATCTGACTGGACCACAGCATCACTCCACTCACCATAGCTGCTGAGGAAAGGAATGCCACCAACACCCCACCCTCACCCACTCAACACTGTCACGGCAGCATCTCAGGTTTAAGAGGAAATACACACCTCCCGGTCTCTACTTTCATTTGCTGCGTTCCTGCTGAAATACGTGATCCCCAGACCGTGTGTGCTTACTTACACGCAGTCCGTGGTGAGGAACATCATCAAACTCAGAACTGCCTTTAGACCAGGGCCATCAGGCTCGCTTATGGCCCCGCAATGACGAGGGGGCTCCTGTCTGGGTCTCCGGCAGCCGCGCCCCTCCTGACAGGGCAAGGAGTCTAAGGGGCCCAGGAAGCACGTCTACCTGTAGCCCACACAGCCTTCTATTCCGAGTGTGCGGCATCAGGGGTTCTTTTCCCGATGACCCTGGACCCACTTCCAAGGCCAGCACGGACTTTCTCGTGGTGATAAAGCGTTGACCAGCCCCCGGCCTGTGCAGCCAAGGCCCACCAAGTGGCCAAGGTGACACAGGGCTAAACCTTACGGTCTCTGTTTCCACGCGAACATTTTGTGGATTCAAGCATGACGGGAAAAACATGTAAAAGGGAGTAGGAACTCTGAGTGGACCAGTGCTGTTCACTTAGGATGAAAAGGGCAGTATTCGATCTGTGGGAATTTATTACATGTCTCCTACACGCCCGGCACAGTATGAGGTGCCGCAGGGGTACAGAAATGTTTCCGGACTTTACAAGTTCATCCTTCCACACGGACCGGAACTGTTCTTTCCTTTTGATCTCTTCTCTGTATGAGATCAGCAACCTTTTTCTTTTTTTCTTTAACACATTTCCTTTTTTTAAATAAATTTTTAGTGGAGTATAGTTGCTTTATAATGTTGTGTTCGTTTCTGCTGTACAGCAAAGTGAATCAGCTATGCGTATCCATATATCCCCTCTTGCTTGGATTCCCTTTCCACTTAGGTCACCACAGAGCATTGAGCAAAATATTGCCTAAATTAATTTCTTTCTATCCCACACTCATCATCTCAGCCCAAGCTCTTATCACCAGGCTGGTGTGACACCTTCAGTTTCTCCTCTTTTCTGTGCTTCACCTATAACGCCATCACCAAAGTAAACATTCTCCGCAACAAGGTTCGGGAAACCTGCATGCATTTCCCGCTGTCGCGCTGCTTCCTGAACCCGCCCTTCTCATCCTCTGTTCCATCACCTCCCGCTCCACCATAAGCCAAGAAAATCCACTTCAGAGAATCCCTTCCCCCACAAACTTTCGAGGACAGATGAAACTCCACCCTCTGACTCCCACCTCCTTGGAAATGCTTTGAAGTTTCCACCACTTTGTTTTATTTCCTTTTTTTTTTTAAATAGCTATAGAACAACTACATTTATTTATTTCACACAGGTTGAGTTTTGGTACTTTGCAGTGTTTGAGAATTCGGTCCAGTTAATCTAAGTTCTCAAATTTGTGAGCACAAAGTTGCCTGTAGTATTTCCTCAACATTCTTTTACTAGCTGCAGGTAGTGACATCTCCTGTTTCACTCCTAATATTAGAGATTTGTGTCTTTTTTTCTTCTTTCTCTAGGTCCCTAAGGTTCTTTTTTTTAAATACAGCAGGTTCTTACTAGTTATCCATTTTATACATATTAGTATATAGATGTCAATCACAATCTCCCAATTTATCACACCACCATCCCCCCCATTTTCCTTTTTAATCCAACCTTATGTTGGGGGTAGGGCGGAAGTGGAGCTCATATTACCAGTATTTTTGAAGGAAAAAAAAGCATATCCAGGACACTTGTTTTTAAAGAACAGACGTGCAGTACATTTGGCCCTGGGAAGATACTTCAGACTTTCCATCCATCACCACTGGGGGGAAGGGAGGAGAATCTAAACATTCTATTTCTAGAAAAACTGTCCCGCATTGTAGTGGGTTGAACTGTGTCCCTCCCCAAAAATATACGTCCAAGTCCTAAGCCCCTGTACCTGTGAATATGACCTTATTTGGAAAAGGGTTCTTGGCAGGTATAATTAAGGTCAGGATCTCAGCTGAGGATGGACCTTAAATCCAATGGCAGGTCCCTGTAAGTGTAGAGACGGGGAAACAGGCAGAGATACACAGAGGAGGAGAGAGTGTGAAGATGGAGACAGAGACTGGGGTGATGTGTCCATAAGGTAAGCAAAGCCAAGAATGCCAGCAGCCACCGCAGGCCGGGAGAAAGGCACGGATGAGATTCCCCCTCAGAGCCTCCGGGGAACCGACCTCATCAACACCTTGATTTTGGACATTTTGCCTCCAGAACTGTGAGCCGTGAAACCAGCCGTTGTGTGGTGCTGTGTTACTGAAAACTAACACACCTGGCGGAGCCCCTTGACACACACTTTCTAGGGACAGAATCTGAAGCTGCCACTTTGCTAGGCGGGGAAGACAGCGGGGTCGAGGAAGACGTCAAAAGAGCCAGCGCCTCACCCCCCGACTGTCATGAAGGCTGTCACTGAAATTTCCACTTGTTCATTTGAATATGAAGGGGTCCCGGTAACACAGATGGATGACAGGGTCACAGCCCATCAACGCGGCAAAACAGAGCTCGAGTAAAAGAACAGAGCTGCAGACTGACCCCTGCCCACCCCGCAGACTCCCCAGACATCCGCCTTCATGGGACGGGTCCTGATGTGAGCCCGTCCTCTTCCTCCCCTACAGGTCATCTTCGTTCCCAAATTAACCACTCTACTACTGTTAACTACATAGAAAGCTCAAGTGACTCATCTTTGCCTTTTCAGCCTCCAAAGCGATCTGTCACCCAGGACTGTCCGTTCCTCCAAAAGGCCTTTCAGGTTCCCTCGTTCCTCCGTTTACCCATCAGAGCCCCGGCCAAGATCCCTGCCACCTGGTTCTGGAACGATCTGAACAGCTTCTCAGCACCCTGCTTTCAGGTTCATCTCTCTAAAGTGACACTCTAGTGGCACCCTTTCCCAGGGACCTGTCACAGCCCCCGGCCTCCTCTCCTCTGTGGGTGTTCAGGCCTGCCTCTGCCCCGAAGACAGCCACTGCTCTGTGAAACCAGACGTTCTTCTCTGTTCCCGTCGGGCTGGCCTTCCCGAGGGCCCCCTCCTAACACGCGCACTCATCCCTATGCCTGCACCTTTGCGTCCACGGCTCTCCTAGCCCTGATGCTCTCCCCCCGCCTCGTCCATAAGAACCTCCACACACCCTCCAAGGTCAAGCTCCCAGTCCCATTTCTCCCCAGTAAGCCGATTCAAAGACAACAAACTAGCAAACAGAACAAAAGGGAAGCAGACTCACAGCTACAGAGAACAAACTAGGGGTTACCACTGGGGAGAGGGAAGGGGGAGGGGCAGTATAGGAGCCGGGGATTAAGAGGTACAAACTATTATGTATAAAGTAAGCTACAAGGATATATGGTACAACACGGGGAATACAGCCAATATTTCATAATAACTATAAACAGAGTATAACCTTTAAAATTTGTGAATCACTAAATCGTACACCTGTAACATACAATACTGCACATCAACTATACTTCAATAAAAAAAAAACAACAAAACTCTAGACGCCTCAATCATCTTGCCGTCGCCAAACTGCCCTAATAGGAACGTAGCATGTCTCACACGCACTTTTATTAACTGACTTACAGATCTCGACTCAGCCCCAGGTAGGACCCAGCGATAGAAAGATGGACCAGAGCCAGTCCCTGCTCAGTAGGAACAGGCAGCCCGAGGGCGGAGGCAAACAGGTAAGCGCACAGGTGCGAGTCAGAGTCATGGGCGCTGGAGTGATGGGAGCCCACGGAGGGGAGCGGGTGACCCTGCTGGGAAGGGCCACGTCCTTCAGTTCAGCTGCATTTCTTCTGTACGTACACCTCCAGGCTGAGCCTCAGGGACCCACAGTGGAATGAGACGTGGGAGCTCAGTGAGGTTAGAGATGTGCCCATCTTGACTCAGAGGTGTTCCCGTTGGCCTGAAGCCTTCATGGAGAAGGTGGCTCTTAAGTTGGGTGTTGGAGGATGTATAGGGGTTTGCCAGGGAGTGAAGAGGGGAAGAACCCTACAAAGAGAGTGACCAGCAGCCTGTGGAGGCTGGCTCTCTCAGAGAGCATGGCCCGTGGGTGGGATGGTGAGGAGGGCGGTGTGGCTGGAGCTGGGGGCTAGGGTGCAATGGCAGGACATGGGGATGGGGCTAAGGCAGTGCTGCGCTGGGAAGGGCCTCCTCTAACTGTGCTCTGGCCTGCCTGATCACCTCACTGGCCCAGGCCTTCCTCCTGAGCTCAAGGTTAGTATATCGAGTTTAAGAGATGGACGTTTGCCCCCAGAGGAGCTACAGGGAGCTCATAATCCAATCCACATTTCCCGCCAGAAGGCCCCAGCTTTCCTCTCGGCCTGGTTCCTGCTCCTGGACTTCCTGTCTCTCTTGAGCCAGAAACAGGGGCTATTCGCAGTTATCCCCTCTTGCCCGTACCAGTCAACGGCCAAGCCCAGTAACTGCTGGCCCTCCCCCAGCAGACATGCCTAACCTACATCATTACTGTGGCAGCCCGAGTCCACGCCCCGGAAATCCATCCTCTCCTCCTTCCACTCTCTCCAGTAACAGAGTCTCAGCTGGGCACAGGGCCGTCAAGCCAGACACTTTATTTCTAGCCTCCCTCGTAGCTGGAATAAGGCGTATAAACTATCACGACACCGATACCCTTGTAGCTCACACCAGCCACTGTATTTCAGGTCTGTGACAGACACTTCAGCAGTACCCCAGATGACACAGGCGCCGACGAGCCTTTGCTCCGATTACTGCAACTGCCTTCCAACAAGCAGTGCACACCTCTAGTTTCCCCTTTCAAATGTGTTTCCCGTGATGCTGCCAAAGCGATCTGGGTCAGGTGTACATCGAAGTGGCATTTCCCACTGCCTGCAGGATAAAGGCCCTCTGGCCCCGATTCTAGTCAGACGACAGCCCCTCAGCAAGTCCGAACTGCTGGCAGATGCAGGACGAGCCTGAACATCCTGACACCTGGCAGAACAGCCTTCGCTATTCATCGTCCCCACCACCACCCGCCATGGGATGCTCTCCTTCTGTACCTGCTTCCATCCCCCTTTAAGACCCAGCGCAGGTGTCCCACTTCCAGGAGGCCTTCTCTGACCTTCCCTCCCCCCTCCCCCCTCCCCCATGCCCTCCTCATAGCTGACTTACCTCCAGGCTAACACCAGTCACACTGTTTTGCAATCATCGGCCAGTCTGGGAGATTCTTTCCTAATGTACAGGGAGCGCATCTAACAAGCCTTTGTAACAAAGTACCCAGGGGAACCCGCTAAACCTTCGTTCAGCTGCTTTCAGCTGGAGGGAAAGTGGCAGAATGGATGGAAGGTAGAAGATGGACGTCGGCATTTACACGGTGATAACAGAGAAGATCTGAACATCAACCAGATACTATACATGAGAGAAAACAGGTCGGGGACATCACGGTTCTTTCTTGGGGAAATGAACTGTCGCGATATTAATGGACATCGAGATTATAGCAAATGATGCAGGCTCAAGTGTTAACATGTGGAGCTTGACGCTTATAGAGCATTCAGGGGAATTGTGAGAGGCAATAAGCAATGTGACCTGCAGCAGAGGAGAGGACTCTGAATGGCATATATTGATTTGGAAGTTATCAACGTACAGAGCGTGTGAAGCCAGGGTGGCAGGGAAAGGTGACCAGGACGCAACAGTGGATTCAGAGAACTATGGGTCAGATCAAAGGAAACATCAGTTTCTAAAAGGCAGCAGAGGACCGGCCTGCAAAGGGAAGGGAGAGGGGAATAGTCAGAGACAAGAGATGCCCAAGTCAGACGGTGGTGGACTGAAGCATTAACAGGAACCGGAAAAGCAGTCGTTGAGTGTAAATTTCTAAAAGGTTAGGGGCTCTCAATGCCTCCCTGGCCCAACTCAGCCAGTGCGGAAAGGCTTCTGGGGCTCTGGGTCCTTCAGGAGTGCGGGCTGGGCTGTCCCACAATTCAAGTGCTGGTCAAAGAGTTGTGGGAACAGGTGGGGGAGCTCTGGGGAGGGAGGATGAATGAAGCATGCAGAAGTGCTCAGAAGATCAACAAAGCAGAGGAAACACATCCCAGGCGGCGGGTTTGTCACCAGAATGTCAACCTAGCAAAGCATAGTTAGAGACAGAGTATTTTCTAAGGCCTCGACCTACTTCGGAAAAGAAACAAGGAAATAGGATGAGGGCTTGACGGGGATATCATCACTGAGGATAATTCCCTCGTCTTCCTCTCTTCTTTCTTGCCTCTCCCTCTCTCTCTTTTCCCTCTAAGGCTAGAAGAGATGTTTGTAGGCTGAAGGGAAGAAGCCAGACAAGGAGAAAGAATACGGAGAGAGAATAACCGACAAAACTTTAGAGAGAAAGAGAACAAGATTGAGGAAAGACGGCCGGGGAGTGTGTGAGATTACGGAGGCAGCAGCCCCGCAATTCTGGGGCTCCTCCATCTCTGAAGAGGAGAGAAGCTCGAAAGATGGGTTGCGACTTCATTTAAGCTCACAGGTAGAGAGAGCGGAGTGAAGGAACTTCCACCCAGGTGGCCTCACAGTTTTCAGAGAAGTTAGAGGCCACAATGATCGGAGCTGGGGAAGGTGGAAGGACTTGGTGGGGACTTGAATTTCCTGCTGCTGGAAGGAAGGAAAAGACTGAGGAGAGACAAGTGCTGGGCAAATGGCTTTCTTTTTTTCCATGTGTTTTTCTTGCCCTCCCAGCCGAAAATCAGAAGAGCTTCGAGATTAAGGTATACATGCGTCCGAATCTTCCCGGCCCTGCCACGCAGAGATGCTATGTGCATTTCACATACGGGTGCGCAGAGATACCTTGGGCCAGGAGACTATATTCGCTTGGCTAGAAATGATCTTTCATGCTCAAAAAAAGCTTCACTGGGCTGGTCAAAGGCCCTCCTTCAGACTGCTGAATGTTCATTTGCTTTGGCTCACTGCATGAGACTTTCCCCTCCCGTCTGTGGATCACGATGGGGCAAACGATCAGAAACCTACAGGTGGGTTGCGAGTGGCCTCAAAGGGCCGTGAGCACGTGCTGAGGTCTTGTGGCACAGCCTTGGCTTTTAGTAATTTACTGGATGGGAAAGCAGGCATCAGGGCCTGGGCACCCAGCTGCCATCTGACAGACCCATCACCCTTCCCCATCTACAAACATATGGGGCGCTTCAGTTAAGACTCTGAGTGTGCCAGAGGAGCCAATGGAAAGTTCTATTCTTAGTTAACACTGTAACTACAGATGCCTTTGATCCTGACTCTTCTAGACAATTAGCCTACAGCCTGTGCCAGCCAAAGTTTTCCATTTATCTTCCTGTCTTACTGTAAATAACCCAATTTCAAAGGCAAATGCTCTATCCACCCTCCCACGTATATGCCTTATTTTAGACATCTTGCCTTTCAATCAAGATAGGAAAGGAGTCCTAGATACCAAAATAAGCTGCCCTCCCCATGCCTAAAAATGCTTAGTGCGTGAGAACAGAAGATGTCACGGTGAATTCTGGGGTGTTTTCTTGAGATTAGAGCACCCGGGACATTCCTTGATGACCAGGGGGTATGCACAGCGACTTCCTGATCTGTCTTAGACTCGCCCCCCGTTCTGTTCAGGTAGGAAGTGGGATCTACATCTGGATGGGCGATGAGATTAAGGGATACTGGAGGTAGTGCTACGAGGGATGCTACGGACTGGGGTCCTCGAGGCAGCCTCTAAGCACAGAAGCAATCCCGTGTCTTTAAGACACAGTGCAGGGGACCTGGTATCAGCCCACTGGGACAAACACGCCTCAAGAGGCTCTGAAACAGTACGCCTCCAGCAACCACCACTTGTCACTTTTGAAACCCCAAGATTTCAAGGCAATTCCCCTTTTAAAAGTTGAAATGTTGGGGTTCCGTACTTGCTTCCCCTTTTCTTGGAGTCCTTCCTTCTAACTATTCAGACTTTCACGACTCAGCCAATGTCTACTGACCCCTGGGGGTAAAGATAATTTTTAAGGCAGCGAAAGTCAAGTAGGACAAGAATCCATCGCTGGTCAGCTAAACTCAACTTCACAGCCACGTTTCTGCCACATCCAAAGTCACTGTGCCCCTCATCCCCTGCCCGTTCTGTCCCCCTCCTGGGATGCACTGTCCACCCGGTTGATTCTTCTCCCTCCCTGGACCCACTCCCTGGACCAGTCCGGTTATCATGTGCCCTGTGGCACCATGTCCCTCTCTGCTGTAGGCAGACCTATCAGGGTTGAAGATTCACATTTACCTGTAAAATTCCTTAATTAATGTCCTTCTCCCCACTGGGCTGCAGCAGGCAGGAACAGCATGTTTTCTTAACCACTGTATCCCCAACACTTGGCACAGTTCAAGTAGCCTTTGATTTATTCATTATTGTTTCCCCAGCATTTAGGGAGTCAAAGAGCCTCCAACTGCATCCTCTGGGCTTGGGAAAGCGAGGTCACTTCCCCACTGATTGGACCCAAATTAGCACCTGAGGCTACTTCCTCCTCACCTCCTGGGTCCCTTAATTAGAAACGTCTTCATCTGGTTCCTTTGCTAGCACCCACCTGCATCAAGCTCTCTCAGTGGCTCTCTTGTCGTTACTTCTTCTGGCTGAATTCATTTTCCCCTGTTCCTGTGCATGAATAGTTTTCTCTAATGACCTCTCTCACCTGAGAATGATACCGCATTCGCATCTGGAGAATTTCTGAAGATTAGTTTGTGCTTATCCACTTTCTTTCACACAGAAGAGAAAAAAAAGTTAAGGAAGTTGACCGACTTCACACAACCAGTTAGCAGTCCCAGTTTGTACTTTCCCTTCCTTAAGTTTTCAGCAATTTTTGCTTCATGGCTTTCTCAAAACCAAATTTTCATTAGGCATGCTTAGTAACCCGCCCCCGGAAAAGGAAATATAAGACTAATACACACAATCTGGGGGGGCGAGGGATACATTAGGAATTTGGGATTAAAATATACACACTACTATATATAACACAGATAACCAACAAGGACCTACTGTATACGCAACATCTTGTAATAACCTGTAATGGAAGAGAATATAAAAAAAGGATATATATTTATATGTATAACGGAATCGCTTTGCTATACACCTGAAACTAACCCAAGAGTGTAAATCAACTATATTTCAATAAAAATTATTTTAAAATAATAAAATAAGCTTGACCTCCCAGCCTGGACTTTTGGATAATTTATGAACAAGATCAAGCTTCATCTTCTATATATGGTCTGGCAAACCTGGAGATGTTTGTGCAGGGAATTTAACATAAATTTGGGTTTCTGGCTTCTCCCAGAGGACAGAAAAGTGAGCTGGGGGAAATCGGGGCTGCCAGGATGCTATGAAAATCAAATCCACTCACCGCCTAGGATTCAAAGATGTATAGTAGCTTCTAGAGTAGGAAGGGAGGCCACTTATCTATGGCTACACGATGGAGGCCTGGGAATAACAAACCGGGCAGAATATTATTTTTCTTTCCCTGTAGATAAGGCATCATTTAGCGTCGAAGTTTCCTGTGCCTCTAGGAGAGCAGACCGGTACATCCAGGACCGCAGGATGGGCTAATCCCAGAGGTTTTCCGACTGCGAGAAAAGATTCCATCCTGGTTGCCCACGGTCAAGTTCTCACAAACGAACACCCGAAGTATACACCAAGCGACCTGGACAAACAGAACCCGGCAAGGAAGCGGGCAGCCCTGCGCTACAACAGAACTGCGCTCGCGTATTTTCCTTGGCTGGATGTTCTTTACACCATGGAGAGACCGGAAATCGCATCTCCAAGGAGCGAGACTGTAAGGAGAAAATGCTTCTTTCAACGGAAGCAATGAACTTCTGAAATTCATAGCACGTTTGCATGCGAAGTTCATAGGACGCTGAACAAAGGGAGAAGGGAAGCTAAGAGAAAACAGCTGGACCGAGTCCATAGGGTCACTTAGCCAAGTCAAGGTCAAAACCCCTGACTCGCTCCCTGGTAGATCATCTTCCCACGAAGCTAGTGGTTCTCCAAGTGGGACCCCCAGATGAGCAGCAGCAGCATCACACAGGAACTGGTTAGAAATGCACATTCTTGGGCCCCGTCCCAGACCTACAGAATAAGACACTCTGTAGGTGGGATGCAGCAGAGCCCTCTAGGTGACCTCGATGTCTGCTCAAGTTTGAGAACCACTGCACTGGGTCAGTAATAACAAATTATAATAGCAAAAAACACGCTGCGTTTCCTGGGCGTCAGACACTGCTTTAAGTGCTTTACAGATATTATTTCATCCAATGCTCGTTGCAACCGGATGTAGGTACTACGGTAACCTCTCATCTTACAGAGAAGGAAACCTAGGCACAGAGAGATCAGGACCCTTTTTTTTGTTTTTTACAATGTGTTCTGACCACCTCTTACTCACCCCGGGAGCGAGGGAGGGGCTCCCCGCCCTAAATAGTGTGAGATGGCAAACACAGGACACCTGACACTGGGCAGATGAGACCGTCAGCAGTTTACCGGCCACAGACACTCACAGCCAGGGGAGGAGGGACCCCACGTGCCACGCAGGGCCGCGTGGGGCTTGGATTTAAGGACAGAGTGAGCCGGAGGGGCCCTGGGAGGCAGGCTTTGTGGCAACAAGAGCGTGAGATGACTCTTGATTCCTGAGGGACGAGGTGAGGGGCTCGTTTGAATAGCCCTGCTGGCTGGGAGGTCCCACAACTAGGTTGAGGACCAGGTGGGCTGCAGCTGGAGGGTTTGATAGGGAACCCCATCCCACTGCGGGGGGAGCATATCTGATGAGAGCAGGGAACTCACGGCTAGAACTCTGGGGCCCTCTGAGGCTCGACGATGTCAGGGCAGCACAGAGAATTTCAGGCCTTAAAACACACAAGGTCACATGGTAGGAGGTGACAGAGTCAGGATTTGAACCCAAGCCCATGTGGTCCAGAGTCCCTGCTCTAGTCTTGATCACCATTCTACCTTGTCTCCCCACTGCCTTACATCAAACTGCATCGTACACCACTGCTAGAACTGCCATATCCCCCTTGGGCCAACACACCCCTGGAAGAGCGGCAGGCTGACTCAGGGAGGCTGTGGATAGCAAGGGCAAAGGTCTTCCTCCACTGAATTAAATGCTCCATCACGCAGTGGCCGCGCTCCCTTCCCAACCCCTCCACACAGCCGTCTGGTAAATCAGTAAGGGCATACCCACGGTCCAGTGTGCAGGGTATATTCATTCACTCAGCAAACAGCACTGATTCTTTTTGCCAGAACTGTGCTAGGAGCCAGGCGTGCAAAGGCAACACATCACAGACTCAAGAAGCTCCCAGCTGGGTAGGGAAAATCAAAACAGGAATGTAGCATCTGGGGAACGTGACAAGGAGCCTTCTGTTCATCTCTGAGAGGTTTCGACCGCCTCCTTGCAGGCTCTGGGGAGTTGGCAGAGGACCTTAGTCGGGGATTAGTGAGCAGTTTGCCAGTTTAGGAAGATAATTCTGGGGACAGACGGCTGCACTTATGGCAAGCCTTCTAGACACAAGTCCTTGTACAGTTCGTAGGACGGTCAACGATCAGATCAGGCTCCCAAATTTCCTGGTCGCCGCCAAGGAGGAGCACATTTTACGAAGTTCTGAGGCTGGGCCAGTGCTCTTCAGTTAGTCACAGGCCCCACCCCACCCTATTGCCTTGTTTGAAGAAATATACATTTATTTATTTATTTTCAGCTGCGTTGGGTCTTTGTTGCTGCGCGCGGGCTTTCTCTAGTTGCGGAGAGCGGGGGCTATTCTTCGTCGCGGTGCGCGGGCTTCTCATTGCGGTGGCTTCTCTTGTTGCGGAGCAAGGGCTCTAGGCACGCGGGCTTCAGTAGTTGTGGCTCGCGGGCTCAGTAGTTGTGGCACACGGACTCTAGAGCACAGGCTCAGTAGTTGCGGCGCACGGGCTTAGTTGCTCCGTGGCATGTGGGATCTTCCCAGACGAGGGATCAAACCCGTGTCTGCTGCACTGGCAGGTGGATTCTTAACCACTGTGCCACCAGGGAAGCTGGTCTGCCTTCTTTACACAACTGCTGGGTCCACTGAAGCATTTATAGCTGTAACCCCTGGACTGGACAGATTTTTTTCTTGAATATAATACACAGGATTTCATGACAGACTGCATTGCATGGAACAGAGAAATGGATAAGGGAGGAAAAGGCTTAAGGATAATAGATTTTGGGACTTCCCTGGTGGCCCAGTGGTTAAGAATGGTTAAGAATCCGCCTGCCAATGCAGGAGAGACGGGTTCGATCCCTGGTCTGGGAAGATCCCACATGCCATGGAACAACTAAGCCCATGGGCCACAACTAACTGAGCCTCTGCTCCAGAGCCTGCGAGCCACAACTACTGAGCCCAGGCGCCTAGACCCCGTGCTCCACAACAGGAGAAGCCAGCGCAATGAGAAGCCCGCGCACTGCAACGAAGAGTAGCCCCCACTCGCTGCAACTAGAGAAGGTCTGCGCGCAGCAACGAAGACCCAACGCTGCCAGAAATAAATAAATTAATTAATTAAAATTTTTTAAAAAGGATAATAGATTTCAAGCTTCAAAGGGGGAAAATGCCTCTGGATATGCACATTGTTCTGTCTGAATTAATGGCATGAGGGGCACAGAAAGGGATAAGTGATGATGGTAAACAAGCTCTGCTTCTCAGAGGTTAGGGTTTAGGGTAGACCTGAGCTGTTTCCAAACCTGCATCCTGAGTCCTTTCTCCTTTCATGGCATGGCCAGTGGAAGCAACACAGTCCTGCTTGGCAAACGTGAACCAGAGCTCTGGGCTTCCCGAGCCACGTCCCCAACCCCACATGAGCACACAGGGAAAAGACAGAGTCTTCAGGCTGGGAGCTTGAGAGACCCACGTCCCACCTCCAGCTGATTACGGCAGCCTTCAGATCTAGGTCACGGTTAGCACCCAGCTGTGCCTGAGATCTGTGGCGTCCTCCCCAGAGCCACCCGGGGAAAGGAGCTGATGGTAACACCTGGGAAGAGTCACCATAAACTGCTCAGGGTGGGTCGCGGCGCCTCCTTTCACCCAGAACAAGGGAATTCAGAAGCTCACGCGTATTGCAGCTGTGTGGTCCAGGAGTACAAATCGCCCAGGGTTAGGAAAGAGGCTTGCCCAAGAGAAGGCAGCAAAGCCTTGGAGAACAGAGCAGAGCAGACCAGCCCCCACAAGAGCCAGCCTGGGCAGTGAGGACCAGCACAGTGTGGGTCCTTCTTTCCTCGGGTCCCAGGCAATCATTTTGCTAGTTGAGAGAGAACGTCTGGTAAACTGCTCCCCTGACTAAAATCTTCTTTGCTTCCCATTGCTCTCGGGCAGCAGAACACTCAACACGCTCCCTGAGGCCCTGGTACCCTGTCCGCCGCCTCCATCCCAGCTTCATCTCGGCCACTCCCGGCTCCCCCCGCCTACGCTCCAGCTGCAAGGGCCTCCTTTCTCAACCTGCATCTCGTCACACTCCTTCTGGGTGCGGGGCTCCTGTGCACATCTGTCCCGACCACCCCCTCTTCACCTGGCCAGCCCTTCTCTTCCTTCAGGTCTCAGGGTATCTCTCGCTTCCTGGAGCAAGTCCGCCATGCTGCTCCTATTCTTCTCCCTGTCTATCTGTATTAGTTACCCACTGCTGCGGGACAAGTCGCCCCCAAACCTAGCAGCTTAAAACAACAAACACTTACTATCTCACACAGTTCCTGTGAGTCGGGGGCCGTGAGATGGAAAGAAAGGCACTGGACACGTCGATATACACGCTGCACCAAGTGGATGGATGCCTTCAAAATTCTGAGGGAAGAGGATTCTGTACCATAGAATAGAATTCTGTACTACCCTACAGTCAGGTCATCAACCCCGAGTGAGGGCATACAGTCAGAACGGTCAGCACTAAAAACTCTACAAACAACAAATGCTGGAGAGGGTGTGGAGAAAAGGGAACCCTCCTGCACTGTTGGTGGGGAGGTAAATTGATACAGCCACTATGGAGAACAGTATGGAGGTTCCTTAAAAAAACTAAAAATACAATCACCATATGGCCCAGCAATCCCACTACTGGGCATATACCCAGAGAAAAACCATAATTCAAAATGACACATGCACCCCAATGTTCATTGCAGCACTATTTACAATAGCCAGGTCATGGAAACAACCTAAGTGCCCATCGACAGACGAATGGATAAAGAAGATGTGGTGCATATATACAATGGAATATTACTCAGCCATAAAAAGGAACAAAATTGGGTCATTCTTAGAGACGTGGATGGACCTAAAGACTGTCCTACAGGGTGAAGTAAGTCAGAAAGAGAAAAACAAATATCGTATGTTAACGCATATATGCAGAATCCAGAAAAATGGTATAGATGATCTTACTTGCAAAGCAGAAACAGAGACACACATATAGAGAACAAACATATGGACACCAAGGGGGGAAAGGGGGTGGGGTGGGATGAATTGGGAGATTGGGATTGACATATATACACTATTGATACTATGTATAAAACAGATAACTAATGAGAACTTACTGTATAGCTCAGGAAACGCTACTCAATGCTCTGTGGTGACCTAAATGGGAAGGAAATCCAAAAAAGAGGGGATCTATGTATACGTATAGCTGATTCACTTTGCTGTACAGCAGGAAGTAACACAACATTGTAAAGCTGCTATATACTCCAACAAAAATTAATTTACAAAAACAAAGTGAGGGAATAATAAAAACTTCAGCTAAGCAGGGCATCAAAGAATTAATCTCCACCATACTCCAGATTATTCATCTATTTGCCTATTTAATTTGTGTGTAACAAATTACTCTAAAACTTAGCCCTTTTAAACAATAAACAAGCATGATCTCTCAGTCTGTGAGTCGAGAATCCAGGAATGGCTTAGCTGGGTGGTTCCAGCTCAAGGCCTCTCGAGAGGCTGCTGTCAGCACGCTGGCTGGGGCTGTGGTCATCTAAAGGCTGGACTGGGGCTGGGGATGCGCTTCCAAGCTCGTGCATGTGGCTGCCAACTGGAGGCTTCAGTTTCTTACCACCTGGGCCTCTGCAAAGGGCTGCTCACGATATGGCAGCTGGCTTTCCCCAGAGCAAGGGATCCAAGAGAGAAAGAGCAACAGAGCAACCCAGACAGAAGCAGAGACTCCTGACAACCTAGTCTGTGGAGTTACCCACGGTTGCTTCTGCTTTTCCCCGATCATGAAATCCAGCACACGCAAGGGAACGGACATTGGGCTCCACCACTTGGAGGGAGGAATATCAAAGAACTTATGGACATATTTTTAAAACCACAACCTCCCAATACGTGAGGTCAGAACCACCTGCTCGATGGCTCAGCGGTCACAGCGTGCCACGCTTCTGCTTCTTATGACTTGTCACAAGGGCGGGCATGTGTAATGTGCAGGATGCTGTCTGTCTCTCTTTCTAAATTCAAGACTCCATGAAGGCAAGGACCGTTGCACAACTGGTGAATAATACAGTATTTGGTACATAATAGGGGCTCAATAAATATTTGTTGGATGAATGAACAAATAAATGAGAGAATGAACAAGGAACAAACAGAAGGGGAAAAAAAGGATGGGGAAAACCAGGATATAGAAACGACTACAAGAAAGAAGTCAAGGCTTTTTTTTTTTAATATACAGGGCAAGGTTAACACAATGAAATGCAAATTGCATTCAGAGCAGCGTGTCAGTCAGCCGCCCTTTCTTTTGACTGCAGCTCAGACACTCTAAATTATGAGGAGGGAGCCCTGGGCTCAGCCTCGAGTGGCAGGAAACTCCTTAGATCAGCTCAGCAGGCCTCTGGTCACAACAGAAAACCTGTTTTCTGATATATGAGCATGCAGAGGAGCCTGGAAGTCACATCTCATTTGTTAAATGAGGCTTCCTTCCTCGTCCTCCTGGTAGTAACGGGCTTCAAATCACCAGCTCCCATCAACAGCACCCAGGGAAGCCAGCCGGCCGGTCTGCCCTGTCTCCTTCACTTGGTGTCATCCCACATGTATGGCGGCTCCTTGCTCTGCTGTTCCCAGCACCCCTGCTCCAGAGTCCTGGAAGCACACCCTCCCCGTGGTATCGGGCTGTCATGACCAATTAGACGGCAGCCTGAGAAGTGGCCTCTGGAGGCCGGACCTTGCAGCTTCCCCCGGGGAAATGTCAGATGGGGTGGGGAGCGGGGGCAGGAGGCAGAGGAGGGCGGCCAGGGAAAGGTAGGGAGAGGGAAGGATGGAGACAATGTTTCACCAATGCGAGGCCCTGGAGAGGACACGCAGTGTCCAGAGCAAACCGCACACACCGAGATCCAAGAGCGTCGCAGCATCATACCCGATACAGACGTAGCACTGACTGCGTGCAAGATACAGGAAGTGCTCGGTATACAGAAAGACACCACCCCCGTCCTGATGTTCAAAGCGCGTGCGCGCGTGCACACACACACAGGGAGAGAGAAAGGGTAAATGACAATATAATGCAAGGTGGCAGATGCCACAGGCTAAATAAGTGATTCACACAAGAGTTGTCAGAACGGAGCTGCCCACTGGGATGTGGCAGCCCCTGAAAGTTGGGGCAGTAACTTCCCAAATTCCTGCAGCGCTTCGGGGAAGATGACTCCCAAACGGAGAACAGTGCCTCAGCTTGTGAGTCCCTGCCCGTGCATGAGGAGTGTGCTCTGCTTTCCATGCGCAGGGCACTGCAACAGCCTGAGACGAAGCCAGGACCTGCCCACCGGGAGTTTACGACCTAATTGAAGACGCGAGGTTCACATGTGCACCAATACTTGTGATCCAAGCAGCACGCGGATCACTGATATTACTGGGAATGATAATAAATAATAACAACGATGTGCCTGAGGAATGCCCAGCAGTCTACTCTACTGGGAGGCGATGTGGAACCTCTGCAGGGCTCAGTTTCCACAGCCGCAGAATGGGTTTGTGAGCACTGACTGCGATAAGGAATAAGGCGGCCACCAGCAGTAGAGAGGTCTTGAATGTCTTTCCTTCTTCCTCCTTCCCTTCCAGCAAAGGGATCAGGCAAGAAGAAGACAGCATTAGACAAGGGCTTTAAAGGATGGGGTGCTGGGAATGGGCGGTGCTGTTTATTCCAGGAAAGGCTGGAAAAAAAGGGCCAAAGGCTTGGGGAAGGCCGATCGATTACAGTACACGTAATCAGACCAGTGGGTCCACTGCCTGGCTCTTCGTAAGTGCCAAGCTGGCAGACACGGTCTCATCTAATCCTCGCCACTAACACATGAGACGCAACCATCGCTGTCCAGATGAGGGGACTGATGCTTAGAGATATCAAGCATCCAACCCAAGCTAGTGGCAGAGTCAGAACCCAAACCCAGGTCCTTTGCTTCAAGGTATACGCTCATAACCACTTCTTCAGGCTGCCTCGGGGGGCGCTTCACGCCAAGGAGTGGAAGGCTTGAGGACAGCATTTGCACCCAGGACCTGGCAGCCTAGGAGTGAGTGCCCTGTGGCATGAAGGGGGTAATGTCCCCCCACATCCCTCTCTCTCTCTCTCACAGGAGTGAACGGGAGGGAGCAGCGGACTTGACTTGGGACTTTGGGAGTGCCGATCTAGAAAGCAGGGGGCTGGACGTAAGACTGAGGCGTCTACTGGGAGTGCAGATCTAGAAAGCAGGGGGCTGGACGTAAGACTGAGGCGTCTACTTTGGGTTCCAGGGAGGCTGGTGTTACCACTGATAGAAGGAAGGATTCCTGGTGGAGAGAGGATGCAATGGGCTTGGGTTACATACGTGAAGTGTGAAACACCCCAACCTATCCAAATGGGTCTTAACCTGCTCGGGCTGCTATAACACAACACCATAGACTGAGTGGCTTAAAATACAGAAATGTGTTTTTTCACGGTTCTGGGGCATCTGCATGGCTGGGCTCTGGTGAAGCCTCTCTCACTGGCTGTAGACAGCTGCCTTCTTGATGGGTGTGTCCTCATAGGTGGAGAGAGACAGAGCTCTGGTCTCTTCCTCTTCTTACAAGGACACTAATCTCATTGTGAGGACCCCACCCTCATGACCTCATCTCAATCTAATTACCTTCCAAAGGCCCCTCCTCCAGATACCATCATGCTGGCGGTTAGGGCTTCAAAATTCATACACATTTGGGGATGACACCAGCATTCAGTCCGTGACAAAATGTCGGCATCTAGCTAGCGGACTGAAGTGATAAGGGGGAGCTTGAGGAAGAAGAGAGGTCCAAATGTAGAGCACGAGAAGCATCTGGACAACAAGAGTTGAAAACCCGAGGGGGTGTGAGAAGGCCAAAGCAAGAGAGAAAGGGGCCACGGGTGGTGGACCTGCCTTGGCTGGTGGTCGAGGGAAGAGGAATTGGTGAGGGTTTGGCTTGTGTACTCGGACATGAATGAGTGTGTGTGAGTGTGCAAGGGTGTGTGTGCACACGCATTGTTCATGCATGTATACATGAGAGAGAGAGACAGAGAGACAGAGAGATCACGTGAATGCAAGCAAGCAGGAGGGAAACCAGGAAAGGGCAGAGTGGAAGCCAAATATGGAAGGTACTCCAGGAAAGAGGAAGGGGGAGAAAGTCAAAACTGGATGTGCTCCACTAGGACCAGGAGATGCAGAAGAATTTAAAAGCAGCTAAGAGACTTAGCAACCAGGGGGGCGACAGATTAATATATAACCGTTTTCATGAAGTGATAGGGGACTAGACACTGCAAGTAAACGGAGGAAGGGGCGAGGCAGAAGACAAAAGGACAGCAGGGCCAAAAGAAGGACTTGCAGGATGTTAGAGAGATTTGCTTGTTTGCAGATAGAGAACTGAGAAGGAGAAAACAGAGAGTCCAGAGCGGGGAGGGTACTCCAAGCCAGCTCCGGAAATGGGATGGGCTGTTTAGAATTTAGAAAGCAGGGAATGAAAGGGGCAGAAAAGTGAAATGCCAGAATGAGTAGTATATTTATATCACGTGACTCAAAGATGACACTTAAAACTACTGTGCCACGCAATGGGATATTATTCCGCAGTAAAAAGGAATACAGTACTGACACGGACTGCAACATGCATGAACCTTGAAAATGTTATGCTCAGTGACAGAAGGCAGACACAAAGGATCATATATTATACGATTCCATTAGTATGAAACGTCCAGAACAGGCAAATCTGTAGAGACAGACAGCAGATTATCACTTGCCTGGTCTGGGGAGGAACACGGCTAAGGGGTGCAGGGTTTGGGAGGCAGCGAAAAGTTCTTAAGTTGATTGGGGTGATGGTTGCACAACTCTGAATATACTAAAAGCCATTGAACTGTACACTTTAAATGGCTGAGTTGTATGGTATGTGAATTATATCTCAACAGAGCTGTTAGAAAATTTACTACATAGGCGTGTGGATGTGAGGGGTCTCTGGGGGCGATAAAAGTTCTACATTTGGACTATAGGGATGTTTGCACAATTATAAACTTACAAAAAAACACTGAATTGTACATTTAAAACTGGTAGATCTTATGGTACGTCAATTATATCTCAATAAAGCTGTTTAAAACAATAAAATTTTTGAAAAACTTCACAATGTAGATAAAACACTCTATAAGAGTTTCCGTACATTCGGATGAAAATGCTTCCAAAACACACCAAGCCATCTATCAAATGAGAATTACACTTCTGCAGAATCACTGTGAGGATAAGAGAAAAATCTTTTTTGTGACCCACAGAAGACTCTCAACAGAGTACAGCTGTGATTAAGGGGAAGAATCTCAACTCTGAAGCTGAAGCCTCTGAGACACAACCCAGGGAGGGAGATAAGAGGATTTCCCCTCCGGGGTGGAGATAGGCTTGTGGCTCCGGCGATAAACTCGGCCCTGAAAATCACACCGGCCAGCGTGAGTGGGGAGGGGAGGGAGCGAAGAGATGCAACATCAAGGAATGGGGAAGGGCTAGAAACGTCATTTCTAGCTGTTGGACAAGAGAGAACTGTGCACTGTAACCGGCAAGGCTTTGTAGATGCCCTGGGGGAAGCAGGAAAGAGGATGCTAGCATGTGTCAGCTGGCTGTGTTCCCAAAGCCCAAAGGATGTGTCAAAGTCCCCATCGCAGATGAGCCAGCCCCAGACTGCAAGTGTCCACAGAATCCCTCTGCCTGTTGGGACAAGCCACTGAGCAGTCCTGAGGGACCCGCAAAAGCAAGCACCCAGCCTCAGCTCTTTTAAACGCATGGTCCCTTCTACCAGACAAAAATGGGATGTCTTCCCCAATGTTCAACGCAGCACTATTTACAATAGCCAGGTCATGGAAGCAACCTAAATGCCCAGCAACAGACGAATGGATAAAGATGTGGTGCATATATACAATGGGATATTACTCAGCCATAAAAAGGAACAAAATTGGGTCATTTGTAGAGATGTGGATGGATCTAGAGACTGTCATACTGAGTGAAGTCACAAAGAGAAAAACAAATATCGTATATTAACGTGTATATGTGGAATCTAGAAAAATGGTACTGATGAACCAGTCTGCAAGGCAGAAACAGAGACACAGATGTAGAGAACAAACATATGGGCACCAAGGGGGAAGTGGCGGGGCGGCGGTGGTGGTGGGATGAATTGGGAGATTGGGATTGACATATATACACTAATATGTGTAAAACAGGTAACTAATAAGAACCTGCTTTATAAAAAATAAATAAATAAAATAAAATTCAAAATAAATAAATAAATAATTTTTTAAAAAATGGGATGTCTTCCTTTCTTGTTTGTAGAACAGAAACAAGGGATTTGGTTTTCCCATCAGCAGATTCAATCTCAATGCCATGTGCTGCTTTAAGCCACACTGTATCCCTGAAGCACCTGCCCCCCAGCCTCACTGCCCCTGGTTAAGGACCCCCAGTGCAGCTCCATCCCGCACAGTACAGCAGGGGCAACGCTTCCAGAATCTTGGGCTCGCAAATATTGTGACGGGGTCACACTCTCCAGCCAGCCTTTTGGCGAGCCAAGGGCTTGGCAAGTGACCTCAAATGCAGACTTCACTGGCTGTGTCCCTGCCTTTGCATAAACAGTTAAGGACCATGAACCTTTCCAGGGTTGAAGCATCTTTGCATCCACAATCTGCAGCACCTGCTTGGGCATGAACTCTTGGGCAGAGAAAACCAACACACTCAGGGGAGGCAAAGAAGCCCGACAGGCTACCGAGGCGCCTGGGCTGTGCCGCGCTAGGCAGGTGTGGCATGCCACTCCCTTCGTGGATGCAGGGCTTGAAGAGTTTAAAAGATGATGGTAAGCCCCGTGGCGAGGTTCCTTCTGGTGTCCTTTTTCAATCGCTTGGCGACAGACCCACTGAGAGCTGACCCCGCCCCAGCCAAGTCCTCAGACCCTAGAGGGCAGATCCGATCAGTTTTCTCAGCTTTGCATCTCCACGCCTGGCACAGAGTGGACCCCTGATAGGTATTTAATCGAATAAAGGATGAGTCTCGCTTCATCCTCCCGCCAAGCTCCCCACTGTGGCCTTAAAAGGAGGGGAGGGGAGGTGGACCACGGAGGTGAAGATGATTCAGCCAGGATTCAGGTGTTTTTGCTGCCGCCCCCGGTAAGATGCCTTTCTTTTTCTCAGGCCTCACCAATCACACCCCATTCTCACCAACCTCACACACGAAATGAACCCTTAGAGACAAATGCCTGCAGTCCGCGCCAGAGCCCTTGTTCCTGTTTCTACGTTTCTTTGTAAACATTGTCCTGATACATTTTTATTCTGAGTCCCCAGGTTTGAATGTGAAATCCTAGGATCGTGGAATCACCATCTATTCTTTCCCCAGAGTCCTGCATGGATCTCTGTCCAGCAGCCACCGTCATGGAAAGCCCTGGCCCCAATGCAAAGCCAGCAGGGGGCCACACACCCACGTTGGAAGCATGCCCCCCCTTCACTCCCACTCCCAGCCCAGGCCAGGGTGTGTGGCCATGACTTGGAATTTAGAGTCTAGAGTTGGATACAATCTATTACAAAGATACCTAAGCAATTTAATTGCAACTCTAAGATTGCAAAAGGAATGGTTAACAACACAAGAAGGTAATGTGCTTTCAAGCAACTTAAAAGCTTTCGCTGATGAGTGAGGCAGAGTGGAGTAGTAAGGAGCAGGGCCACCCAGCAGCTCCAGAGCCCTGCTTCTGGTCCCATCTCTGCCACTAGCCAGCTGTGGAAGCTTGGACAAGCCATCCAGCATCTCGATCTGGATAAAGTGGGTAAACTAAATAATTTCCAAAGTCCCCGTTACAAGATGAACTTTACTGTTGTGTGATACATGGATAAAAACTGCAAAGATAGATACAAAGTCTGCTCTTATAACTTCCTCCTGTGTCTGCAAATCTTTTGACGGTCTTTAAAGCAGCACTGTGTCTGGGAGGGACTCAGTTTTCATGTGCTCAGAAGCCCTACCTCTTCTTTGTGGAGACAGCACTCTGATTTTCTCTGAGAAACCCCACCAGACTAGGCCAATCAGATTTTCTCTTCCAGAGTTAAACCTTGAGCTGAACAATACAGGGGCAGAAAAGAGTTGTTTCTGAGTCATAATGGTGTCAGCCCTTTGAAGAGACTGTCCATTAGCTCACATCTATCATTGCAGATATTGGGATGTCTCACTCTTGGTCCTCCAAGGCCTGGCTATTCCGTTTTCCTTTTGATTCTCTGAGTCACTCCTTATACTTCTGATAAACTCCTTGGTATGACTAAGCTGGCCAGAGCTGACCTCTGTTGCTTACAAACGAAGAATCCTAACTGACACTGAACTCTTTTCTGGTCTATCGTGGGACTTTAAATTATCTTTTGAAGTAATAGAATTGTATTCATTTTTAAGTACCCTAAAAAAAACAACAACAACTAGATTTAAAAAATCTAATAAGACACCCCTTTCCTTTAACTAGAAAAAGTGGAGCTATTGCACATTCTGAGTCATAAACTTAATTTTCTGCTACTGTCACTGTACTAAGATTAACTTGGTAAAAGAGCATGGTTCTCTATCATGCTGGACCAGAACTAAGGTCAACTGCATTCAAGTATCAAACCCTGGAACTAGTTCTGTCCTCCTGTATAATCAGGGATATCACCAGAATCCTTTGCAACTCTCGGCAGCATCCAATCTACCAAGCACTCCCTGCAGAGGAAAACAGAAGCTGATCACTCAGCCAAAAGCCCATTATGGCTCCTCTGGGATTTCTTCTGCCAGGGAAGCAATGAGCTTTTTAGCGGGTGGTCCAAAGCTATGCCAGAGCTATGGCTTCCAACATTACTTCTGAAGAGTAAAATGCCTATGGTCAGGGCGGAACGGCACAGAGCAGGGGCTTCAAGGAAGGACACCTACACCCCATTAATAAAGACTAGAGTCAATCTCCCTGCTAGTGTGGCTTTGGGAACCAACATTTAAAACTTGTCACTGACAGCGCTACTTATTTATGGTTGGCGATGGCTGGTTATAAGGCTGGTTTGAGGATGCCTTTCTTGAAAGGGCCCAGGGAGACATATCATGGGACTTCCCTGGTCTCAGAACTATTGCTGATAAGGACAACCAGCATCACCCTCTCATTCCAAAACCGTGTTCTCCAATGTGGTAGCCACGTGTGGCTATTTAAATTTGAATTAATTAAAACTAAATAAGATTACTACCCACATATCCAACAGGGTTGCTAGTGGGTACCATATTGGCCAGTGCAGATACTGACTATTTCCATCACCGTAGGAAGCTCTCTCTATTGGGCAGTACCAGTCTACACAGAGGGGCCTGATGCTCTGTGCAGGTCTTAGTGAGGAGCGGTCCCTCCAGAACTGTGCTGCTCCCCAGTGGTCCCACGGAAAGTCGGGGAGCAAGGAGCACAACCATTTCAAGGGCCCCCTTGAAGAGAATTATCAGAGTAAAAGGATGAAAGAACGTCTCCTTACTCAAGACAAGGGAGGGGCCGCTCCAAGGAAAATGCCTGCAGAGCTTGGCATGCTTCCCTGGGGGAACTGCTCTCTGAACTCTCCTGGAAGAGTCCCGAGGGCAGAAGGTGGCTAGGAGAACTCCAGGGGCAGACTGAGGAGAGGGGGCTGCCTGGGAGTAGCCTGAATTTCCGGAGGGCAAAGGGGCCAAGGGGAGGGGACTTGGTACAATCTGTAAAGGTTCACCCCTCGGAGGTCTACCTACAAGGGCACACTGACTCTCGTGGAACCGGTGCAGAGAGGACCACTGGGGGTGAAGGGGACTCCTGAGTGGTCATCACAAGAAGCCCTGCCCCCACCAGTGGGTATTCCCATGGGGAGCCTCAGAAGACACCCTCAAAGTTAGGACCCCATGACATAAAGGTTCCACACTTGAGAATATCCTGCCTTCAGGGCACCAACACTGAATCACAACCCTGACCTTCAGGGAAGACCTTTTGGCAGCCGCCACCCAAACACAGCTTCCTCCCTACCTCTTCCTTCTCTCTTCCTTCAACTGCAAGGAACCAGCAAGATGAGCAAAATAGGGGGTTAAAAAAAAAAAAAAAAAACAAGGAAAAGAGAGACCACCCACCTCTGACCCACTGTAGGCCGCTAAGGCTAATCAGACCAGGAGCTCTTGGTGGAGAGGCGGCACTGAAGTTACGGTGGACTGGCTCGTCAGCACTGAACGTGACAAGGAAAGTGCTCATCAACCCAAAACTTACTGGAAAATTTAGGTATCTGCTCGTGAAAGCACCCAGGGGTCAGGAAGGGAGAATCAACAGGGGAGTTAGATAGACAGGGCTGTGAAAATAAAGCCATTCTAAGATTTTACCCTACAAATTCGGAAGGTTCTAGAAGAAACGCATGAGAAAGGTATAGCCCAGGTAGGACAGAGGGAGGCAGTAAAGCCCATGAAGAGGTGACGGTAAGAGGACAACATTAAGATGACACCAGAGACCTGCCAGTTTGGAAAGTAGACCACTGGCCGTGGCAACACCCTAAGGCACAGAGAACTAGCTCCATCTTACACAGAGAAAATGGTGGCTCAAAGAAATTCAACAGCTAGCCCAAGAAGACTCGTGAGTGGCCAAGCCGGGATTCAAACTCCAGTGGGCTCTTCACCACCACACTGCCACTTCTGTAGGGAGTGGTCTTGAGTGGGGGGCCCTTTTCAAGAGGTAGCTTGAGCACATCACTGGTTCTGAGGGCAGAGCTGATGCTGACTTCCGATATCTGTTCTCCCCCTTCTCTTAGCAAGAGCACACTGTGTACTAGAACTCTGCAGAAGGCAGAGCAAGAGTTTGAAGTTTTCCTCCTTGGTACTGTCGGAAGAAAGGAGTGATGGCTGGAGCTCCAATGGCGATCCTGGACTATGAGGCAACTTTAAAGCCACATGCAAAGCAAAAAACTAGAAAATGCCTGTGTCTCTGGATTTGTTTTGTATCTGCCGTATCCATGCTGGACTGCCTGTCTCCAGACTTCTTTTAAATGAGAGAAGAAACCGTTGCTTGAGGTTTTCTGTGTAGGCAGCCAACCCCCTATCCTAATTGGGAAATCAGAAAGGCCACTGGAGAGATTACATACCATGGTCTTCAAAGTCCCACATGCCTCCTTCGAAAGCATCTTGACAAGATTTCTGTGGGCTGAGAAAAGCTCCCGACAGTGGTCTTCCAGCTGTGGAGTGTATGTATATCTCCACGACCGTATTCCTCAGACTGGGCTTGAACTCAGGGATCCCTACACCTTGTACAGGCATAAACTCCCAGACACAGCTTTGAGCATCGCTGGCATTGGGGAGTTATTTTTTAAAACATCTCTTCGCTATTTCTTTTGCTCTTTCTTCCCACCCCCATCCCCGTGCTAGGGAGAAAAAAAAAAAAAAATTAGCCAGGCAAGAGTACATTCAATTCCCTTTTTCTTAATTAGAAGCAAAACATTTGGAAAGCGGTGGCACAGTCGCTTGAAGAGCATCTGCAAATTATCCATGAGCGCAAAGCTAGCATATTAAGCAAAGCAGCAGGGGTTGGAGGATACATTCCAGGCTCGTGGAGAGGGTGATCCAGACCTGCAGAGGCGTCTGTCAGTCACAGCGGGTCTCCTAATCCCTTCACTCACTGCTGGCCACGCACGGAGAAGAGCTCGCGTGAAATACAAAAACAAAACCCCAAAACACCCAAAGTGCCAACAGCATCGCCACGAACTCTATCATCCCAAACTAATACAGCAGAGCACCTAATGGATTTTAGGGAAGCTTTCAAATAAGTAATCATTTCCTGGTAGCGGAGATTAGATTTCATACACCATGGCTCAGCCCAAGCTGAAGCAGAGAGATGTGAAGAAGAGAGTTCTTTTTCCAAAAGAAAAAATTCACTTCTAATCCACTAACAGACTAGGAACTCTGTGGCCTGGGGAAGGAAGTAGTTATCTTGATCATGAGCATTTTCTGACTTCGGTGGTTCTTGGGAGCCAGCTGTGTCATAGCAGATGTAGGAATGGCTGACTACAGCAGATCCGGGGCTTTCTTTCACCAGAAAATGTTAAGAGCAAGTTGGCACACAGCAGGCACTCAGTGGATGCTGGCTGTGACAACGCCATGACCTCCCAAGCTAAGCCAGGGTATTTCATTTTTAGACAGTCCTAACTGAAAAAGCTATTCCTTAAGCTGTGCTAACATCCAGTCCCCTGTACCTTTCACTGCTTGGTTCTACTTCCGGTTTGGAAGGGAACATAGGATGAACCCAGAGTCTTTTCGCCATGGTGGTCCCTCTAAGATGGAAAGTAGATTCTATCACCCACATCTGCTTTCTCCAGCCTAAAAGGTCCAGTCATTTGAGCCACTGCTTCCTCTTGGAGTTTCTAGCCCAGCAGGCTGGAGACTCTCATCTGCAGGCCCATGGGTGTGGAGCTGCCTTCCACCCTTGGGTACTCGGAGAAGCCCCAAGGGGAACCACTTCTTGAGGTTGACTTAGCTTCCCGGGGCTCCCTCAGTGCCTCGCGGAGAGGAGGTGAGCAATGAATATTGAGACCAGTAAGTGACTGAATGAACGATTATGTCTCTTATGGAATTAAAACCCAAATTCTTTTTCTTCCTCCTGAGTATGCTTTTATCACGTGTTTGGGGGATCTCATTTAGGAATCTACTTGGGTCCCTGTTTCTGCTCGTTTCCACCTCGTTAGAGCCCATCGGAATTCCAGCGTGTTGAGATCTTTTGCTTTAATGACGTAATCATCCCACAAATTACCTGTCCCTCCCAGCTACAGATTAACTGGCATGCCATCAATATACTCACCTGAGTTGATTAATGATATCTGGCTTATATTCGTATTACAGGCTTTTTAAGAGGCAGAGTAAACATCCTTTGTCTTGTCTTTCTGAATGGAGGGTGTTATGGACGCAACTGTGCCCCCCAAAACCCATATGCTGAAGTCCTAACCCCCAGGACCTCAGAACGTGACCTTATTTGGAAATAGGGTTGTTGTAGATACATTAGCTAAGATGAGGGCACACTGGAATAAGGTGGGTCCCTAATCCAACATGACTGGTGCCCTTATAAAACAGACACTTATAGCGGGAAGACAAACGTGACAAGACACAGGGAGACGACGGCCATCTACAAGGCAAGGAGAGAACCTGGAAGAGACCCTTCCCTCACAGCCTCAGAGGAACCACCCTGCTGACTCCCTGATGTTGGATTTCCAGCCTCCGGAGCTCTGAGGCAATAAAGTTCTGTTCTTTAAGCCCCTCAGTTTCTGGTACTTTGTTAAGCAGCCCTAGGAGACTAATACAGAAGGAGAGGAACACATGGCCCTGGGGGCCCTCTCAACTAAAATCGTTACCTCTGAGACATGAAGAAGCTTTATCTGTGCCTTAAACGCGCCAGGGGGGAAGGGAGCATTTAAGTACCACTCCTGGATGTGGCCCCCTTCAATTCTTCAGCCTGCTGACACAATAGCGTAGAGCAGGTGTGAACTTCTGTGGCTTCGACAAAGAATCCCTTGAGGATGGCCGTGAGGATTTTTTTTTTTTCTTTATTAGGAGCACCAGAGTTCAGAGGAAGATATCTAGGTTTATTGATTACCACCGTCTGAAACATGCAAATGATTCAAAGATGGAGAATGGAAAAGGGCATATGCTGCTGCTGTGAAATCTCCAAAAAGAACATCTCACCCCCATGGAAAGAGAAAAGCTGGGACAATAAATGAAAACTCCAAAGTCAAGAGCCAAGTTGTGTAACAGCGGGCGGGGGGCGGGGGCGGTCCTGGGGTCCACACGTCTGATAAGAAATCAGGATTAAAATCGTTGCTTAATTCCGTCTGTATCAGAAAGTGCTCACTGATAACAAAAAAGGATGCAAAACTCAACGCCCTGTTTGTCAACTCAGGTACTAACTCAGCTGTGCCTTGGATAACACATCAATTTGTTAAAAACGCACAGAGCAGAAGCAGCTACTTCTCTTCTTCCAGTCGTCAGAGCAAAACTCCTTTCCTCTTCTGTCCAGCAACCCGAAGGAAAACAAGGGAATTTGTGGCTCGGTTTCCTTGACAACCTTATCTTCACTCCCGGCACTGTCTCCCGTCTCTAAGCAACAGGGTACTCTTCAGAATTACCAGGAGGTAAAACCCAGCACTTATCCGGAGCCTTTGAGGACCAAGCAAATCAGAGCAGAGCAACTGTTCCCTTACAGGGCAGGGGCCCAGGAGCATGGAAAGGTGAACGGGCCCAAATGTCCTCCCCAGACCCTATGCACACCCCAGCATTCCCCCCCACCTCGAGCCCTTGGCGCTTGGAATTCCACGTCTCCACCCTCCTCCCGTGGTTTATGCCTCTGTCCTCTGCAGGGGTCAGTGACTCAGTTCATCAGCTGGCTTCCCCCCTCACATGCCCCATGGCCGACAGAAAAGCCCTACGTGGCCCGTGTGTGAAGGAGAGGCTGACCCCGGAGCACAGGGCACAAAAAGGAAAGCTAAGATGCCACGGTGACTTTTCATAAACAAACGGCTCGGCTGGAGAAAAGTGTTTGATTAAAAGAGAAGGGTGGGGCTTCCCTGGTGGCGCAGTGGTTGAGAGCCCGCCTGCCGATGCAGGGGACACGGGTTCATGCCCCGGTCCGGGAGGATCCCACATGCCGCGGAGCGGCTGGGTCCGTGAGCCATGGCCGCTGAGCCTGTGCGTCCAGAGCCTGTGCTCCGCAACGGGAGAGGCCACAACAGTGAGAGGTCTGCATACGGCAAAAAAAAAAAAAAAAAGAGAAGGGTGGCTGGGTTGACATTTAAGAAGACTTTGTTCGCACCTGAAAACAGGATTCAGAGATTTTGATTTCTTCCCTGGCACCATGAACCCACCTCTTCCCTAGCATCTCTGCGCCAGGGTTTCTGAGAATATACAGAGAGGAGCAAGTGAACAAAATCTCTGGAAGTGAAAGCTCTGAACTTTAATGACAGCAAGAGAAGAGAGCTGATGAGTGCAAAGCGCAGAAGTTGAGAGGGAATGAGATTTGGAAGGCAAAGGTGCCGGTAAACGGCGCTTTCCACTGCCATGTCCAACAATCAGGATCACTGCTGTTTACCTGGTACCTTTATGTCTCAGGGAGGCTCATTTCCACGACCATAGTTCGTTCTTATATCACCCGTGAACTAGGGGGTGGGGTGAGAATTATTCACCTTCCTTCCTTCACCTTGGAAAGCTGTCAAACGTAACGATCACACTGTTATTTTCAAAATGAGATGAAAACTAGAGACTCTGATTCCTAACTCTTACTTATCCGTGGTTTGGCTCGTCTAAACTGCTATAATGCAAAAGCAATTTCCAAGTTTTCTTGTCCCCAGGAGCTGTGAGTTATTTTCTGATTAATGTTTTTCGGGAGTCCATTAACATGACAGATCTGTTTGAGATTCCTGTCTTTGTTCGTTCTCCTTTGAGTGGAATTATTAAGTAGACAAGCCCGATTTCACCGTCAAGCCCTCATCTGAGTTCCATTTCCAATAGCTGCTTTGCCGGGGGTGGAGCTGAAACCTCGAGCAGGGGCTGCAAAGATCAACTGATTAGGGACACTTCCAGGGTTAGGAAAAATACCAAGCAGTGGGAGGAGAAGATTAGGGGCTGGGGGAGTGACTGTGCTGAGTAATTTGTAGGACACGGGGGCATGGCAAGCATTGGCACAAGGTCCGGGGCAACAGGAAATGGGATCAAATATATACTCACAATAGCTACCAACCAGGGCAAGGGCGGGCAGAGTCACCGCTGATTAGGGCGAGACCTTGAATGAGGATGTGGTGCTGCCCCTTCAGGCAGGTAATACCCAAAAAACACAGACCACGGGGTTGGCTAGTTCTAAAGAGTTGGGCCTCTGAAGATGGGTGGTTAGAAACGGCTTGAAAATCTAGGTGTTGGAGGGAGCTCGGCTTCATGGAAAGCCCCCAAGGGGCTTCACACAGACTGAACTGGCAACCTTTATGCTGTCAGGAGCCATGCATCTTCTCCTCTCTGCGCCCAAAACCCCAGGCTGAGTGCACCACCTCTGAAGTGGTTTCCACGTCACCAAGAAGATGTGAGCCCAAAGCAACGGACGTTGTTAAGTGAAGTCACATCTGTGCTGAGCGGGGAGTTCGAATGGCAATTACCTCCCTGAAAAGGGAGACAAACAAACGAGAGCAGGGATGGACCACGAAGTACATTTAGGTGTCATTTCACTCGCTGTCATTTCACTCGTTGTACTTAATCAGAGAAAGGAAAAGAAAATGGAAGGTTGATTTCAGGATTCATCCTTGGTTAACTGTTATTTGCAGAACACAGTAACATTTTAATTATTTTCAACGCCACATCATAACAGCTATCAAGGGAGTACAGACAAAATGGAATAAACAGGGACTTATTAAATACATAATTAATGTGCACTAAAATTAGCATATATGAATATGAATGAGCTGAGGCCATTATAAAGTACGCACCTCAAATGTTATCAATCGATTAAGCTGCACCTCGGATGTCATCGATTGATTAAACTTGTTACCTGCTACAGCTTCTGAACAAATGAGGTCACTCAACAGGGGAGAGACAGACTCGTCAGAAGATGACACGGTTCCCTGGAGGGTTCTCAGGCTAGCGCGAAGGGGCTGGGTATTTTTATAAACCAAAATTTTAGAAACGCACCATTCTCTTTACAGGGGAAGCAAGGACAAATCAAGCTCATGTCAAAGATCATCGCAAAGCCAGCGGGGACTCTGGAATTGTTAGGTAGCAACACAATCATACCTTCCATTACTGAGGATGGCGGCAGACGGCACGGGGGTGCTGTCCTGGTGGGTTTTCCAGGGGCAGGAAAGGGTCTGAAGGTATTTCTCACGCAGCCTCGGGCTTGGATGGAGCCGCCCAACCGAACAGAGCAGAAGTGATAAAATTCTGGCAGAAAAGGTGACTGCTGACAGTAAGGTGATCTGCCCCGCAGCCACGGAGGCGGGTCAGGGCTGTGCCTGTGTATTACCTCCCAGTTACCTCGTTAACTCCTGGAAGAAAGAGACCAGCCTGATGTCCAGCCAGCCAGTGGCTTCGAGCCTTCCTGCCCGCCGGTGTGCAGGGCCTCTTCTCATCCCCTCTACTGTGGACGCAAACACTGCCAATTGGTCCTACAACGTCTGGGCTCAATCACAACTCTTTAAACGGTAAATATGACTTTTTATGCACCATCTTCAAAGTCTTCGATGTTCGGTGAACCAAAAGAAAGATCACACCTTTGCACTGAGAGCTCGTCTTGATTCTGCTGACCTCCTGTGAGAATCGATTCATCCTGCACTGTATTATAATATGTGTGTATAAACTTTCTCCTGTTGGATTGCAAACTCTTTCAAAGTAAGGACCGCCTTGCATTCTTTTTTGTACCTCTGGGAGCACCTACATCTGTGCCATCCAAAGTGGCAGCTACTGTGGGACTTCCCTGGTGGTCCAGTGGGTATGACTCCACGCTCCCAGTGCAGGGAGCCTGGGTTCGATCCCTGGCCAGGGAACTAGATCCCACATGCATGTCGCGACTAAGAGTTCGCGTGCCTCAAGTAAGAAGTCCTATAGATCCCGCATGCCACAACTAAGACCGGTGCAGCCAAAATAAATTAAGTAAATATTAAAAAAAAAAACAAAGTGGCAGCTACTAGCCCTGTGTGGCTACAAGACACTTGGAATTTGGCTAGTATGATGGAGAAAATAAATAATTTAATTTTAATTAATTTGTTTAAATTTGAAAACGGAAGAAGTATAAAATCTTTTTGCAGTAGGACGACATTTTACTTGAATCACCCAGAAAATGATGTGCCAGAAGTGTACAATACACACTGGATTTCAAAGACTTCATGAAAAAGAACAACGTAAAATAATCTCGATTTTAAAAATAAAGATTCTATGTTGACATCATATTTTGGCTAATTTAGGGTAAATAAAATATAGTTTAAAAACCAATTTCACCTGATTTTTTTTTTTTTTTTTTTTTTTTTTTTTTGCGGTACGCGGGCCTCTCACTGCCATGGCCTCTCCCGTTGAGGAGCACGGGCTCCGGACGCGCAGGCTCAGCGGCCATGGCTCACGGGCCCAGCCGCTCCGCGGCATGTGGGATCCTCCCGGACCGGGGCACAAACCCGTGTCCCCTGCATCGGCAGGCGGACCCTCAACCACTGCGCCACCAGGGAAGCCCCCTCACCTGATTTTTTAAATATTTTTTTTAACATGGCTCCTCTAAGGTTGAAAATGACATACGTAGCTTGCATATACTTCTATTGGACAAGGGGGATCCCGGTGCTCCATATATAGAAAGTATCCAGAAAGTACTGCTGCTGATTGATTATAAACATGACTTCCTCACCTCTCATCTGGTGCCCATTACAACCAGAGAAGAGCATTTTTCAGGCCACGTATCTGGGTTAGATATATAATCTGTGACCAGGAAAGAGAACACAGAAGACTAGTGACAATGGAATAAAATCACTTGTGCCAATTAATAACCTACCTCCTTCTGAAATGGGTTAAAAGTGCAGAACAACAACAGGTTGTAAAGTGAGAGAAGAATTCAGAGAATCAGACCAGAAGAATACATTTCATTCTTATCTCAGCCGCAAATGGGCCTCTGGGCTTCTTGACAGCAGAGGGTGAGGAAAAAGGTATACACACAAAATTACAAGTATCGTTTCAACAAGGGAGACAAAGCTTTTCCAGGTGGTGCATTCTGAAATAACTATTTAAGAGAACTGGGTGATGAACTGGGCAATGTCCCCAGCAAAAATGTGACCATAAATGCCACGATGATTTTCATGTGACAGTTAATGTCCTTTCTTCAAACTCCAGGATGAGTCAGGAGCGGCTGTTCTGTGAGGGGCTAAGCTGACACAGAACAATGATGTCGCCCTGCTCGGGGGATGGGTGTGTGTCTCTTTGCGGACAACACATCACGCCCAGAGGAGAGCATGACTAGCTGACCTGGGAGCAGCCCCCCATTGCCCCCGGACACTGGACATGACACAAGCCTGCAGCACGATTCCCCTGCACAAGCCGCCCTCACCCTGTGCCATCCCCACAAAACCAGATCAGAACCAAAGGGAACAAGAATGACGGCGCCACAGGGATGACCCTGTGCCACCCTTAATTCATTAAAACAATAAATATATCACTTGCAAGTTTTGATCTCTAAGTATTTTATTCATAACGTATTTTTGACACACCCCATGACTGAGAAAAACCATCTCAGGAAACAAAATGTCTTCCCTAAATAAAACTCGTCCCAAGGCAAGCTTGGGTAGGCTCTGAATAATTGGTGAAGTTACATTCCCATGCGGTCCATCCAACAGCAGTGCCAGCCAGCAGAACTCTCTGTGATCGTGGAATTGTTCTCTGTCTGCTGTCCAATATGGCGGCCATAGCTGCATACGGCTCTCCAGCACTGGACATGTGGCAAAGTACAACTGAGGGTCTAGATTCTGCATTTTCTTTAATTCTGATCAATAAAGAGTAGAACATTTGGTGGCTCCAGGATTCAAGCCCAGGTCTTTCTGATTCTAAACCCTGTGCTTGTCCACATGGCTAGTAGCTGGCATTTTGGGCAGTGCACCTCCAAAAGGGCTTCACGCAAACCATGTTCCAGCCAAGATCTTCCTGGCCATAGTAGAAAGACAATTGGAGGTGACTGGATTGAGTCCTGATACAAAAATAGGTTCAAATTCTCTTGCTTTAACTTTTTTCTTCAATTTACATAACAGGTAGAAGGAGGATATAACCTAGGAGATGTGGAAATGGGTCTCAATTTCAAACCCTCATCCTTGTGCAGCCTTAGAATGTAGCCTTCTTGATCTGAAGGTCAGAGAGCAGGGCACAGGCATCTGTGTGTCTGTTGGCCTTGGGGCCAGAGTTGATGGTGAATCTAAAAGTCGCCTAGTCGCTTTCCAGGGATCGCGTGGGGATCCGAGAGCTGCGATTTCACTCTCTGGGTGTCTCTGCCGCCAATTCTCACGCTCAAACCCAACAGCCTGATTTGGGAGCGTGCTACGAGTTCCTGCTACGGCACACGCCCAGGAGCACAATATGCCAAGCAGAATGTCACCCCACACAGGAGCCTGCGCTAATTATAATGTCAGGCTCCCCACTGAGAATCGGATAATTACAGGAGAACATTACAGTGTTTCCAAACTCCTGGAGTAAACGCATCTTCACATGTAACCTCCTGGAGGCGAAAAGCAAAGTGATCTGAGATGGTCCCACTCGAGACCACCAAGACCAGAACTGAACGATCTTTGGGGAGCAAAGGGAAGCCAAAAGTAGGTGGGAGGAGGGGCGTGGGGACCCGGAGGAGGTGGAGGGAGATTAACGTTGTTCGGGCATCGTGATCTGCGCTACATGGCAGGCAACACGGGGAGCGGCCTCGCTTGTTGCCATGCTGTCACCTCACTGAATACTGAACAGCAAGATAGACGTTATCTCCGTTTTACAGCTGGGAAAACTGAGACTCCCATAAACTTACCTAGGGACACCCAGCTAGTAGAGCTGGTGGCTGCAGGGTCCAAGCCCTGGCCTTTCTGACTCTAAATCCTGTGCTCGGCCCCTCCCTCCACGTCTCCTTCCTTGACGTGGTTGAAGCGGTGACCGTCTGCCTGGGAGTCCCGACCGTCCTCGCTTGACGGTGGTGGTGGTGGGTGTGTCGGAGGCTACACGGTGTTCACCCCGCACACATGTGTGCAGGGAGCCCACAGCGGCAGGTGCCCTGGCAGGGATGCGGCTTCCGCTCCAGGCTTCCTCCGCTCACATCTCCTTGCTGAGATGAGCCTGCGGCATCAGGAGTGACCATCACGGATGCTAACACCTGGCGTGGCAAGCTCCAAACAGTGAGACGCACTTGCTGAACTCTTCTGCAATCACGGCTGAAAAGCTCTGTGATCCACCGGAAGGAACGCAACGGAGCTCCCTACGGCAACAGGCGGACTGGAGGCGGCATACAGAGACGAGCATGAATCACGGTCTACCGGGACCTGCGGTGTGACCGTGAGCTCGGTCTTTGACCTCTCTGGGTCTCAGCTGCTAAAATGTAAACCAGGGGTGCAAATACCTAAATCATGTACGTGGAGCACTGGACGTCTGGAGCTTCGAAAGGCCCCAGGAAACAGTGGCCTCCGGTGTCATCAGGGCATTGTATTCCTGCCAGTGATTTGTGGTTTCGAGTGGGGCTTGGCGTACTCACTGGCTGAGCCTGGGTGTCTGGCTGCACAAAAGGTCCCTCCAGTTTCTGGGAGCACAGCAATGTGAAGCGGAGGCTGCTGCACCAGAGTTTTCCCTGGAAAGTTCCATGGCTATTAGCAGAATTTTCTATTCACTCTTTGCCCCAGGAAAATGAAGACTCAGTAAGTTCTCCTTTTGAGCTGTTGGCTCCTTTCCACACACGCTCAGTGCAGCCTTGTCAAAGCCACAGCACGTAGAGACCACGGCAGGATGAAGCAAGTGCCCGGGCTCAGGCCACCAACAATCCCTGGAACCTGGGAGTGTCACCTTTTCCTGGCAAAGGAGACTCTGCAGATGTGATTACCCCAATTACCTGGGTGGGGCCCACACTGCAGTCACAGGGTCTTTATAAGAAGGAGGCAGGGGGAGATAAGATACAGAAAAGGATGCAGTGTGACCACGGAGGCTGATATATATATATAACTAAATCACTTTGCTGGATAGCAGGAATCAACACAACACGGTAGGAACTTCCCTGATGGTGCAGTCGCTAAGAATCTGCCAGCCAGTGCAGAGGACACAGGTTCGATCCCTGGTCCGGGAAGATCCCACATGCCGTGGAGCAACTAAGCTTGTGAGCCACAACTACTGAGCCTGCGCTCTAGAGCCCGCATGCCACAACTACTGAGCCCGTGTGCCACAACTACTGAAGCCCACACGCCTAGAGCCCGTGCTCCACAACAAGAGAAGCCACCACAATGAGAAGCCCGTGTTCCCCAACGAAGAGTAGCCCCCGCTCACCCCAACTAGAGAAAGCCCAAGTGCAGTAATGAAGACTCAATGCAGCCAAAAATAAAATTAATTAATTAATTATTTGAAAAGGCACTGTAAATCAACCATAATTCAATAATAAAAATAAAATAAAAACAAAAAGCATTTTTATCTGATCACATGGATCATATTCATTATAGAAAGGTTAAGTTATAAATCTCACAAAACACGAAGGAAATAAAAATCAGCCGTAATCCTGTAACTCCATAAGCCCAAGAATAACCAACCACTGTTAACACATTAGTGTATAAATCTGTGGGGTTTTGTTCCCTCAAACAAAATCACTTCTGATGAAAACGCCAAGCGTCTCATTTAAAGCCATGAAATGGGGTCCTATTAGGAGCTGTCAGGAGGACAAGCCAAACAATTAAAATCAACTGTCCTGCTGTTCTAGAGACACAGCCAGTGACCTCCAGCTCTCTCTGCATCACAGTCACAACCAGCAAAGCAAACTTGACCCCTGGCTCTGATGAGAGGAAAATATAAAGTGTGCGATTTACCCAGCCTCTTTTTCTATGGACCTCTATGAATCATGTCAAACAGCAAGCAAAGTCCAGCGTATCCCAGAGACCCACTGAAGTTAAATGCGTCCCTTAGCCCACCTGGCGGCCAAGGTGGATAGGAAACTGAGACATCTGACTCCCCTCCTAGAAAGGAGGCCAGGTCCCCGAATGCACCAGCCATCCCGGAGCCCGAATATATAATGTGCTTCAGTATGAACTGTAACATGGGTTCCAGAAACAAGACGGCACAGGCCTTCTTGCAAGAAGCTCCATGTATGGGGGGAAACAGATACACTCAAATAACTGCATTCAGAGTGATAACTATCACGACAGAGGCAGACACAGGATACAGGGAGGTGTCACCCAGGAAGGAGTGATGAACACTGTGAACTAAATGAAATTAACAATGTACTACTTGTCTTCTTTTTCACCGAATCATCCAATGCCATAGCTGGAAGGAACCACAGGGATAATTAACACACACGCCTCCTCCCCTCCGTCCCCCCCTCCCCGCCAACCCCACCAAATTTTCCGATGGAGCAGTGCTTAAATGAGGTAAGTTCTAGAATCCCTTTAAGCTTTAAATTTAAGCTTCTCATGTACAAAGACCATAAGCTACTCATGAAAAGAGATTAGTGGGAACTCGATGGCTGGTTGATTTTTAATTCCACTGACACAGAAAGGAAGCCTGTTTTCCGAAAGCCCGGAAATCCCTGGAAGGCTCCGAGCCCAGGAGTCTGTATGACGTGGCAGGAGGAGCCCGTTAAGAGACAGTGTGCTCCCAAGGCTACAGAGTGGGGTTGCTTTCACAGAAAACATGCCGTTTCCTTGGGAGATCATTTTCCAAAGGACTCAGCTCCCCGGGCTGAGCCATAGAAGGAACGTTTGGTGAAGGCGGAAGCCCCCCCCATCCTCGGGAGCCTTTGCACCCACCACTCGCCGGTGAGCAGGGCTCACGTCTGCCGGCCTCCATCGGGCATCACCCTTTCCTCCTGAAACATTTCAAGTCCTTGCACGGCTGGACAGTTTGTTTCTCTAAAGCAGGGGTTCCTTCCTGCTCTGGAGCCGTGGGTGGACTGTGAGATCTGTGAATACCCCAAACTGCCTGGTAACTGGTTTCCGTGCAACCTTCTCTTACGAGAGGGTCCATAGCTCTTAGCAGATTCCTGGGGGGACTGTGAACCACAGAAGTTTCAGGACTCATTTATCCTTGCACACGTGTCTAAAATATGAAGCCAAGTGCCTTGGGTGTGCGCTCATGTCTGCGTGTGGGTCCTCGCGCTCCAGAAACCTCTGGGAGACAGCACACGCGCTAATAAGACTTCCTTTTAACTCCTACATTAAAAGAAAAGGTTTTTTTAAACAAAATGTCATCCCCAGGACATACAAAACTGAACCCGCCAAGACAAAAAAACTTCAAAAAAATCAATTATCCATTTAGTTGCTGTGAAAATCTACCTTTAAACCCAGAGACTCGGGGAACATCAAAGCTCTAGTTAAATTTTTAATAAACCATGAAGGCTAGCACTAAAGAAGAGACCTTTTCAAAGATAAGTTGGCGACAGACAAGCTCTTGAAACGGTTCTCATCAAAAGACACGAAGCTGTCAGAAGGCAACGGTGGGCGAGTGAACTTCCCTTTAGACTGAAGTTAGAAGCTTGAGACTCTGGGACTGAGCCCCGGGGGGCCTTCAGAAACACACCTATTTGTATTTAGATCTTTATTCTTTTTCAGCTGGTTAAAGAAGGAGTCTTAAATGGCAGAAAGACAGCCCCTAACTATTATGACTGAAAAGACGGCCTAAGTAACTTCTCTTCTCGAACGATTAGCATTTAACAGGTTGAAAGTGACTGTGGAGGTTTTGGAGCTGTGCCCTCTGCAGAGACCCTGGTCTCTCCATGAGCTCTTTAACATACTGGGGGTGAGTATGACCAGATCCTTCCACCCAGGCAAATCCACTTTGGTCAGACTTGTGTGCTGGGGTCCCACGTAAGACATCATCTCAAGACATACGGAATAGCAAGCTCTCGGAAAACAACCAAAATAGTTGACTCAGAACCCAAAGGGAAAAAGCCAAGAGAAAAATGAGAGGGAAACAGATGCTGACAAAAACTGGCAGCAAACTGGCCTACACAATCCTATGATAGAAATTCCTAAGATCAGGGTAGAAATAAGAGAGGAAAAGGCTTCTCATCTAGAGGAAGATCTGAGCTGAGTGATTAGACAAGATGTTCCGAGAGATTTCATATGTACACTGCAACAGACAACATATTGATATTTTCATTCCTTAAAGATGACCAAAAGAAGTCTTCACTGCACAAGCAAAAGGCTATCAAGGCACACACAGGGGAAAAAACTCGGTCTGGCCGTGGCCTTCGCTTCCACAGTATTGAAGCCAGAAGATACCAGAGCAACATCTATAAGAGCTACAAGGAGAAACAGGTGCCTCTCGCAAAAGCTATGCCTAGTCCAGTCTTTGCTCCTGCACTGGGGTCACAGGTTGACATTATGAACTCTGCAAGGACTCAGATAATATATCACCTGGGGCTGCTCCCTGAGCAAGGTTGTCACTCAGACTTGAGTTCCAAAACTATGAAAGATGGATCGGAATGTTTAAGAACACAAGACTGAAGGAGTCAGGAGTATTATTAACGCTAAGAACAGCTACCACTTTTCAAATGCTCAAATGGCCCAGGTACTGTATAGACTGCATATATATATAATCTTCTTTAATTATCAAAATTGGTATAGTTCACTTTGTAAATAAAATCCCAGTTATCTCAGTAGTAGCACTATCCCCACTTCATAGATGAGAACACCAAGGTTCAGAGAGCTCACGTCATTTGTCAAGATAAACTAGTTAGTTAAGTAGGAGAGCTGGAATTCCGCAATGTAACCCAAGGAGATCCTCAGGGTTTCTCAATTTGTTTTTTTAATAATATCTTTATTCTTTTTTTACGCTTATCTTTCTTTTCTAGTTACTCCATATAAAACATATTATTTTTGAAACAGAACACCAATCGATTAAAATAAATCCAAAGACACAAAACAAATTACTCCAAAATGTTAAAAAGGAAAGGATTGGTAATGTAATAAGGAAGAACCTTTGTATTCTGTTACAAATTCACCACTAAAGGGATGTGGCCTATAAGCTCAAATTATACGTAATGGCCCATCTCTGGGAACCCTGCCTCCCAGGTAATGGGCATGAAAATACCTTTGTTTAGCTCAGAGGAGACATCCTGACCAGGCCCACCTGTGAATGGCTGCAGGGAGGAAGAAATTAACACATCCCCTCCGGAGTCTGACCGGAACCAGGAAATGTCTGACTTTACTCCCTCCCCTTTTAGTATAAAAGAAGCCTGAATTCTAACTCAGGCAAGATGGTTCTTTGGGACACGAGTCCACCATCCTCTCGGTCTGCTGGCTTTCCGAATAAAGTCGCTATCCCTCACCCCAACGACTCATCTCTCAATTTATTGACCTGTCACATGGTGAGCAGTACGAGCTTGGACGCGGTAACGGTGACGACATCTCAGAAAGATGTCCCCGTGAAGAAAGCAGGTAAGGCAAACATCAGTGTACAACCGTACTGAATTCAATACTTTTAAAAAGGATTAAGAAGAACCAGAGACACTCTGTGTTTACGAGAGGTGCAAGCCACAGCGATCAGGCAACAGCTATGAATTTATGCCCAAACGACTTAGTATCAAATATGTGAAGAAAGGAACTCATAGGTGGAAACTGGAGTGAAACTGTCTGTGGTAACTGGGACCAGAAGTTTTAACACGCAGTGATCAATCCAGAGCCGGTGACCCAAAAAATAAACTCAAGAAAGCTTTGCACTCCCTCCCCCAGGCCCCCTCAAGGAAGGACCAGCCTCACGATTGCCCAAGCCCCTTTTCCAGCCAGGCAGCTGAGCTGACAGAGTCACTTCACCCTCAGACCCGTGGCTGGACCGCTCGGGGCAAGACCTCACCTGGGATGTTGTGTATGGTGATGGCCAAGATGAGTAGCACGATCCTCCTCCAGCTGCTGCCGCCGGGTGGCACCGGGCTCCCTTGAGACGGCGCGGGGGCAGCTGGGCCCTCTGGAAGGTCGGTGCTCACTGCCTTCTTCCGCTGATATGCCTCGCCATTCTCACTCTTGTCTGAGCAAAAAAGAGAGGGATGGAAAGAGAGAGTAGTTTGAAAACGGGCACGTCAGTACTTGGACAAGCAGCAGCTGGAGGAAGCTTTCAGGGCTGGAAAATGGTCTATTTCCTAACTTCCTAAGGGCCCGTGTGTGCTTCTGCCTGGTCCTCCCCGCCTGCATTCATTTACTTACTTGTTCATTCATCAATTAGTCCTTGAACAGACATTCAGTGCCCAATGTATGGGTACTAAAAAGGGTAAAAAGATATATGCTTATGTAGAGCTGAGTCACTTTGGTTTTTTTGTTGTTGTTTTTTTTTGCAGTACGCGGGCCCCTCACTGTTGTGGCCTCTCCCGTTGCGGAGCACAGGCTCCAGACGCGCAGGCTCAGCGGCCATGGCTCACGGGCCCAGCCGCTCCGCGGCACGTGGGATCTTCCCAGACCGGGGCACGAACCCGCGTCCCCTGCATCGGCAGGCGGAGTCTCAACCGCTGCGCCACCAGGGAAGCCCCGAGGCACTTTGTTATACAGCAGAAACTAGCACACCACTGTAAAGCAAGCACACTCCAAGAAAGATGTTAGAAAAAAATGAGAAAAATTTGAATAATATGTTGCTAAACGGAAAATTTATAATATAGAATAAAAATAAAATTTATAAATAAAATTATAATATAGAACGTGATAGCACAATTTTGTTTAAATTTATGTGTATGTACCAAAAACAGATTGAAAATATAAATGTCAAATAGTAAGCCACGGTTATCTCTGAGTACAGGACTTATCAATGAAAAAAAAAAAAGAAAAAGGGCAAAGAGATGAAAATGGGGCATCCTAACACTGCCTGTTTAAGAGAAGCAGGACTGAGCACAGATTCTGGAACTAGGCTGCCTGGCTCACTTCCTGACTCAGCCGCTCATCAGCCGTGTGGTGCGGAACAAGCTATTTAACCTCTCTGTGCCTTAGTTTCTTGATTTATAAAATGGGGTAAGAACAGAACCTATGCCACAAGGGTTTTGTGAGAATTTAATGAGAGGCTGCGCCAAAGTGCTCAGACCATACAAAGTGCTTATGTGTGGACTGTGGCTGCCGTCACACGTCCCCCCCCTCCTGCAGGAGGTGACCCTGCTCGACAGGTCACACTGACTCAGGGGGAACCAACTCGGATGCCAGGCTCAGCCAATCAGATTCTCTCCCTAGGGATGGGGGACGGGAATGGGGAAGGACCACGTGACCCCCAGAGTGGGCTCTGCATCCGAAAGGTCATGTGATGTAAGGGCAGCCACGACGTACGTGCACGAATGGGAGGAGGGGGCAGCCGGACAGAGAGACAGAAGGTACCAGATGTACAGAGACAAGCAGAGATAGGAAACCACGCAGCCAGAGACAGACAGAGAGACAGACAGACAGAAATACAGACAAATGGCAGCCTGGGTGCCATAGGACATTCTGACCCTCATGGGCCGACTAAGGTACCCAGCCCTTGGGTTTCATGAGCTCACCTTCCTTGTAAAGTCCCCCTGTGGGGGGAAGGGGGTGAGGGATAAGCTAGAAGTATGGGATTAACAGATGCACACTACCAGATACAAAATAGATAAACAAGGATTTACTGTATAGCGCAGGGAACTATATTCAATGTCTTGTAATAAACTGTAATGGAAAAGAATCTGGAAAAAAGGATATACAAGTATGTATAACTGAATCACTTTGCTGTACATCTGAAACTAACACAAAATTGTAACTCAACTATACTTCAATTAAAATAAAAATAAAATAAAGTTCCCCTTTGGGTATATATTTGAAAAGTGTCATTTCTTAGGGCCAGATTATGCCAAACACCCACGGTCTCCTGGGTTATTTGCTAATCCCTAATGGAGGCAAACTGCCTGGATCTGAAACACAGGACCGAGACTGAGGCAGGGAACCCAGGCTGCGGTTCACAGCAAAGGAAGGATCTTTCAGACAGGCTTCCTGCAAGAGGAAGGGAAACACCTGGGGACACAGATGGAGACAAGCGTCCCTCCATCACCTGAACCTGCAGAGCCTGACCCAGATGTCACAGACAGGTCACCAGAGCCTGTCTTTGGGACATCCACCACAGGGCAGGGCAACCCTACAGCCCAGCATTGGCTTTGCTACCCCAGGGGGATTACTAGTGGCCCCTTTCACTCCCCAAAGTGTCCTGGTTTGAAAGATAAATTTTATGGCTCCCCAGGTTGGGGGAAACAGCAGAAGCCTGACTGAGGCTCTGCTCAGATGGGGTCCAGCCGACTTGAAGGGTAGGAGGGAACTCTCCGTGGTAACTACTTCCCTTCTCTAGGGACAAATTTTTCACAAGCAAAATAATTCTCATCTCTAAGCTGAAAATTGCAGAAAATTTTTCCCAAAGTCAAATTAAGAAACTTTGAGGATTCCTTTACGCCTGAGCCCGGGCATCTGGTGCGGCCTCTCCTTACTCCTGGAAGTAAAGCAAGAAAAGGGCAGTTATCTCTCACCCCCTCAGGTGCTTCAAGACCAGGGTCTCACTCTATAAACTGGATCAGATCTTTGATTCCCTTTCCGGATAAGCCTATCTTAGTGGAATACGGTTTGTATGCCAAAAACATGAAAAGAAAACACCACTTCTTTTGAAAAGCCATTATGTGTTTGTTGATTCAAACCAAGCCAGTGCAGGCTGAACAGTAAGAGAGAGCCAGCGAGCAGGCAGACTCACTCCTCCCCAGCTGGTTCTCTTAGAAACAGCTGGATCTCAGACCCACCGGGGAGAGGGGGCCTTTTATCGATCCTCTGAAATGCCAGGGTCGTCAGCCCTCCAAGGGTCAGTAGGCACAACTCACGACACCGGCCTCTGGAGGATGCAGCTGTCTCAGGGGACAACAACAACTCCTCCTGGACAATATTCGCACGAGCTGAAGCTATTCACCATGTGGCATCTGTACTGTGTGTGTGTGTGTACACGCGTGTGATTACCGCTGGGTACCATCTTTCTTGCCTCAGATATCAGACCGTCATTGTGTGTGTATGCATAGGTGTGTGTTTCTGTGCACACACGGGTGTTTTTATATTGTTGACAACACCTGATGACTCGGGCTGCAGAGGCTGGTTGTGGAACTGAACAAAACATGTGGGATTTCAAGCCCACAGACACTAAAGGCACAAGCAAACAGGCCCAAGTGTCATGTAGGAAGGAAGCCGACTGGTGATGGAGGGAGCTCAGCTGTCTCCTGGACCAGTCAGTGGACACCACGGATTCCCTGGACCTCCTCTGCATACGCGGCCCTGACCTGGATGCTCTCCAGCGGGCATTGATAGGAACGAGAAAAACTCACCTCCTCCCTTTGGGATTTTATAATTTAAGAGAGGACAGACAGGGAAGACGTGAATACATTCCCGTAAATCTAAGGGACAGAAATTCACACTCTCTAACAAGCGTGGGAGGCTAGACTGATTTCTGTCAGTGTCACAAAAGGATGCGACTCTGAACTTCCTACAAGTAATGCACAGAGAACAACGGAGATGATGGGCGCCCCGTCAGCAAATTCCAGCACCAACCACGCGTTTAACAGGAACATCGAGAGGCATAAAGAGTTATTAACCGGGACGAGGATGCACGCCTCGCCTTGGGGTCCCGAGGTGTGAAAACTGATGTCACTGCCTCTCCTAGTGGGAAATGGGAGGGTATGAACGCCTGATGCACCTGAGAAAGTTAACTAAGCCACCGTTTGGTAACAGCCACGAATGAGTCTGCAACAAGGAAAAACAGTCCAAATAAATCATTACAGAGAGTCCGGATGCATCCCCAGCAACGAATCCCCTTGTCTCTCCCAGAAAGGCTGCTTAAACCATTGCACACCATCCAGTAAAAGGTCAGCGTCGTGGACAAAGGGACCGCTTAAAGGAGGCCTGGCGTGGGGTTAGGGGTGTTGCCAGAGTGATAAGCACCCGTGAGATTTCCTGGGAGGGGAAAGGTCTGGGCATTTTTCGAGCAGGATTTGGCAAAGAGGAAGGACATTTTAGGGAAGGAACACCCGATGTCGGGTTCAGAAATGAAAAACGTCATCCGCGACATCCGGGAAGGGGTGATGCCAAGAACTTATTCTCAATTGACCCTCGATCCTTACAAAAGCCCCATGAAGTGGAGACCACCCCCTTTAACACACAAGGAACCTGAAGAACAGAGAGGTGGAGGAACTGGTCCCAGGTCACACAGCCGGTCCAAGATGGATGCAGGAGTCAAGCTGGGTCCTCTGCCTCCAGAAGCCACTTCTTCACCTGGGCCCCGTGGTTGACCAGGGGTGGGGGTGGAGTGGTGACCTGCCCCTTTGCTCGCCAAAAAGTGTCGCAAGCGAGTCTCTGCAGTGACATTTAGGAGGCTGAAACCCCAGAGGTTTAGCTCAGAGACAGTCCGGTGAGCTTGCACCACACGACACCAGAAAAGGCAGAAAAGGCTCAGAGGGAACCTCGTATCTGTAATCAATCACGCCTGCTCGTAGACAAACCTGAAAACGTTTCAGGCAAAGCTGTTTCTTAACCCATCAGACCTACTGTTTTAAGTGTTAAGTAGGAAGTATTTATTAACACCAAGCACGCGACACAGGGTTACAATCCTTTCGGGAAGGTGGAAAGGAAAGACTTCAAGGTTGCCCATCGTCAAAAAACATTTTAAAAAAGTTTAAACTCAAGCATCTGTGAATCCACAGAAAGAAGGGGCCCAGTGCTGGGGTTCGGCCTACCGTCCCCCACTTCATCCTTCCGGGAGAGGCACCCCATCGCTAAGTTTGAGAATGAGAACCACAGGAGAACAGACAGACCAATCCAAAGCTCACTTTTCCCGCTGAATCACCGGGTCACGTTATTGGACACCTTTTGTTCCCTGCGCTCTTCCCCCTCAAACAAGGGATTCTTGTACCAACATGTTATATTGCACAGCAAAGACAGAGCCAGGTCTGGTGGGCACAAGCTGGGGAAGGGGCGGGGAGGGGATAAGCCTCCACCCCTTGAAGTGAAAGGCCTTGATGTCTTTAGATCATAGGCTCTAAACCATTTGGGATCAGCGATGCTTTTGAAAGTACGGTGGAGCTTACACTCCTCCCTCCAGCAAAAAAAAAATACACAGACGATTTAAAAATAATGTTTGAATCCTTATGGATTCAAGGTCGTCAGACTGAGCGCATCTTGCTAGATAAATGCCACAGCAACCTTCGTTTCATAACCCGGGGGCGTCTCAGCAGGAACACAGGATGTTTGCTGTCCCTGTGCTGATGTAACCGGCCAAATCTAATAGGCCCAGTGATGGAAGCTCAGGCCTCCAGTGAATAACGGCAACGCTAATTAACAGATCACCAGCCACAAGAGCTTTAAAAATGTCCCCAAGGTATCACTGGAGATGATCTGGTTGAATTAGCACAAACAGGCAAATCCTCGTCTGCTAAACACAGAAAGCTTCAAATCCCTGGAAAAACTCCTTCTTTCTAAACCCCTGCTATAAAACCTAAAATGAAGAGCGATATATATTCACTATGCAGTCTACACACACAAAATCCAAAGGCTGGTCAAAAGCAGGGAGACAGGAGGATCCATTCACTTACATTTCCTTCCCCTTCCTGCTTGTTTCCCAGAGAATCAGAATAACTTGGGGAGAAGAAATTCAATTACCAACATGAGTGTGGCAATGTTTGCTGAGAAATTTGGTTCTGTTTCCTCCATCAGCTGTGGGATTGGCACAACTTCCGTTATATAATGAAGGCTGAATTTGAAACACTGAATGTGAAGCAGCTACTCAACATGGGTTACATCAACCTTGGCACGTAGAGAAAGCAAGGCCCATGGAGGCCCTTCTTAGCAGCCACGTGGAACTTCAAGGAAGAGCCAGCGTGGTTCTCCCCATCTTGGCAGAAGACGCCTCAGCTTGGAGACATTCAAAACTACAGCCTGTTTCTGCCTCTAAGCCTATCCGTAATTCTCATATATTTATATTTTTGTAAAGCTGTAAATATAACTACGTGAAAGACCATTCCCCAAAGAGAGTCACCAATATCCCCGATACACTGACTGTCACTTGTTCCTACCCCTCGTCCAGTATGTGCACGTTGATGTTTCGCACATTTGCGGCCAGTGCACGTGGTAGAGAGAACAGATGCTGGAGCACATGGGCTGCTGTGGGATCATATGGCTCTGTCAACCATGGGACTGTGGCTCTGTCAATCACTAGCCATAAAGGCTTTAGGCAAATGCCGTATCTGAGTCTCAGTGCCCTTAGAGTAAAATGGGTTTCATAGCCGTATCTACTTAGGAAGGCTGTTACAAGGACTAAAATATATGTAAAGCACTTGGCACGGAACCTGGCACCTGAAAAGTACAAGTCACATTAGCTATCGCAATTGATTATACATACTGTTTTTTTGGGTACACTTCCTTCGAATTTTATTTTTTCCTCATATATTTTATTTTATTTTATTTTTTCTTTTTTGGCCGCACCACATGGCTTGTGGGATCTTAGTTCCCCGACAAGGGATCGCACCCGGGTCCACAGCAGTGAAAGCCCAAGTCTTAACCTCTGGACCGCCAGGGAATTCCCTGATTATACATCTTAATATACAGTTTCATATTCCATTTGTTTCTTTTAAAACTACAGAAATATTTTCCAAATTTCTTAGCCTCTGGGACTCTAGCTTTTAATGGCTCGAAGGCATAGTTGCTTAGTTCCAAGCCAATCATTTGCAAAACCATTTCTTTTTTATTCAAGCCTGAGCGGTCGCTCTTTCTTTTCCAGATGCTAAAAGATACAGTGTTTCTCTCTTGCCACATGGGGGCGTACTCTTCTGCTCCCTCCCACCCAGGGCAAGTACCGCTTGACTTCACGAACCAGTTCTCTGTTTTACGGCTTCATGATTCATACATACCGCTGGAACATGTAAAAGGGCTGACCTATCCCAGGAGACAGAGCTTGGCACATGAGGGAAAATTCCTATTGCAATTGGGGATGGATGGGGAATCTTTGTGCAAAGATCCTTAAATCTTTCAGGTGCCTCCCTGCTTGCTTGTAAGTAACTGCCGGCCAAAAATTGGTTTCCTAATATTGAACTACAGAGGAGCTGTATCACACGTGCGTTTTACAAATGCAAATGCAGATAGATGCATTTGAAAAGAAACAACAGAAAATTCCCTTCTTTGACCCATGGCTCCCCTTCCACCTTCCAGTACTACCTCCTGGAATTAATTTTGGATTCGATCTCACAAGAAAGGAGAGGCGTCAGTGGAAATGGAGAGAAAAACAAAACAAATTCATTCTTGGCTTTTGATCTTGGGGGGTAGGAGGCAAGTCCTGGTGGTTTAAGAAAGAAAAAGGATTTTCAAGGAGGGTGGGGCAGATTTTGACTCTTCAATATTTTGCCTTAAATGCTGTCTTTAGAACCCCGTGGGCACTTGAAACGTGCCTCAACTGTCAGGAACAGGGCAGCTGGGGGTGCAGTAGAGTGTGATATAATGCAGTCTATCGTTGGTCAAGAGACAGAGGAAAGAGGGAAGGAAAAACGATGCTCACGCCTTTCCTGGGAGAAATTCCTTACAAGGTCACCCACCCAGGAGTGTCCCTAGATCCTCCGGAACCCCTTGGAAAGACCGCCATCTAGGCTGCAAATGTAAAGTCCTGGCATAGAACCAATGGCAGGACATTCATTTAAATGTCATCAATTTAATAAGGTTAGTGGGTTGAACTAGTCAAGGCAGGGCTGGTCAGCCATTTAATCCATCTCTCCTTTGGGCAAGTACCCCCAATACAACTCTCCTTCCAATAACCTCATTTCTGATTCTAAAGATATAAATGCATAATATATTTAAGCAAACTTGGAAAACCTCAAAGTATACAGAAGAAAACTGAAATCCCATCAGCTAAAACAAAAAATTGAGAGTTTGGTGTATCTCCTTGCAAGTTTTCTCAGGTGGTTTTACGTAACTGAGATGATCACATTATACAACTGCTGACTATTTTTACTCCCACTAAACGTAACACAAATGTTTCCGCCATACGATTAAAAACCCTTATAAGCATTTCAAGCAGCACAAAGTACCATTTACATTCTCACACCATTGAGCATTTAGGCTGTTTTCAAATTTTCTTCCCTATAAATATCACTGCAACATCTTTAACCTATATAAACAATCAGAGATCTGAACAAAGTTCCCAGAAGCTGAAATGCTGACCAGAGGGCCTGGATGTATTTGTCTAATTAATTTCCAGAAAGGCCACGCCATTTATAGTCCCCTGGGCAGAGTTTGCAAGTTCTCATCATGCCATTTTTTAGTCAGCTTGGGTATTTCTCATTTAAAAATAAGTGTATTTATTTATGGGAGAAATGACATTTCCCTTCCTTTGTATTTCTCTGACTACAAGTGAAATTGAACATTTTTCATAGTTCCAGGCATATTACTTTCCTCTTTTGTGAAAGGTCCTCTGTCCAAACAAGGCCTCTTTAAGGAATGAGAATATGATTCGCTTTCTCCTTACAGATACGAGTAACTTTCCTGTGATCCACTTATGTGTGTCAGTGAGTAATGAGATGGAGCTGGGAGCAGCAGGTAGTATTACACATCAGACGGATGAAACCACCTGGTCACACTGGAATTTCAGCCTCCATTTGCTAAACTCCTTTTTGATGTTTCTCAAGACGGCAAAGTGCCCTTAAAACAAAAAAGTGTTGGACAAAACTCTAATTCAAAAACATACATGCACCCCTATGTTCACAGCAGCACTAGTCACAATAGCCAAGGCATGGGAACAACCTAAGTGTCCATCTACAGATGAATGGATAAAGAAGATGTGGTATATATATATATATATATATATATATATATATATATATATATATATAATGGAATACTATACAGCCATAAAAAAGAATGAAATAATGCCATTTGCGTCAACATGGATGGACCTAGAGATTATCATACTAAGTGAAGTAAGCCAGACAAAGACAAATACCATATGATATCACATATATATGGAATCTAAAATGTGACACAAATGAACTTACTTATGAAACAGAAACAAACTCACATACATAGAGAACAGACTTGTGGCTGCCAAGGCGGGGTTAGGGGAGGGGAGGGATGGATTGGGAGTTTGGGATTAGCAGATACAAACTATTATCTAGAGGATGGATGAACAAAAAGGTCCTACTGTAGAGCACAGGGAACTGTATTCAATATCCTGTGATAAACCATAATAGAAAAGAATATGATAAATAATATATATATGTGTGTGTGTATAATTGAATCACTTTGCTGTACAGCATACATTAACACAACATTGTAAATCAGCTATACATCAATAAAATAAAATTTTTTTCAAAAGTGTTATCTGCTTGATTTATACCACTACCTGGTATGGCCCCAAAAGCTAATTTTCTCTCTCAATATTCAAACACAACTGTTTTCTTTTTTTAAAATTTTTTTGGCAGACAGTGTACTTTTATTTTTTAATTTATTTTCTGAAGTATAGTTGATATAATAGTTTGCATCTGCTAATCCCAAACTCCCAATCCATCCTGCCCACCCACCCCCCGCTCCCCCCTGGCAACCACAAGTCTGTTCTCTATGTCTGTGAGTCTGTTCCTGTTTCGTAGATAGGTTCATTTGTGTCATATGAAACACCACTCTTTTCAAAAGCAGAGGATATTTGAGAGCTCCTCTTGCTTCCCTAGCCTTCTGTCCTCCCACACCCCTGGGATTCTTGTACGCAGCACAGCAGTTTTGCAAACAGTACATATAGGCAGACCTCTGAGATACCATGGGTTCAGTTCGGGACCACCCCAATGAAGCCAATAATGCAATAAAGCGAGTCCCACGAACTTCTTGGTTTCCCAGTGCATATAAAAGTTATGTTTACACTATGATGAAGTCTATCAATGTGCAACAGCATCATGTCTTAAAAATATCTTAAAAGTACTTTATTGCTAAAAAAATGCTGACCATCATCTGAGCCTTCAGTGAGTTGTAGCAGTAACATCAAAGATCACCAATGACAGAGCACCATAACAAACAGAATAATAATGAAAAAGTTTGAAATAGTGTGAGAATTACCAAAATGTGACACAGAGACACAAAGTGAGTAAATGCTGCCGGAAAATGGCGCTGATAAAACTTGTTTGAGGGACTTCCCTGGTGGTGCAGTTGTTAAGAATCTGCCTGCCAATGCAGGGGGACACATGTTCGAGCCCTGGTCTGGGAAGATCCCACATGCCGCGGAGCAACTAAGCCCATGCACCACAACTACTGAGCCTGTGCTCCACAACTACTGAGCCCGTGCTCCACAACTACTGAAGCCCACGCGCTCTAGGGTCCATGCTCCACAACAAGAGAAGCCACTGCAATGAGAAGGCTACACACCGCAACAAAGAGTAGCCCCCACTCTTTGTTGGGTCTTCGTTGCTGCACACGGGCTTTCTCTAGTTGTGGCAAGCAGGGGCTATTCTTCGTTGCGGTGCATGGGCTTCTCATTGCGGTGGCTTCTCTTGCTGCGGAGCACGGGCTCTAAGTGCATGGGCTTCAGTAGTTGTGGCTCGCAGGCTCTAGAGCGCAGGCTCAGGAGTTGTGGCGCACGGGCTTAGTTGCTCTGAGGCATGTGGGATCTTCCCAGACCAGGGCTCAAACCCGTGTCCCCTGCATTGGCAGGCGGATTCTTAACCACTGCGCCACCAGGGAAGTCCCAACTGAAGTATTTACTTTGCTTAGTTACTAACCTTTAGGCAGAGACGCAACTGGAGTTTAAGAAACATAATGAAAACCTTATTTACAATCTTTTTAACTATAATAGATTTCTCCATTTATCATTCTAATAATCTCAATCCACAAGATTGTCAGAGGGTGAAATGCTGTCTGTGTAAGAAGGCTGATTAGATTCCCTTGTCTTTTCAGTCAGTACAAATTTTCCAGGCCCTGAAAGTCATCCATGCCTTAGCTTTGATGCTTATGAATAAGCAATTGCTTTGCTACAACAGAGAAACAAGTAGGTCTGCGTAATTGGTAAAAAATTAAATGTATGCCAGAAGAAGAAATGGGTTCACTATTAGCTAAAGATTTCTCATCCATTAAGCAAACCACCCACTAGAACGTTGTTTGTTCCAAATAGCTAAGATGATAATTTCTACTCTCGGTCAACGGAACCAAGATTTCCAATAAGATTAAAACGTCCACCTACCAGGTCAGCTCTTCTACCGCCTTATCAACGTGAGCTCATTCCTGATGAATTAACTGCTCTCCAAAAATAAATCCCACGTGGACTCCAGCGCTGCCTCTAATGCTTCTGAGCTTACCCTACACATTGTGTTCAGTGCAGACACCCTGGTGGGCAAGACACCTCCATAACTACTGAGGGATCCACCAGCAGAAGACGTTTGCTTCAAAAGAGTTCCAGCCCCCTCATTAGAGAAAGGGCATTCTGGAGAATTGAAGACTGCTTAGAAGAGCTTTACAGAGGACTCTCAACCTCTCCGGGAAAGATCGGGGCTCCTCGCTTGACTTATGCGGTTGTAAATTACCAGGTCGAGGAGGTGTCGACCAAGAGGACAGCACCTATTTCAGGCTTGTGTCCAACTGCTAACATGAACTTCATAGTCATTTGGGTCACTTTCACCTTTGACATAAGGCCACTCTGCCACCTCCTCTAATTCTGAGGATAAACATTCGTAGCCAAGACCACTGTATCTCCAAGTGTGGAATGAAGACATCCATTGCTGTGCGTGGTGGAGGCTCTTAAAAGATGACTCCTGAACCACCCCCACCCCCACCCCGGTAGCTCCTGAATTAGAACCTATGGGAGAAGGGCCCAGGAATCTGCATTGTACAAGCCATACGTCCCTTCACGCTCACCCCAACATATTTCTGATACAGACTACACTCTAAAAATGAATGTTTTAGACTGCCCAACTACAAATGAGTCAAGGGATTACCTCTGTACTTAAATTTACTTTAGTCCAGGGACTTCCCTGGTGGCGCAGGGGATAAGACTCTGCACTCCCACTGAAGGGGGCCCGGGTTCGATCCCTGGTCAGGGAACTAGATCCCACATGAATGCTGCAACCAGGAGTTCGCATGCCACAACTAAGGAGCCCACATGCTGCAACTAAGGAGCCCGCCTTCCACAACTAAGACTGGGTGCAGCCAAATAAATAAATAAATAAATATTTTTTAAAATGTACTTTAGTCCAAGTACTACTGCCTAATTTGGTGTCTCAAAGTACTAGACAGAGATATATCTGACCCTTAGTCATAGCTGGGCACCTAAAGATTCATATGGCTTTTTTCCTTTGCCTTTATTTTGCCATATACTTTTTTCCACTGCCTTTCCGCAGTGGGAAAGGTAAAGGCATTTAAGACTAGAAGATGAAAAGTAATTGAATTATCTTGATAGGAACCATCACTTCCTTACATAAAATAAAAATCCTTTTCTTTTTTTTTTTTCAAGAGGATATGGGTCATCGTAAGGAAATTCAATCACCAGCAGAAGAACTGAGAGAAAAATAAATTCCTTCAAACCAAGACACTCTCTCACCTTGCCTAGGTCGATATAGGGTCTATAGACAGGGACTGTATAGGGTCTAAATCAATATAATCCCTCTGTCTATTTATATATATAGCGTTTCCTCTTTTATCCTAGAAGTTGGTCACCAGGAATCAAAACATGACAGGATAGATGAAAACTCTTAGCTTCTATAATCAAGAGAGTATCCACACTGCCGATATTAACAAACAGCATGACATTCTGCAAACCACAATGGGAAACAAAATCTTTCTTTTGTCAAAGGCCGCAAAACTGAAAGGAAAACATGGTGCTTCTAAATAGGTTTAAGTGAGACTAAAATTCCATAAATATTTCTTGGTTTATGGATTTTCTTTGCTTTTCGGGATACAAACAGTTGATGCTGGATCACAGGATAATCGCTGGAGATAACGAAAAAAGAAGAAGATGAGCACAGGCCTGAAGATTTAGGGTTTGCTTTTTGTCTTTGCTACAAGAAGGTCAGAGAGCTGGGGCTTGACCCGGATGCAAAGGAGACTGTAAGTCCACGTCTGGTTTCAGTAGGAAGTGTTTCTTGGTCACAGTCCCCAATGCTGGGGAACAGAACCCAACTCATTCATCGGAAGTGTCCTGAGGGAGGGGCTCGTGGAACCAACCCAGGAAGGCCACAGAACCCACCCTGGAACGCAGACAGGGCCAAGGGAGACCAGGACTTCCTGCTCCACCCACAAAATGCCCCCACGTCGCCCTCAGGGTGGCACCCTTATCCCCAATGTCCCAAAATGCTGGCCACTCCTGCTGTAACACTGCCCCCTTTGCCGTCAGGTCCATCTAACTGGCCAAGCCAAGCTCACCTCCAGCTGCCAGACAGGCTGGAAGTCCAGCTTCTATCCTGAAAGGCAGGCTCTGTCTTTCACCAAGACTTGTGAGATGGGGCAGAAGGGAGAGTCCCAAACATGCTCAAGGGGTTCAGGGCCCAAGCAGCTAGGGGAGAGAGGGGTGGAGAGAGGGAGGGAGATATTCGCGTCCTCAGACATCTAAGTCTGCAATGTCTTATTCTACATTAAAGTTGCACCATATTTTTCTCACTCTTTAGAAAGACACAACGAAATGAACGGAATCCACGGTAGACAATTCTCACGCCAACTCTGTCTCCAGTGCTCTACACGTAGCCCTAGGAAAGTCCCAACCGCTCAAGATTTTTGCTTCTTCCAAGCGTAACTGAGCTGAATTAGACAGACTCCAGGGCCCCTTCTAGCACGAACCTTCTATGCTTCTGGAGACAGCCTCTGACACAGCTGGCCTAAATGACCACTCATCCCTGGTGAGTAGGAGAGAGCGGCTGTTTCCAGTGCCAGAGTTTCTAGAACTCTGTTCTAGCCCAAGAAATTCCCCCAGATGAGTTTCACGGACAGCACATTCCAACCGTTCATAACATAAGGACGTGCTCTAAAGGAGCAGCAAGTTCATTTGCCCCTGGGGAATCAACCTCTTTTGCGCCCTCAAGTAAAAGCACTATTTTCCCTTAAAATGTATTAAAATATTTTCTGACAAATTCCCACCCATTATAGGAAATATACAAAATACTGATGAGCACAAAGAAAGACAGAAAACCACTCACCACCCAGAAGTGACCACCTTTTAAAAATCCTAACGATCTTTTCTATATTTATACTGTGTGTGGATAAACGCAGACACACACACACATCTTTTAACTGAATCATACTATTTTGAAACATGACTTTACACAACAATAAATCGTAAATACATTCCATATCATAATACATTCTCCCGAATCAGAGGTTCTCAACCAGATTCCTGTCAGCTGCTAGAGGTCGAGATGCGCACGATGCAGAATTTCCAGTAGCCGAACAGAGAGCTAAGAATACACACTCAGGGGCTTCCCTGGTGGCGCAGTGGTTGGGAGTCCGCCTGCCGATGCAGGGGACACGGGTTCGTGCCCCGGTCCGGGAAGATCCCACATGCCGCGGAGCGGCTGGGCCCGTGAGCCGTGGCCGCTGAGCCTGACCGTCCGGAGCCTGTGCTCCGCAACGGGAGAGGCCACAGCAGTGAGAGGCCCGCGCACCGCAAAAAAAAAAAAAAAAAGAATACATACTCAAACATATATACAATGGAACATTACTCAGCCATAAAAAAGAATGAAATAATGCCATTTGCAGCAACATAGATAGACCTAGAGATTGTCATACTGAGTGAATTAAGTCAGACAGAGAAAGACAAATATCATATGATATCACTTATACGTGGAATCTAAAAAAAAAAATGGTACAAATGAACTTATCTACAAAACAGAGTCACAGATGTAGAAAACAAACTTAGGTTAACAAGGGGGAAAGAGGGGAATAGGGATAAATTGGGAGATTGGGATTGACACATACACACTACTGTATATAAAATAGGTAACTAATAAGGACCTACTGGATAGCACAGGGAACTCTACTCAATACTCTGTAATGGCCTATGTGGGAAAAGAATCTAAAAAAGAACGTATATATGTATATGTATAACTGAATCACTTTGCTGTACAGCTGAAACTAACACAACATTGTAAATCAACTATACTCCAATATAAAGCAAAATTAAATTTAAAAAAAAAGAATACATACTCAAGATTCCTTTTCCTGTCAGAAGAAAAGATGTGCTTACTGTCCAAATCATTTTAAAGTCAAGCACAATCAATGAACTTCCAGGTCTCCAGTGAGGTCTGGTGTTTAGAATCATGAAAGGTGGCTGGACAGGAATGAGGAATCACCAGTTTAAAATTGGCCAAATGTTGGTGGAACTTAAAAGGGCCAAAGTTTCTTGTTCTGAGACTTCTGTGATGTAAATGTTATCTTTAGGATTGGTTTCTGAGCCCTTCCTTCTTAGGCTCGATTTAAATGGTATATGAGAAAGAACGTGTGTCTAAGCAGGGGTGCCTTCTGCAGCCTGCGTTTCCATCTTATTGAACATTTTTCCCATTCATCATTTATTTGTTGTCTGTTTGCAAGGCCACCGCCTCGTGTCTGGGCCTGAGCTTTGCTCACGGTTACATCTACGGCGCCCAGCACGGTGTCTGGCACAGAGGAGGTTACTTAAATATTTCACATACTAACCCTATTAGAGGTGTTATATCCTAACTACCCACTCACAGAAGGCACTACTTCAACCTAATCCTCCCCAGGAGACAAAGGGGGGGGGGAAGGAGGGGAGAGCAGTTCCATGAATAGTAAATGCCCACCTGAAAAGCGGGATAATCAAACTCATAACCTTATATAATCACCAACCCCCCGGCCCCGTGACACATAGCAGCCCAAGATGAGCTGATTCTTGCTTCATGACCCCCCTGCTCCCCGATTCAGGATCAACTATCACTGACCGAGTGTTTGTTGTATACCCTGCAAGGCCCCGGATGTTCAGTGACCTGGAGAACTTTGTATCTTCTTTAATCCTAGAAGCAGCTCTAGGAGGTATGAACCCATCTTACAGGTGAGGAATGGGTTAGCTCTGGGCCCTACCCAACATCCTTCCTTCCGAGTAGCTGCCCGGCCACTATCCCCAGCTCCGCCCCCTTCCTGTAACTGACAGCCTACAGTGTGCGCGCATGTGCGTGCGGGTGCGTGTGTGCGTGTGTGTATGATGCTTCTTCCCTATCCTCTTGGTCCAGGAGGAGGAATTTTCCCTAAATACTCTTGGCCTTTTGTCCCGCCCTTCACACCTCCTGTGGGGAAGAAGTGAGTTTCCTGAGAGATGAATCTGGGGGGACGGACATAAATGGTTCAGCCCCCTCCCTCTTCCCTTGAGTGCCAGGGTGCCCACAGGTAACATGTCTCTGGTCTAATCCCCCATGTGGCAAGTCTTAAGGCGGGGCGGCGGGGGGGGGGGGGAGGGGCGGGGCCCAGGGCCCACGTGGCTCCACAGATGTGTCTGTGATTGGCGGCTAAGTCTGCCTAATTCTGCATTCACCATCATGAATCCCATTGTTGCTGCATACAAAACCATTGCCTCTAACCTAACCTTCATTGGTAATGACAGTGAAATTATTTCCATCTGCCTCCTCTGCTTCTTACTGTTGATTCAGAATTAAGACAGGGAAGACCCAATACCCAGCCCTAAACCTGCTCTAGCGTCCAGTCCACAGCGGTCAGCACGTGGATGGACTTATGATTCAAGCCAGCCCATCAAAGTCCTTGGTCTACACATAATGCCCATGGACCCTGCCCCATGGACTCGAGCCTGGCCACGCCAGCAAAGACAAGGGAAATACATCGGGTGGAGAAGTCACCTCAGAGGTGCCATGTCCCGTTCCAGGCCTGCTGCCTATTCGTGAAGCTCCCCCTTTTCCCATGAGCTCCCAGTACTACCCTCCCCACCAGGGAGCCAATAAAAATCCCTCTGGCTCCACCTGGTCTAACTGATCCCCGTCCTCAGCAGCCAAGAGAGGTCGGACTGAAGCAAGAAAACCTGGCTCAGACGGAGTGATCCTACTAGGGATGACGACTCCTCAGCCACAAAGCAGCAGGGACCGGGGTGCAGACCCAGATCTCCCGACTGCCGGTGCGGGGCCGTTTCCACCAACCACACCACCTCAATCTCTTTCCCCTTCAGCCTCGCCACCACTGCTTCTAAAACCCCAAATCCCCTCGACCCACTAATTCTCTGAAGCATTTGGGGCACGAACGTTTCCTTCCACCACGCAGACCCCCCAGGACGCACGTCACTGCCTTGCCCCCTGTAGCTTCGGCCCTCGCCGTGCTGAACAAACTAGACGTCTGAGGGCAAAGAGGGCTTGAACTTGGCCTCCAGGCCCATCTTCTTACCCAAGGCAAATCCCCAGTTCCTTGCACCGGTCTCCCGGCCTGAGCTCTGGCCGGATTAACCACTCTGCCCTCAAAAGCAGCCAATCTTCTTGATCAGGCCAGTCACGTGTCAAGCCCGTGCCAAAGCCCATCCAGAGAAGACCGGGTGCAGAAACGGAGGAGCCCAGAGGCACCTATGAGAGAGCCAGTGAGGGCAAGTGGGCGCGCGTCTCCTCCTCCGCCTTCCTCTTCTCTTCCAGAAAGCAAGCCCTGCGTCACGAAGATGGAAAGCTCCCAGACACTGGTCGGATTCAAGAAAATCACATAAAGAATAACAAGGGATTATGTGGGGATGGGACAGGGAACTGGAGCTTACTAACCAGGAAGAAATTCCAGAAGATGATGGACAAAGCGGGGGTAAATGGCATCGACAAGGATCAGCAGACAAAGGCCCTTTCCTGGGGGACAGGACGAGGGCGTCACAGAGTATATTCTGCCACAGAGAACCTGCACGGGGCACAAGCACCTGTATTCTTTTTTTTTTTTTTTTTGCGGTACGCGGGCCTCTCACTGTCGTGGCCTCTCCATTGCGGAGCACAGGCTCTGGACGCGCAGGCTCAGCGGCCATGGCTCACGGGCGCAGCCGCTCCGCGGCATGTGGGATCTTCCCAGACCGGGCACGAACCCGCGTCCCCTGCATCGGCAGGCGGACTCCCAACCACTGCGCCACCAGAGAAGCCCAACACCTGAATTCTTTCAGGTGAGAAGAACCCCTATGTTAGCGTAACCTACAAAGCTAGAAAGGTGAAGCCCCACCAAGGCCCTGTTGGATATTCTTGGCTTAGGTGGGCTCATTTCCAATCCGCACGGGCTTACGGCTTATAAATAAGGAGCCGCTAGCACATCACTGAGATGCAAATAATTTACAATTATATAAATGCAGCTAAACGTCTGTCTCTGAAGGTCTGTTTTCCTAATCAGCTAAATATCTCCCCAGCAATACTTCCGTACTATTAATCTGTTCAAAAGACATTTCGGACAGAGGGCAGAGGTAAACCTCGGCACAGCTACCCACGCTATTAAGCAAAACAAACAAAAAAACAAAAAACGACTCTCCAAGAACGGGGTCCCATCTAGTAAAGAAAAACCGCCCTCCCAACCTGGGTGTTCTCCGCGGAAAAGAACACAAGTCAGCTCGTATGACGGCAAACTCGTGTTTGACTTGTGGGTGGGGGGTGGACCTTGGAAAGAAGAATCTGCTGGTACCGCTAGGGAGGCACAAGGGGAAATTCCGGGCCGACCTGGCATCAGTTTGCCACCACCTCCCCACTCTCCAGATCAGCAACAGTGATTCGGACACAGGAGCAGCCTGTCCCCCCCCCCCCCCAGGGTTAAAGGGGAAGAACGCTACCGTGGCTGTGAGCCCCAGACGTTCCCCTTTGCTCACCTTTTCAGCGTATGCATCTGTGTGTGTGTGTGTGTGTGTGTGTGTGTGTGTGTGTGAGAGAGAGAGAGAGAGAGAGAGAGAGAGAGGGAGGGAGGGAGAGGGAAGGAGGGAGGGAGGGAGGGAGGGAGGGAGAGGGGAGGAGGGAGGGAGGGAGGGAGGGAGAGGGAAGGAGGGGGGGGGGAGAGAGAGAGAGAGAGAGAGAGAGAGAGAGAGAGGGAGAGAGAGCAGCGAGCACACGTGTGCCCACAGCCAGATTATGATCAGTTTATTTGCTTTGAGGTGGTCTAGCAGTTTCTCCTCTTCCTCTTGGGGGAATGTCAATCAAAGCAAAGAACGGTGGGCGGGCCCAGCGTGAGTCGCTGGCGGGCTGGCTGAAGGCGCTGGTCCTCCAGGAGACACACACCAGGGAAACAAGACAAGGGGAAAGCCCACAGCAGGCTCTCTGGCACTTCCCCCTTTTCTCACCTCTCCAGGCTTCTCTCCTTTCCTTCTTCTCCAAGGTAATCACACAGAGGACTCTGTCACCGGGTATGAAGGGTGCGGGAAGAGCGGTTCTGGGGGAGCAGATGAGACTCTGGGTTCACTCCCTTTCCAGGAGCCGCTTCCCCGGACACCCAAGTTCACATCCCAGTCCTCCCACTTCCTGGTTATGCATCTTTAGGAATGTCACTTGGGACCCTTGGATCTCAGTTTCCACGCTTGCCATGTGCGGATGATAATACTGCCCGCCCTGAAGGACAGGTGAGGGGAGATGGGGGCGGGGGGTCCCCTGGTGGGCACACATCAAATACAACACGAACCCCATCTCAGCAGTTCCCACCATGAACTTGTGTTACATTTATAAAAATATAAAAGAAAGGCTAACGGCGTGTCTAGTACACCTAGTCCATTCTTCACTTAAATCCCCCAAATCAGGAGGTTCGTAGTGAAGGAGAAAAAATTAGATCACGGATTGAATGCAGAATTTTCAAGTGCCGCCCAATCCCAACTCTCCACGCCCGCACAGCAGAAACGTGCCTTGGCTGTTAATGTGAACATTTCAAAATTCCACAATCACATTGACATTTTCAACTTTCAGAAAGGATCACCTGCTGCTAAAGATAATAGGGACTTTGCATGAATAAAAGGAGAGGGCTAGTGCCCTTCAAGATCACTGTCAATTTTGCTTTGGAGTACAAAGTAACTTGTTTTTCCCTTCCTTTTCTTTCATTAGAAAAAAAAAAGATTTACTGATCTAATGTAGTTTACTGAGGTTAACAGTAATACCAGTTTGCACTTCCTAAAAAATGTTACAACCAAGGAGATGGGAGCATTTGGAATCCCTGAAGCATGCTGGTTGGTTGGTTACTTATCCAGATATACATAGACAGACAGACAGACAGATACAGGCAGATGGATAGACAGGCAGATCTACATACATAAGTACATACGTGATCTGTGTAATATATAGAAATAATATTCCGATGAGCAATTATATTTCCATTGAGCAATTATATTTCCATTTTCAGATTTAATTTTTTTAATTATACATATATGTATAATGATTTTATACACACACACACACACACACACACACACACACACACACACACACATATAATTTTAGAACTCCACCTTGGAAACTGAAACTTAATGGCTTAATGAGAGCATCAGACAGCTAATTGCTGGGAGGAATAAGCACCACTCTTTACTCTCTGGATTTGACCATAAAGACAGTTAATAAGGAAAATGGCTGGGAGGAAAATTGGTTTCTAAAAACTAATCAAGCCAACAGACTGCAGCTCCCAGCAAGGGAAACACGTCTCTTTCTCTACCATTTTCGGTTAAGGTTTGGGGGTCTTCAAAGGGTGGGCTGTCTTTGTGTCACAAATCCAGCGGGCACTCTGCGTAGATGGCCCCCTGCCTCGGAGGGGGCTCTACGTGGAACCCTTCCCATGTGCGAGGAGGCTGAATCCCTGAGCCTTCTGCTTTCTGAGGCTGTTGGGAGCCAACAGAGCAAAGAAAGAAACTGGTTCTGAGACGGCAGGAATAAGAGGAATTAGGAATCCAATGGAGTGGGGCTGACCAGTGACAACAGCATGGGGATGAAGGAGGCCACACTCACGCTCAGAGGTGGACCCCGCCTGGCAAAACGAGACGATTTAATGGGGACAGAACGGAAACCTTGCCAGGCTGGGAACACACTTTCTCATGCTGTTCCCACTCAGCGACCACAAGGAACCCATGAAGAATGGCTTGGTTTCTAGTGGGAAACAAATGCCACCCAATAGAGGTCCAGAGAAGGGGAAAGACGTGGCTGGGGAGAGCTCTGTATTCCTCCAGCTTCAGCTCAAAGCAGAGATGCCTTCCTGAAAATGAAGGCCGCAGAAGGACAGACTCTCCAAGGGATGTTCAGATTATTACTGACCATTAATGCAAAAGAGGACCACAGGGCTGCAGGACAGAGCATCAGTCATCCTCAAGCCACACTGTGGCGCTTACTACTCAGAGAGGGTGGGGAGGCCAAGATGTGTATGGTAGGAGCTGTCTGTGACCAGCTGGATGGCAGAAGACCCTAACAGAACCCAGGCCAGGTTTACAGTCTTTCACGGTGGCTCTCAAACTTGAGTGTGCAAAAGTGAATGAATGAAGGAACAAATGAATAAACAAAAAACAACGGAAGATCACCATTTAGGAAGCCTGAGCAAAGTGCAGGTTCTTGTGTTCATTTCAACAGCACACATGCCAGAGTTAGAAAGATACAGAGGAGACTAGCATGGCCCCTGAGCAAGGATGACACCCACACTGGTGAAGCATTCCATATTTTTCTTTTTCCCTTCATTTTTTAAAAATTTATTTACTTATTTAATTTATTTTTGGCTGCGCTGGGTCTTTGTTGCTGTGTGCGGGGCTTTCTCTAGCTGCGGCGAGAGGAGGCTACTCTTTGTTGCGGCACGCAGGCTTCTCATTGTGGTGGCTTCTCGTTGTGGAGCACGGGCTCTAGGCGTGCGGGCTTCAGTAGTTGTGGCTCACAGGCTCAGTAGTTGTGGCTCGCGGGCTCAGTAGTTGTGGCTCGCAGGCTTCAGTAGTTGTGGCTCGCGGGCTCAGTAGTTGTGGCATGCAGGCTTCAGTAGTTGTGGCGCGCAGGCTCTAGAGCGCAGGCTCAGTAGTTGTGGCCACGGGCTTAGTTGCTCCGCGGCATGTGGGATCTTCCCGGACCAGGGATCGAACCCATGTCCCCTGCCTTGGCAGGCAGATTCTTAACCACTGCGCCACCAGGGAAGCCCACATTCCATATTTTTGAAATAGGGAGTTAACAAATTATCAACTGAAAAAAAATGCACAACCTAAAAGCTGAGAATTATGTTTTATTTGGTGGACTTGCTGAGGACTTCAGCCCAGGAGACAGCCTCTCAGATGGCTCTGAGGGAGGCTCCGAAGAGGCAAGCGGGGGAGCCAGGATATACAGGAATTTTTGCAAAAATAAAAAAAAGTCAGAACATCAAAAGAAAAACCTGCCATCTGTATGGGAAGATGCAAGCGTCTGGCTCATTGAAATCATGCCTTTGATGTGCACCTTAACCATCTAGGGCCAGTCTCCTGTTTTTGTCCATCCCAAATCCCCTCAGGGTGCACAGTCCAGGGTGGCTACAGTGGCTGATGGCTTGATGGCCTCAACATCCTTTGTTTCCGGACATGGCAGGTGACATTCTTTGTCCTCAGAATCAAAGGGCATCAAATTTCAGTTAAGCACGATGAGATGCTTCCGTTCTTGAGATCTGTTGTACCACACTGTACCAACAGTCAACAACAATGTGTTGTACACTAAAAAAATTTGTTAAGAGGGTAGATCTCACTTTAAGTAGGCTTACCATAAGAAAATAAAATTTAAAAAGAAATATCACCTAAATAACTTTCGTAACAATTGTACCTTAGAAGAAATTTTTAAGTGCAGATTCTTGGAACTCATGGTAGACCTGGGCAGGGCTCAGGAGTCTGCAGGTATGACAGACACGTTAGAAAACATAACTTAGGGGACAGAGAAGGATCCAGGAAAACGATGGAAACCCATTAGCAATGGACCCCCAAGCTTGCTATGTCCAGCCCTGGTCTCTTGCCAACTGTTCACTGGGCATCTTCACTTGTGGGTCTCATCATCATTTTGCTCACCTTGCACTGAATGGAACACATCACCTGATGCCCCAAATGTGTTCCCACTCTTGTAATCGCTCTTAGGATAACCAATTCCGTAATCACCTCCACTTACCAAATGAGGAACGTGGGAGCAAGCATCAGTGCAGAAAGCCCAAGGAACCCACACTGTTCCAAGGGGACCCAGGGGAAACCCATGGAGGGATGCTGGGGGAGTGAGTGCGGAGGGGAACGGGGCACGGAGGTGTGCTCTGCCTGGGGGATAACGTGCCATGCCTTCGCTCAACGGTCCCTGACTCTGGTCCAAAGCACATGAACAAGAACAGAACATCCGACCCAGACAGAGCTACCTGGCACTTTTCTTGAAATTATCAGAGTGTAGCATTTACCCGCCCTAAACCCCCCTGGCAAGTTCTCCCCTGCCCACCAAAATCTGTCCCCCATTTTTCCACTGCAGCCCCCAGCCTGCGGAGAAGTCAGGTCTGGGCTCAGCAGAGCTTGTAGGACCGCCAGTGCCAGAGGCAGGTAGCAGGGGTGGACTACACATAGCAGTGCGCCCGCCGCCATGGCAACCCACAGGGATGGGGAAGAAGGTGCTCAGCTAACTGAAACCCAGGCAACGTTTTAACTCAAACCCCGAGGAAGTTAGTGCTCCGTTAGATTTTCTCCTGTCCTCTTTCCCCACACCCCGTCTTTTCTTGTCACCAAGTGGCTTTAAACCATCTCCTCCCTCCACCCACCCCTCAAAATCACCTCCGAAGATGAGGCTTTTGATGAACCACTGAGCCCAATCTCCCTCCCACACAGCACACCCAGGCACAGGGCAGCCTGAGAACCCCGCTCTGTCAACTCTCCATCTCAGAGGAAATTCTGTTTGCCCCAAAGATTCTTTGGAACGCCTTGGCTTCCCTATCACCGCCTCACTGCGGGAACCCAGGACAGATATTGTCACATGGTAGTAGGACTGAGAATCACCTGGTGAATTTTAAAGGCAGGATCTTCGGCTCCGTCCCTAGAGAGTTGACTTTGGCAAATCAGGGGCCAAGCATAAGCATCTGTATCTTTTTTTCCAGCACCCTGAGGAGTCTTGATATAAATAGATCAAGATTCACCTGGTGAGAAATGTACACCAACCAATTTGGGGTTTTCCCATAGCTCTGTATTTCACAGGGCGGGCTGAGCTCAGCTAAAGCTGGACATTTAAATGGCCTCTTGCCCATGAAATGAGCCACAGACTGTGAAAGGGTTAACAGGAGACCCCTGCTGCTGCAAGGTGAGTTCCCTAACACATGTTCTGAATATGCTGGATGCACATGGGAAACACCTCCTAGGTTCCTCACCCTCAGGGCATGACTTCTCCAAGCTGTGAGGTGGGACAGGAAAACAAACACGCTCAGAACCCCAAACATTCGCGAAGAACTCAACGCTTATAAAATGAGTCCCTACGCAAAAGTTCCCTCCCAGCCTAACAGTTTAACAGAAGTCCTAACCCACCTCTTACGTCAGTCAGGTCTTCAGGATCGTGGACATTTGTTTATATTTTCATTTCCTTGTCAAATGTATGGAAACGTCAAATCACAAGTCATGAAAAAGATACAAGTTCGTGAAGCTGCAGGAAGTGAGGGTGAAGGATGGCTTGTTGCCTGGCAGAACCTGGGACACAGAGGACCTGGAGAACAACTGAAGACGAGACGTAGCAGAATTTGTTTGCAGATTTAAGTCTCTGCCCAAGATATGTCAGTTTTCAGCAAGATTAAAGATGACGATAAAACCAAAATCTCCCTCCACAAACACCTAGAAATGATGCATGAAATAAACAAATCAAAAGGATTTCAAATACACATCTGAGCTTGCAACAAAGAAAGGGAATCAGGAAGCATAAGGAGGCTAGAAACCAGAGCCTATACAACAAAACCAGTCCAGAGGCTGCCTAGGGATTAACAAGGTTTCCAAGAATAGGTCCTGGGTGTTACTGTCCACCTGGGGGCCTTGGGCCACATCAAGTAGGAGGTGAAATTCTACAAATGCAAGTGTCATAAAATTCTGTCCCTGTGTGGAAGAGTGGGTTAGAGAAAAAAGTCCACCCAGCTGCACAGAGGGGCAAAAAAGATGACTAGATGTTTCTGCCTGGTCTCTGGAGGAAAAAAGAAATACTTGTAAAATTAAAACCTTGGGCTTATACTTTGAACAGGTCGGACTTCTGAGTTTCTGCTTTCTATATGGGCTAGGAAACCCCAATCTGTACATCACTGTAGAAATTGGTTCTAGGCTAATGTTATTGCAAAGAGGTCTTACATAAACAAATGCAAAACTACTCTGAAGGGTTTCCCACGAGGTGGACACTAGGAATCCTTAAGGAAAAATGCAGCCCACTAGAGAAGGATTGATGGTAAAATGTTACAAAGCCTAGAAGAAAACAACACACTACGAATTGGAGTCAGTGGACACACATAGAGGGAGACACATGGCCTTTATGTAACAGACATGATTTAAAACATACATGCACCCCAATGTTCACAGTAGCATTATTCATAATAGCCAAGATATGGAAGCAACCTAAGTGTCCATCAACAGATGAATGGATAAAGAAGATATGGTATATATACAATGGAATACTACCCAGCCATAAAAAAGAATGAAATTTTGCCATTTGTAATGACATGGATGGACTTGGAGGGTATTATGCTTACTGAAATAAGCCAGACTGAGAAAGACAAATACTGTATGATATTCCTTATATATGTAATCTAAAAAGTAAAACAAACTAGTGAAAATAACAAAAAAGACAGACACATGGATACAGAGAACAAACGAGTGTTTGCCAGTGGGGAGAGGGAAGGACGGAGGGGCACGATAGGAATAGGGGATTAAGAGGTACAAACCATTATGTATAAAACAGATAAGCTACAAGGATATATTGTACAACTCAGGGAACATAGCCAATATTTTATAATAACTGTAAATGGAGTATAACCGTTAAAAACTGTGAATCACTGTTGTACACCTGTAACTTATATAATATTATACAACTGTACCTCAATTATATAAATATAATATATAATATATGCCTAACCTGATTAAAGATATAAGAGAAGAAATTAAAACCATAAGAAAAGAAGCACATGTAACAAAGAAAAAGCAGACATCTTAACAAGAACCCACTAGGACAATTAAAAAATAAAAAACTATAGTCATTTCACGGAAAAACTCAACAGACAAGTTAAATTGTAAACTAGGATCAACTCAGGGACTTATCAATGGACTAGAGAGTAGATCTAAAGCACAGAAAAGTAAAGGGATGGACAATGTTAAGAAATGCTTAAGACACATGGGAGATAAATAAGAACACAGGATATACATCTAAGTTATAATAACTGTTGCAGGAGAAGAAAATAAAGAATATGAGGGAGAGGCAAACTTGAAGAGATAATTACTAAAAAAACTTTCCCGGAATAATATAATAATAAAACGAGCATTCAGACTAAAAGAGCAGTCCAAGTCTTAAGCAAAACAAACACACACGTGCGCGCGCACGCACGCACACACAAAGCTACATCATACTGAAAATAAAAAACACCAAAACAAGTGAAAAACGTATAAGCAACCAGAAAACTGAAATAAGGCTGCTGTCGTATGGATTTTTATGATGCGTGCAGAGAATATACAACCTATAACACAGTTCTTTAGTTTCATGGAAGCAGTCTAAATGGAATAATATTGACAAAATGCTAAAGGAAATAAACATTTCTGTCAACCTAGAAATTTAAGCAACTCAGTTTTTCTTTCAAAGGTCAGACCAAAATAAAGATATTTTTAGATGAGACTAAGATTTTTCCCTTCATGGATCCTAAGTGAAGAAATATTAAAGGAAAAATAAAAGAGAATCCAGGAAGGAGTGCAATGCAAGAAGCAATAGTGAAGAAATTAGAAAAATGTTGGAAAATAGATTATTAAAAAAAAATAATGCTAATTGGTAAAAGCTGAATTTCATTAAAATAAAAGACTTCTGCTTTGCCAAACACAGTATCAAGAAGGAGAAGACAAACCACAGACTAGGAGAAAAATCTTTGCATAAGGAACTGTTATCCAGAATATACCAGGAACTATTAAAACTCAACACATAGAAAACAAACAACCCAGTTCAAACAAGGGCCAGAGACCTTAGAAGACTCCTTGCAAAAGAAAATATACAAATGGAAAATAAGCATATGACAAGATGTTCCACGTGATATGTCATCAGGAAAATGCAAATTAAAACAAAAATGGGGGACTTCCCGGTGGTCCAGTGGTAAAGAATCCTCCTTCCAATGCAGGGGATGTGGGTTCGATCCCCCGTCGGGGAACTAAGATCCCACGTGCCGTGGGGCAACTAAGCCCGCAAGCCACAACTACTGAGCTCATGCGTCTCAACTAGAGAGCCTGTGTACCACACACTACAAAGTCCACGCGCCCTGGAGCCCGGGCACCACAACTAGAGAGAAGCCCGCGCGCCACAACGAAGAGCCCATGCTGCAACAAAAGATCCCGCATGCCTCAACGAAGACCCCGCGTGCCACAACTAAAGACCCGACACAGCCAAAAAAATAAATAATAAAACAAAAATGGGATACTGTTACAAACCTATTAGAACAGCCAAAATCCAGAACACTGACAACACCAAATGCTGTCGAAGATGTGGGGCAACAGGAACGCTCCTTCACTGCTGGTGGGGATGCGAAACGGTACAGCCACTTTGGAAGGCAGTTTGGTGGTTTCTTACTAAGCTAAACATACTTTTACCATATGATCCAGAAATCCTTCTCCCTGGTATTTACTCAACGGAGTTAAGAAACTTGCACACAGATGTTTATAGCGGCTTTATTCATCATTGTCAAAAACTGGAAGCAACCAAGATATCCTTTAGTAGGTGAACGGATAAATAAAATTCCTTTAGTAGGTGAACGGATAAATAAAATTCCATCCAGACAATGGAATATTCCTCAGCACTAAAAAGGGATGAGCTGTCAAGCCATGAAGACATGGAGGAACCTTAAATGCATATGACTAAGTGACAGAAGCCCGTCTGAAAAGGCTACACAGATTGTATGATTCCAACCATATGACATCCTGGAAAAGGCGAAACTATGGAGACAGTAAAGCGGTCAGCGTTCTCCAGCAGGTAGGAGGGAGGAACAGATGACACGGTGGAGCACAGAGGATTTTAGGGCAGTGGAAATACTCTGTATGATACTATAATGGTAGATACACGTCATTAAACATTTGTCTAAACGTATAGATCGTACAACGCTAGGAATGAACCTTAATGCAAACTATGGGCTTCGGGTGATGAGGATGTGTCAACGTAGGCTCATCAGTTGTAACAAATGCACGACCCTGATGGTAATGGCGATAACGGGGGAGGCTATGAATGAGTGGGGCAGGGGGTGTATGGGGAATCTCTGCACCTTTAGTTCCGTTTTCCTGTGAGCCTAAAACTTCTCTAAAAAATAAAGTCTACTTAAGAAATAGCAATACGAGTGACTAATTTGAAGGTATTAAAACAAAGGGTACAACAAAAATATTAGAAAAATAACATGGACGATGAGGGGGTAAACCAAGTTAAAGCATCCTACGGTCCTTCCATTGTTAGGGAGAAGAGCAGAGATACTGATTAATTCTGAATGTCACGGGGTCAAGTATGCGTGTTAAAAAAAGTAAAGGTAGCCACAAAAGAAAGAAATTGAATTAAAAACTTCCAAACTGGGAATTCCCTAGCAGTCCAATGGTTAGGACTCTGCACTTCCACTGCAGGTGGTCTTGGGTTTGCTCCCTGGTCCGGGAACTAAAATCCCACATGCCTCGGCATGGCCAAAAAAAAAAAGTTCCAAACTAATAAAGACTAAGAAAAAAAAGAGGGAGATAAAGAAAAATCAATCAACCCCCAAAGAGTACAAAAAAAAAGGGAAGAAAATGCATGGTAAATAAAAAGGACGAAAGAAAATGTTGAGGAGCAGTCTCCACCTTGAACAAGGCCATGCCGACACCCACAGCGTGCCTCCAGGGTAAACAGCCTCTGGTATTCTGGACGAGGCACCCATGCATGCACACATGTATACACAAACACATTAGATGCAAGACGGTATCACTGGTAAAAGTCTTGAAGGAGATCAGAATATGCCTCCCTCAGATACACCACTATGGCGTACGGAGTATTTTGAGCTTAAGGCAATTGAGAAACAGAAGACACAGAAGGAACTCTCTGTCCTCTCCCTTTCCGCCCAAAAGTGGGACATAACTTTCCCTTTGTAAAGGTTATATAAATTTTCATTTGTGAAGGTGTCTCCCTTCCCTGTACCAGGAAAAGGCAAACACCAGAGATGGCTTGAACCTGGATAACAAACCTTGCTAAATAGCCCTTATCTACCATTAGCTTCCCCCGTGTATTTGTCTTCCCACAATTTATGGGCCCTAGAAGCCCAAATCTGTTTTCTTTGTCTAGTCACTTCTCTATGATTTATTGCCTTTTGTTAAAATGGCAATATAAGCTCTCAAGGCGAACCATTTTTTGAGTTTTCATTTCTTTTCTGTGGAGCCCTCGTGCACATAAAATTAAAAATAAAATTTGTATGCTTTTCTCCTGTTAATCTGTCCCTTGTCGCTTTAATTCACATGCCCCAGACAGAACTTAAGAGTATAGGAAAAGCTTTTTTTTTTATCACTTATATTCACAAATTATCAAGGATTAAATAATCTCGATCTCATGTCTGCTATTCCAGAGAAGTAACTGAGGGCGGGGGGGGGGGGAGGAAGAAGAAGCAAAACACCCCAACTCTGGATGAGACTGGTATCACCTTAATATTCAAACCAGAGAAATACAACATAAGAGGTAAAAAATTTTAAGCCATACTCATTTAAGAACATAGATGCAAAATACTAAGCATATAAGGGAGCTATCCTTAGTATCTTTCAAAAAGTATCTATCAAAAATCCATAGTAAATATCACATTAATGGTAAAAACAGAAATCTTCTCTTTAGCATCCACATGGTACGCAGAATTCTAAAGACAGCACCCAAGATACCCCCTGCCCCCTGTGTACACACCTTGTATAACCCCTGGGACTGTTAATACAATGGATTTCACTCCTGTGATTAGTCACAATTGACCTTAAGATAGGGAGACCCGCCAGGTGGGCCTGGCCTGATCACATGAGCTCTTTAAAAGAGAGAGTTTGCTCTTGCAGGTCCCAGAGGAGAAAGTCAGTGATTTCCCTGGGGATAAGGCTCAGAAACATGCATGTCCGGGGGGCACCCCCAAGTAAGTGCCCCACTGCTGCCACCCCTGAGTGGTAGTAGTGGAAGTAACAAGTAAGCAGCAGACAGCACTTGCTGACTGGGCATTTGTCAAGAAGTACGTTTAGAAGTAAGTGGAATTAAGTGGCAGGTTCTTATAAGGAAGGGAAAAAATCGTTTCCTCTGCCCACTTAGGTTCTGAGCCGGGGGGCCTGTACATTAAACTGACAAAGAGAGATTAACAAGAGAAAAACAGAGTATTAACATGTGCAGCGCACACACGGGGGAAACTCAGTGATGAGTAACTCAAAGCGGTGGTTAGAACTTGGAGCCCATGCAGCATCTTAACAAAGGACAGCAAATCTGTAGAGAAGGGACAAGACAAAGGAGAAGAGATTTCGGCTTTTAGGAATGACAAACTGAGAAGGTCAATGTACAGGGGAACTAATGGAAGAAAAGGGTTGTTTTAGGAAGGCCTGTTACAGATTCCCTGGTGCCTTCTCTAGGCTGATAAGAGTCTCTGGAGGTGAAGAGTCCCGCCCTTCCTAATGCAGGGAGGGTCTCCTTCTCACGGGCAATCTTATGTCCTGCTTTTAGGTAGAAAGAGGGAGGTCAGAGAGCGCGTCCCGCATCTGCCATTTCTGAGGTGTTTTTAGCTCCAAGTAATCAATACGCCCAAGTGGCATATTTTGGGGTGGCATGCTCGGATCCCCTACGTTCTCAAATCCTGGTGTGCCTGTTAAATATGGAACCCTGGGCTCCTTCCCCTGAGAATCCGGTACTGGAAGCCAGTGGCAGATTCCTATTTCTAAATTGCATTCTTTAAAATGGATTTTCTTCATATGAAAAGAGCATAAAGAAGAAAAGAAAATGGTATGTAATCCCACTGCCCAGATAATCTGTGCTGACATTCCAAAGCATAAAAGTCATAGAGATACATGGTTAGAAATGCAAATCGAACAGAAAGGGCTGAAATGAAAACTCAGAGTCTCTCTTCCCTAGGTAGCCAGTGACCACAGATCTTAATGCAGGCTTTCAGAAAAAAAATATTAGATTAATACCAGGATTTATCTCCTTTTCCCTGCCCAGAAGGAATAAGAGTGTATCCAGTTTTGTAGTTTGCTCTTTTTGTTTAATATAACCTGCAGATTTTCCTACACATCTGCACTTAAAACAACCTACCTTGTTCATTTAAGTAGGTTTAAAGGAAGGAAGGAATCACATCTGCAATCAGTGTTTGCGGCGATCCTAATGCGGGGCGTCAGCAGAGCGCGCTGAGAAAGCCTGACCGCACTCTCTCTGCCTGCAATGTCAGTCCACGCAGAGGCTTTGGAAATGCCATCCGCTTCTCCCTAACAGGCAGAGCCCTGGAATATCTCTGAATGGCCTGCACCTTGCCACTGCTGTCACAGTACAGGTGGGTAGATATTCCTGTCCAGACTCTCTTCATCCACCTGCAAGGGTCTCAGGATAACTGCTGGGGGGTCAGATGGCACTAAGGCAGGAAATGATTCCTGCCTTTACCTCTGAAAATGGTGTGCCCTGAAGCAATCAGTGCGCTTGCGAAGCACCATGGGCAGACCCCAAATCACCACTCATCCATCTTCAGTCTCGGTTCAATGCCCAAGCGAAGGAAGAAGCCGAGAGGCTGGCCCTACACAGCCCCGGAGGCTCTCCGGATGCAGAGAGGCCCCTCCCTCCCCTCCTCCTCGGGCCACACTCTCCTGCAGATCTGTGGTTGACTGTTAAGTGGCTCCAAAGACAGCGTCACTGTTGATTGGTCCGAAGCATCACTTTCCGGTCTCCCTGATCTTTCAGTTGGAAAAGGTTTGCCCGCTAATGAGCCTATGATATCCTTCCTCTAACTAGCTCCCCAAATCCCCGGCCATCCCCCTTTCCTGGCTGCAGAGATGATGCCTACCACTGGGCGATCCGCAGCGGGGAGGCCTGTGAGAGTGCCGGGATGCCGGGGCCCGGGAAGAGGCAGGTGATCCCATCCAGAGGACAGAGTCCTGGAGGGAAGGGGAGCTGGAAGCTGAGACCTAAATCCCGAGATCTTCCGGTGGGGGAGGGGGACCCAGATCTCCACCCACACCCAGCCACATCCTCTGAGGGTGCCTTCCCCCAGGCGGGAGAGCCTGGGACACAGGCGTGCTCCACCATGCTCCCCAGGAGGGGGGCACCTGGACCAGGCAGGTCCCACTCACCAACTCTGCCAGATTCTCAGACTCGACCGTTCTCTCGAACTGAGAACACAGCACCCTGGGAGCTGTGGGGTAGCCCTTAACTCGCTGTGGCACAGCTGGCAAAACATGTTTGCAGAGTGAAGAAAACAGAAGGACAGCTGCAGTGAGAGGCCTTGGTGGGGAGGCAGAGCAGAATGAATAAACACGGGCCCTCAGCTTTCCTAATTGCAGTGCCCACGAGGCCCCGCTGATCTCAGCGCCCTTGGATTCAGTGTCCTGAAAATGCATTCTCCCTTCTTCCTCTGGCTAGTCTGGGTTTCCCTCCCTTTCAACTGCAAGCTCTTTTTTTTTTTTTTTTTTTTTTTTTTGATAAAGACAAAAACCACAGTTGCGAGAAAGTCTTGACGGCTAACGGTGGAACAAGAGACTAGTAGGTGGGAAATAACCACTTAAATGTTTGCCCAGGGAAAGCAAGCCCGCGGGAGAGATGAGCATGGATGGTTTTCTCTCCGAAGAAAAGAGAAAACTCCCGAGTCCACTCCGCCTCCCCTGACGGATGCGGCGACATCTACGCTCACTCCCCCCGCTCCCCAGACCCAATTCTACACCTAAATGGGAGCGGGGAGGGGGAGCTTCCTCCTCAGCAAGGCCGCACGCTCAGAGGAGGAAGTGCCGGGGCATCTATCTCCAAGGCTGTTCGGGATGCTGAGCAACCCTCACGCCAGGAGAAAGGGGAAGACCCCGCTGCTTGGTAGTTCCAGGTCCTGTACATCTTTCCCGTTGGAGCTGACGCAGGAGCCGGAAGTTATCAGCCCAGAAAAAAAAAAAAATGGAGGTGTCTGTCTCCTGCCTTCACCTTCAAAACCTTGCCCCCAGAGACACCACCAGGGGCAACCCTGAGAGGAAAGAGAAAGAGCCGTTGACAAATGAGCAGAAGTGCTCCTGATGGGGCGTGGGGGGGGGGGGGGGACGTGGTGGCCACGCTGAGCTAGGGCCCCAGCCCTGCCCCTCCCCCTCCCCGAGGAGAAAGGGCACAGCCAGGGTCTCCCACCCAACAGTGGACAGAGCAAGCTAGACAGAGACGGTAGGGCTCGGCACCCATTCATAGTTGATTCTTTCCCCCTGAAAATATGGCCGAATCCTTTTATACCCCGAATGAAACTAAGGGATGTTACAGTGGCTGCAGGTTGAATAAACTGGGGGGAGGGAAGAAACCGCACAGCCACAACACCCAGGAGGATGCATGTATCTCAAACACGGTAGGAGAGAAAGACAGAGCAGATCGCCGTGGAGAGAGGAGAGGAGGAAGGTGGGGGCTGCTGTGAGGAGGGAAAGCTGTGGTGCAATTAGGCTGGATGCTGGAATAACATTTTGAAGGTTGGTGGGGGGGGGGAGCCACAAGGAATGTAATTAAGTGAACTGCAGACATTATTTTAAATCCTGTCCACCTTAACGCTGCGTATATTCCACTTAATTCATCATTACTGAATTTGCCAGCAAAGCTGCAGGGTGAAAACTTCAGCCCAAAGCTCAATTACACCCAGGCAGAGTGGAGCACTTTTCATGTCCCCGAGAGCCGCCCGAAGAGACAGATGCACTTTTCATAACATCCTGGGTGACAGGGACCTTTCTGAACACAGCGGCCACCCTCCTGAGGACTCCCTAGGAGGGCAGAGGGACCCTGGAACCCCCTGAGGTCGTCCAGCGTACGCCGGCCAAATGCTCTATAATCCACCCATCCTTCCTTTCCACACACACACACACACACACACACACACACACACACACCCCTCCCACCAGTGCATGCATGCGCGCGCACACACACACACACCACGCATGTGTCTGTCCTCCTACATTTGTGTGGTTCGTATTCATTACGCTGTTTGTATGTGCTCATTTATTCATGATCGTTTGTCCTGAAGTCAGGGTTTCCTTCCTAGCCCATTTCCTTCCTTTTCCCCTAGAGCACTTTCAATGCTACTGTGTTAGGCACCTCCTTCTTTGTAGTTAAGCCTGGAATTTTTCTTGTGACATCATTACGCTCTGCCATGTCCAGAAACCTCCAGCTCACTGGGTGGAAATAAAGGCTGGATTGTGGTGATGGTTGAATAAAGAAGAAACAAACCAAGGGTGACTGTGGACCACTTACAGAGAGAAGCTGGCAGAAGCCAAAGGCTTCCTACCAGGGGCTGATGTCCCCTGACCCCAAAACCAGAGTCAAGTAGGGAAGAGCCAAGGGAGCATGGCATTAAGTTCTAAACGTTGGACAGTGCTTGTTAGAACACAGTGCTAGTGGGGCCGCAATCACCGAAACTTACATCCTATGGGACCTTGGCAATTTCCCTGTGCCTACAGCCATGACATGAGCCCCCAGGCCCCAGCCAGGCACCCAGCACGAGCAGGCCCTTGGTGAGGAGGTGACCAAGAGAAAGTGCATCATGTGACTTAGTGTCCCACCTGGTTTAGATAAAACTTAACTAAGCACCATCTTACCAAAAGATTCAAAAGCATCAGCACCTCAATCAACAAGGGCAGCACCACACGCTCGAAAGATCATTGTACGTGTCTGAGAAAGACGTGTTAAGTCTCAAGTTATACTGAGAAAAGGTGGGGTGTGTTAAGGGGTGTGCTTTTGAGGGGAAACGCTGAGAAAGACTTCGAGATCATCATTCACGTCTTTCCAATGTAATTGTGTGGCCCTCTCGCCCTCTCTTCTAGCTGGCTTCCCTCTTCCCTCCTCTCTTAAGCCATTGCTTCGTGATCATCTATCACACTGGGTCTTTGAACAGTAATTCACAAGGCAAGAATTATCAGTGGCTTTATAATCAGGCCCATTCCCCTGACTCCTCTGAAGGGCAGGCAGTTAGACCCACAAAGATAAATTATTTTCACTCTGGTCAGTGTCATGTTAAAATGAGGAAAGACGGGGAAGAGAGATCCAAACCTTTCATTTGCAATTGGGTATGATGCTCACTGAAACCCACCAATTATTTTTTTCCAATTACTCGTGGAAGATAATTAGGGCGGAAGAAAAATCAGCAGCTGGGCAGAGAGAAAAACTGCAGGTGATTTTCGATGAACGGGATTTTTCTAGCCACTGGCCTGGGCTGACCCTATGGGGAGCCCATCAAACGTGCTGCCCGTGACAGATCACGGAGTCGTGACAGATTTGGACAGACAGAGCCCCAAGACGAGTGTGCTTTGTGGTGGGCTCACGTTTTCACACCAAGGGCAAGCGATTGGATGGGGTTTGTCTTCACTCTGAAAACAGCACAAGCAGATCCCGCCTCTCCGGAACTGCAGGCGCTCCCCGGCAAGAAGCAAAGCTCTTGGAAACACGGTAACTGCGTCACACCGACACGGTCAGCCTTTGCTACTACCGTGAAAAGGGTGTCACTTGTCTTGGAGATTTCAGGGGAAAAGCCAGCCTGTCAGTATGCAGTTGACCCTTGAACAACATGGGCTTGAACTGCGCGGGTCCATTTGTACACGGGTTCTTTTCAATGGTAAATACTGCAGTAGGACACCATCCGCGGTTAGCTGGACCACGAGCACCAAGGAACCGCAGAGAGCGAGGGTCCACTCTAAGTTATACCCAGATTTTCAACCGCGAGGAGGGTCGGAGCCCCTAACCTCTGCATTGTTCAAGGGTCAACTGTATTTTCTTTGAATATTTCAGGAAAACACACGAATGTCCAGCCCAAGGGCCTTTGTCCTATTTGAACACACCAAGCTTGCTCCTGCCTCACAGCTTTTGTTTCTGCTTTTGAAACAGGAGGGAAGGGGGCACAAGACAAGCCTTTAAGAATGACATAGCCGTTGTGGATATGACATAAACTGGTTAGAACCGGTTAGGTCCAAGATGGTGGCAGATTCCAGTCCAGGTAGACCTTGAGCCTCACTACATACGCACTGTAATGCATTAGCTAAACGACACACCCACAGGTGCCAGGACAGTTCCAAGGCCAACCATAAAAGGCCAAAAAGTGGGCGGTGGCCCAATTCCTGGAAATCCCCGCCCCTTCCCTAAAATAGTTGGAATACTCCTCCCACTCATTAGCCTATGAAATTACCCAGCCCATACCAGCTAACCACGACATATTTCGGGGCCTCTCGCCTTTTGAGACGGACCACATTCTTTCTATGGAATGTGTACCTCTCTAAATAAATCCACTTCTTACCTATCACTTTGTCTCTCACTGAATTCTTTCTGCGATGAGACATAAGGAACCTGAACTTCAGTAAGTCCCGAGACCAGGTGTGTAATTTCAATTCAAAGACAGTGGGTTCGGGCTTCCCTGGTGGTGCAGTGGTTAAGAATCCGCCTGCCAATGCAGGGGACACGCGTTCGAGCCCTGGTCCGGGAAGATCCCACATGCTGTGGAGCAACTTAGCCTGTGCGCCACAACTACCGAGCCTGTGCTCTAGAGCCCACGAACCACAACTACTGAGCCCACGTGCCACTACTGAAGCCCACACGCTTAGAGCCCGTGCTCCGCAACAAGAGAAGCCACCGCAGTGAGAAGCCCGCGCACCCCAACGAAGAGTAGCCCCCGCTCGCCAAAACCAGAGAAAAGCCCACACGCGGCAATGAAGACCCAATGCAGCCAAGAACAATAAATAAATAAAATAAAATAATAAAATAAATTTATATTTAAAAAAAAATGACAGTGGGTTCAAGTCCCATTCTGGGTTTTGGCTAGGTTCAAGTCCATCTGAGTTGTACGGTTTCATTTTTCCCTGTCCATCTGGTACAGCTCTCTGGGTTGTCCCCTTACCTCCCCTTACCTATTCTCGGTAAATAATCGCAGGACCCCATTTAAAGCATCAACGCCCGCCAACACCCCCCTGCCCGCTTCAGTTTTCCTCCCCGTCACTCACTGCCATCTAGGTCCTGCAGGTTCTGCCTTTTCACTCTGCCCATCACTGGCGGTCCCCCATACAAACACAAGCTCTAGGAGGGCAGCGGGGGCGGTCAATTCATTTCATGTCCTACCCCCAGTACCAGACACAGGGGAGATGCTCAATGAATACTTCCTGAATAAATCAACGAATGAATGAACAGAAAAACCTGTATAATGGAACCAGTAGGAGGTATTTCCATATCACCGAGGACGTGGGAGCTGCTCGTTTGCACCAGCAGCATTTAAAGGTGAAGGCAGAGTGTGACACATAAGATCTCCCAGGTGAAAAACAAAAAAAATTAAGTCACAAGGAATAAATTTGGGGGACAGCAAGGAAGAGCACAAGATGAAACAGGAAGCCCACGTTCCCCAAATGCCAGGGTTGGAAAAAGCCTTTTGGAATGGGTTTGAAAAAGTTTGTTTCAAAAAGGCAAAATATTTCTAAAAAGTGACGTCATGGAGTCAGAAGGTATTCGGGAGTCATGACTGGCTTCAGAAAGCATTCAGAAGAAAAACCCAGTTCACAAGTGGATTTGACCTTCCCTTTAAGCTAATTTGCACCGAAGGACAACCTCCAGCATGGGCGGTCCACAGGTGCGGTCCAGTGCAGGTCTGGCTTTATCTCATTGGCCAGCTCCACCCGGCAGGCCCTTCAGAAGGACCGGCTTAAGGGCCCCTTGTTCCCTTAAATAATAACATGTGGAAGTAAACAATAGGTTACAAGAAAAATACAGACCATGCTCCGGAGCTGAGGACCTCAAATTCCAGGTTGAGAAACAAACATGAGGCACTACACGGGATGCAAAGTAAGGACCAGGAGGCTGAGAAAAGATCAGCATAAGGAAAGTGGTCAAGTCACCAAACCTCACGCACTGGTTGCAACTGATGCCACGAATTCGCCACCAAAAAACTAAGCCAGAATCTACCTAGGGAAAGTCAAAGAGAAGGATGTCCTTGTGCCGTATTTTTGCACAGCTCGTATTTTCAAGTTAAAAAACAAAACAAAACAAAATCCTGCCACTCTCCTTTGATCCTGTAGCATCCACCAAAGGAACAAAGGTCAACGTCCTCTTTTCTGCCCAGAGTTACACAGGGATCCAGGTCTCGCCTTCCGGTCCCGGGTCTGACACTCTCGGCTGCATGTGTATGTGGTATCAGACAGAGAGACGAGCAAACAAACACAAGCGGAAAAAGAGAATAAATACATTACCAACCAAATAAAACCACTTCTTAGCGGTTCTTAGATGGAGCCTGTCCCATCACAGAGGCTCAATTACGGACTGTCAGAAACGCTGACCTGGCAACTGCTGGGCAGAGAATCTGGAGAAAAGCTGCAAATAGGGAATTACACCACTTTATTGCTAACAAGCCTGCCCGTCTGACTCAACAGCTCTCAAACCCCCAGCTCATGGCTGCTCTGAACGAGACAGGAAATCTACCCAGGCAGAGCTGGCTTGACCGACAAGCAACGTCTCAATGGAGGAGCGAGGATGCCAAAAGGCAGGGAGGATGGTGGGACTCTGAGATCACACCTCTCCGGCACCGGGGTCCTTTCCTTCGTGTTCAGGCATCACTCTGTGATCAGGCTTCTCCACTGGCGGGTTCTCATGGGCATAAACAGCAAGACAGGGGACTTCCCGGGTGGCCCAGTGGTAAAGAACCTGCCTTACAATGCAGGGGATGCAGGGGTGATCCCTGGTCAGGGAGCTAAGATCCCATATGCCACGGGGCATCTAAGCCTGCGTGCCACAACCGTTAAGCTCGTGTGCCACAACTACTGAGCTTTTGAGCCTCAACTACAAAGCCCGCGTGCCGCAAACTACAGAGCCCACGTGCCTCAGCGAGGATCCCACGTGCAGCAACTAAGACCCAATGCAGCCAAAAATAAACAAGATAAACAAATAAATAATAAGTAATAGAAATTTTAAAAAATAGCAAGGCAGGGTCCCGTTCTTCATGGATTTTACAAGTGAGGACATGATGTCGCAGGGATGAGATGAGCAAAATGCAGGATGTCCAAGTGCAGGATGGAGGCATGTTGACTGCACTTGTGAACCCTGGAAATGACTCTTCATAAACACAACCCGGTGAGCTGTCAGAGCTGCCCTAGGATTTCTGTCAGCCTGCACCTGCCCCTTTCACTGCCATCTCCAAGCATCAGGGGCATCTGGGCAAAGGGGAAGCTGGCAGTAGCTGAAGAGTCGAGGCTAGGCTCCAGCCACACTGCCCGGGATGAGGCACGATGCCGCCTGCAGTTTGCCAAAGAGACTTGGACCCTTAGCCCCACTCTTCTAGAGCTACAGATCCAACCTGTGCCCACCCCAGGTTGAGATGGTTAGCAGGTGCCAAAATAATTCAATGGGGAAAGGAAAAGCCTTTCCAAAAGTGGTGTTGAATTTCAATATGTTAAAAGAGGAAGGAAGGAAGGAAGGATGGATGAAGGAAGGAAGGAAATCTTAAATCTTGACCCTTCCATAACACCACAAACAAAAATTAATACAAGATGTTTTACAGACTTAAGTATAAGGCTAAAACTATAAAGCATCTAGAAAAAAATATAGGACAGTCCCTTCACAACCTGAGGGTAGGCAGAGATTTCTTAGACAGGATACAAAAGGCACAAACCACAGAAGAAGAATTTGATTAATTAAACTTGATCAAAATTTAAAAGTTCTTCTCATCAAAAGATGCCATTAAAGGACTTCCCTGGTGGCGCAGTGGTTAAGAGTCCACCTGCCAATGCAGGGGACACAGGTTCGAGCCCTGGTCCGGGAAGATCTCACATGCGTGGAGCAACTAAGCCTGGGTGCCACAACTACTGAGCCTGCACTCTAGAGCCCGTGAGCCACAACTACTGAGCCTGCGAGCCACAACTACTGAAGCCCGCGCGCCTAGAGCCCGTGCTCTGCAACAAGAGAAGCCACCACAATGAAAAGCCCACGCACCACAATGAAGAGTAGCCTCTGGCTTGCCGCAACTAGAGAAAGCCCGCACGCAGCAACGAAGACCCAATGCAGCCAATAAATAAAATGAAAAAAAAAAGAAACAGAAAAAGATGCCATTAAAAAACTGAAGAGGCAAACCATAGACAGGTTTAAAAATATTCACAATACATATATCTAACGAAGGACTTGTATCCAGAATATATCAAGAAGGTCTACAAATCAATAATAAAAAAGACAAAGGACCCAATAAAAAATAATCGGAAAAGACTTGAACCTCACAGAAGTAAATATACAAAGAGCCAGCAGGAACTTAGCCATGTATTCAACATTTCCCTCATCAGGGAAACATACCCTGAAACTACAAGATACCAGTTCACACCAGCTCGACGATAGAATGGTTAAAACTAACAAGAACGACACCACTAAATGTTGGCAAGGATGCTGACAGGAACTCTCCTACACAGCTGCTACAGGTGTCAAATGCCACGACCACTTTGTAAAACCAGTGGGCAATCTCGTCTAAAGTATAACAAACACGTATCCTATGATCCAGCTGTTCCACTCCTATTTTCCAAAAACAAGTGAAAATATATGTTCAAAAAACAGTATGCAAAAATGTCCACAGCTGCTTTATTCACAAATAGTCCCAAACTAAAGATGCAAGAGGGCTTCCCTGGTGGCGCAGTGGTTGAGAGTCCGCCTGCCAATGCAGGGGACACGGGTTCATGCCCCGGTCCGGGAAGAGCCCACATGCCGCAGAGCGGCTGGGCCCGTGAGCCGTGGCCGCTGAGCCTGCGCGTTCGGAGCCTGTGCTCCGCAACGGGAGAGGTCACAGCCCGAGTACCGAAAAAAATAATAAAAAAAAACAGCATGGAACCCCCTTTTTATAGTAATTAAATTCTTTCCATCTATCCTTCCTGTTATCTGTAAAGATGCAAAGACAGATTCTAGAATTGCGTTTACGAAATAGTTGTATTATTTCTGGGAGGTGGATTATATCTGGGATTATTGGGGGAGATTTCTTGGCTTTTCCTCTGGACTCTTCATATTTCTTAACTGTTTACAAAGAGCATGTTCTGTTTTTGTGAAAATGACTGAAGTCGAAAGGAAAAAAAAAATAAAGTAGGTCCTCTGGTCCTAATCGTAACAGCATGTTCATTTCTTTCATAATACACCTCGAAAGTGATAACCATGTGTGTATTTCCATGTGTTTATTTAACATCTGTTTCCACCACTGGGCTCCGGGACCTGAGAGCAGAACCAGGAATGGTGAATGGCACATACTGGACACACACAACACATATTCTCTGAAGAGACGGCAGAAAGGGAAGCAAGATAATTAGCTTCTCTGCTCATATATTTTCTAGAGTCAAAAAAAAGTCACCAAGATTGACCCTTTCTTTTTTTTAGATATATCTAAAATGACAGAATATTCTCTGACTTCAGAGACTGACCTTTTAGAAACCCCCAGGGCTTTGTTTCTAGTCTTTCATCAGAACCTGAGGGCAGCAGAGCTGTCACCCAACTAATACTTCCATATTCCTGGAGGAAGGAAACAAATTTTAGCATCATGAGCTGCTTCCTTCAACAGGTTCCTGGAGAAAAATGAGAGAATGTGACTTGTAGATCTTGATTCTTTCCTAAAACTGGTTCCTAAATTGCTGGGATGCAAGGGTTGGGGGGGAGGGTGGAGGCTACCATCCTGGTTCCACTGTTTGACCACAGAAATACTCCTTCAAAGTCCATGAAAGCAATGCTCATTTGAGAGCTGCAGACCCAGACAGAGCAGTAATGGTATTTTAAGGTAATACACGGGTAGGGGTATCTCTCGTTCTCCCTGTGTTTAGTAACTCTCATCCCCTTCTCACTTTTGAACCTTTTTGCAACAGTTAATTCTGCATTCCTCCTCTAGAAACAGGGAGAAAGTAATTTCTGCTCTTCTTTAATAATGAATTTGCTCTAAACATTCTTAGCATCTTAAGTGGTCTGTACTGTTGCTGCTTAAACTTCCATTAGGAAGATGAATTGAGATGCTAAACCATTTAACATCTAGGTGGTTCTTTCATCTATCAGAGAGAGCACGGTGGTCCAGGGATTTCAGAAAAAAAGTTGTATCAAGAGTTTCTGATAACCAACAAGGATTCTACTGTATAGTACAGGGAACGATGCTGAATATTATGTAATAACCTGTAAGGGAAAAGAATCTGAAAAAGAAATATATATACACACACATACACATGTATAACTGAATTGCTGTGCTGTACACCTGAAACTTACACAATATTGTAAATCAACTATACTTCAATAAAAAAAATTTTTTATTAAAAAAATAAAAAACAAAAAAAAGAGATTCTGCTTTAAATAATAAAATAAATAAATAAAAAGAGTTTCTGCTTTGGTTTTCGGTCTGTGAGAGGTACCTGGTGTTAGTCTGAATCTCTGCAGCCCTGGAGCTAACCTGCATTTCAATATGTTTCCATCTCTGAAGTGGATTCTTGAAAAGGTCAGGACCAGCTTCTCATGACAACAACTAAGAAATCTGAGGTTGGGGGACAGCGCCTGAGAAATATGTGTTAGCTTTCACCTTTCCCATCTTTCCCACATCTTGTCCCAAAAAAAGTGATTTTTAACTTTTTCTGTGGTCAGGTTTCTGAGAATTGTTTTTTAATTTCTTTTAAATTTATTTATTTATTTATTTATTTTTGCCTGCATTGGGTCTTCGTTGCTGCACGCAGGCTACTCTTCGTTGCTGCATAGGGGGCTACTCTTCCTTGCGGTGCGTGGGCTTCTCATTGTGGTGGCTTCTCTTGCTGAGGAGCACAGGCTCTAGGTGCCCAGGCTTCAGTAGTTGTGGCACGCAGGCTCTAGAGTGCAGGATCAGTAGTTGTGGCACACGGGCTTAGTTGCTCCGCGGCATGTGGGATCTTCCTGGAACCAGGGCTCAAACCCGTGTCCCCTGCATTGGCAGGCGGATTCTTAACCACTGTGCTCCCAGGGAAGTCCCAGTCTTTGAGAATTTGATAAAAGGTATTAGCTCTCTCCTTAGAAAAATGTACATGTACACAAAAATTTCTTGCAACTCCAAATGGTTATTAATTAATCCTACGTTATTAACTTCTATCCTAGGGAGAAAGTGTGGCAGGGACAGAAGTACCAAGATGCTCTATGAAGCGGCCTCTGGGCCAGCAAGACCCCCATCCTTACCCCACATCTTGGAGCTAATGCTCAGCTGACTCTGATCCCATTAACTAGAAAATCAACATCAAATTTTGGACAAAGGAAAGCTTACTTCATACTGCACTTATAATTCTTCCTTAGCCTTGAAATTTAAGTCCAGTGAAAAGTGAACCCACACGTAGAAAGTTTAATTTTTTGAATTGACACTTCAGCTTTTCAATATTAGTCACTACTCAGGTCTAAAGAAGTAATGCAAGTAAACACAATAAATGCTTCAGAAGGGCAGAATAATATATTTGAAATAGTACATTTGCAGCACAAGTACTTAAAAGTATTTTTGAGACATGGTAGCATTGTGCTGTGGTCACTCTGAATCTCTGCCACTAAAAAAGGAGAAGGAAAAAGAGATTAAATACACACACACACACACACACACACACACACACACACACACACGCATATTCTAACATTTGTTAAAACATTATCTTTCAGGGCAACCACCTCTGGAAAGCTGTGAGACAGAGATGACCACCTCCATCCAGAAAGACAATAAATAGGAGTCTTCTTTAAACCATTATTTAAACATGGAGCAAAATATTCCCTCCTGACCAATCACAGTGATCCACTTCAACACCAAAACGCACAACCTCTTTGAAAACTATAACCAAACAAATCCGAACCACAACCAGACACCACCTCGTTCTGCAGAATCTAAGAAGGACATTGAGAGACTTGGACGTAAAATCCCACAAAGCCATTCTCCCTGGGAGAGAACGGCCAAGGAGGAGAGACGAGCGGTCTGAAGGGATCCGCTGCTCTGGAACGACTCTGAGAAGCGACAGCTGCACTGCCCAGCGTCTCAAACAGCCACAGAGACACACCGGACCCCACGCGGCCAAAGCTCCAGTCCAGAACGGCACAGACACGGTACTGCCTGAGTGAGGACCCCAAATGCATGCTGGTCTGAACTGCAGGAGGGCTCTGCTTTAGGCAGAGACTACTCAACTGTCTCCTCAGTAGACTTACAGACCTACCGGGATGGAGTTTTATCATTCACCTGGTCATTTAACTGTGTCAGGCACACGTAGGAGGCTCTGCCTACACTTGCTGGTTCTCCAGCAAGCTAGGAAGAGGTACGGTGTTGGTGGGCTCAATCCTTGGTGCCCCTGCACTGAAGCCACTGTTGCAGGAGCAATGGAGATGCAGGGATAAACAGAGACCAAGTTGCTGCCCTAAAACACTCAGCGCCTCGTGCATCTGAAGGAAGGGGAGAGGAACGTACAGACAGTTTGTTTCTGTTTTTTTTCTTAATTGAAGTATACTTTATTTACAATGTTGTGTTAGTTTCAGGTGTACAGCAAAGTGATTCAGTTATATATTCTTCTTCCGATTCTTTTCCCTTATAGGTTATTATAAAATACTGAGTATAGTTCCCTGTGCTACACAGCAGGTCCTTGTTGTTCATCTATTTTATATATAATAGGGTGTATGTGTTAATCCCAAACTCCTCATTTATCCTCTTTCCCCTTTGGTAACCATAAGTTTGTTTTCTATGTCTGTGGGTCTATTTCTGTTTTGTATATATCTGTATTATTATTTTTTTTTAGATTCCACATATAAGCGACATCATACGGTATTTGTCTTTGCCTGGCTTACTTCACTTCATATGATCATCTCTAGGTCCACCCATGTTGCTGCAAATGGCATCATTTCATTCTTTGTTTATGACTGAGTAATATTCCATTGCATATATAGACCACATCTGCTTTTATCCATTCATCTGTCCATGGACATTGAGGTTGCTTCCATGTCTTGGCTATTGTGAACAGTGCTGCTTTGAACATGGGGGTGCAGGTATCTTTCCGAATTATGGTTACAGGTCGTTTTAATACAAAATGATAACACTGGTGTCAGGCTTGCTGAGGCTCCAGGGTAGCAAGAGAAAGTAATGACTCTGCCTGGAAGATCAAAGGAGTCTTAAGATCAAAAGAGAAGCCTGAACCATCTTGAAGGATAAGTGCTTCTCCAAACAGATGGAACATTTCCTAGAGGCAAGGAAATGTCAAAGAATGGGGCTCTCTTTTTAGAACAGCAAGTAGCCCCTTGTGGCGGGAATGCAGGGTGTGTAGGAGGGGGATGATAAGAGATCACGCCACAAAAACAGGCAAGAGGCAGATAATAAAAGCTTTTTGTTGTGTTAAGGACATTGGGTTTTATCCTACACCTGTTGGAGGTTTTAAGCCTAAACAGAAACATCATTGCATCAATTCTGCATCTTTGGGAAGCTCGCATTCATGGCAGCAAGATGATGGATTAGAGAGAAAATCCACATTCGTCCTGAAATCTGGTGGTACGTCCCTCGGAGGTTTCAACATAACCAGGATAAAGGCAAAAAGATATTTCTAGACCTCTATTCACTGAGGATCAGTATGCCTGAAAGATGTTCATTAAAAACGTGTGTGACATTCTTTCCTCGTTTTTAAAATGGAAACGCTGACATCTGCGTCAACTACAAGCCTGATATGTGAAGATGAAATGTGCACATCACGTTACATTTCACATAATGAAAATGCAAGGAAGAATTATAGAGGCTGTAATTCAAATAAATCTGGTATGCGTTAATTAAAAGCACAGAGCTCCCTGACCAAGTATATTAACTACAATCTCATCTTGGCCAATATGTGCTCCAGAACAAAAATTCTGTGAGATTTAAAAAAAAGGGTAAGAAAAACTGATTTTCATAGCCAAATAAACATAAAACAGTATTTTCAGAAGCTTCCGTTTATAGCAAAGATGGAGTAACGGGTTGGATGTAACCTTCCACCTGAAACAACCAAAACAAAACAGACAAAATGTATAAAACAACCATTTGAAGTGGGGAACAGGAAATAAAAGACAGTAATCTCTGAGACAGGGGAAACAAATGAAATGAGCCCTGTGATGTTCCCAAGCTACCACCTTGAGAGAGGTTCCAGGAGGCAGACAAGAAGAGGGACCTCGGGGGGAAGCTGGCAGGCTCTTGGAGTTGAGGAGACAGAGCTGATGACGCATGAGCCCATGGAAAGATGCTCAACACCATTCATCAGCAGGGCGATGCTCATTAAAACCACAAGGAAAGACCATTACACACCTATTTGACTGCAGAATAGGGAGGAACCGAAACACTAAATCATCTGGGCACTCCGGACGGAGTGTGACATTCTAAGGAAGCCCTCCTTTTTAAGGGAACACACCGCGTACACCCACCGTTCAACAGACAAGGAGAAGAGAAAAGCTCAGAAGACCCAAGGGCGATGATAAGAAAGATGATTCCGAACTCTTGGAACGCCATAGTGTACTGTAAATTTCGCTGCCCTGTTCCTAGTTTCTCTGGCCACTCCAGGACTGACCCCGAGAGCTGCAGCTCTCCACGGATGCCTTTTAACCATGTCATCAGGCCGGCCTGCTCTGCTATTTCTCTCAAGTCTCTTCAATTAATCATTTAATCTAGTAGGCTGGCGTCATCAGAAGCTTTCATCATGGCAAGGAGTCACGTCTCACTTGAACAAGACTGGGTCGCCTGCTTTTCTGGATCAAAGATCTCACAGCCTGCCTAGGACACAGGATGCTTTTAAGTGGAGTCAGGCAGAGGGTTCATCCCTCAGCCCCACGTCACTCGGGTGGATTGGCTCAAAGGGAACAACGGGCACATGTGAGCAGAAACTGCATAAAACACGGTCAAGGGCTGTGTTCTATGAAGAGCGCTCTATGCACTCCACCACCTACTATTGATGCGTGCACGCCCGAGGCTGCTCTGCTGGCGGACCTGGACGTTATCAGAGCTGCCTGTACCGGATCTGTCTTCTCAGTACTGCTTCCTCTCTAAATCCTCTATAAAGCCACAGAGTGCTGCTGCCAACAAATCTGGATGAAAATCACAGAGGCGACCCAGACTGGCACCTTCCTGATGCCTCCTTCTGGGTCATATTTAAATATGCAAAACCGATGCTCAGGCGTCATGTACACCAAAACTTTTAGAAGTTCCATGGAGGCAGGACCCAGCCACTTAGTTCCAGGGAAGGCATTCCAGACTCAAACCTCTGTTCTCTGGTGCGCTGATGGATCCAGGGCGAAGTGACCACATTTTCTGAGGTTTGACCGAGAAATGACCATTGTCAGCAGGTTGTGAGGGAGAAACAGCCTATAAAAATGTGTTCTGGCCTCATCCAAAAGACTTGGTCTGGTGGAAAGCCATGAAGATGGCTACCATCCGTGTCCCATCCCTCTTTATTTCAGAGGGAAAGAAATGCTATCGTTATATATCATAGGTTGAACACTGACGTGTGACCTTCTCCTGCTGGGCCAAGGAGCGACTGGTCTTTAGCTCGACTCTGCCCATGGGAAGCAGAATCTGCTCTTCTGCCCACAGTGCCCCCGGGCCTGCTGGCTGTCCCGTGGTTGCGCTCTACAAAGCAACAAGTCACTGCAGACGGTCCAGGATAGCGTTGGTCTACGTGCTGGGGCTGCTACCCAGCCAGTGCAAGAAGAGTGCATTATTTTCAATTGCATTTCAGACAATGAATCCTCAGAGCATTACTTCTACCCACCCAGTTCTTCATCTACTGCAGTACAAGGCTGTGCTCAGAAGTCTTTAGTTTTAATTCTTTAGGAAGACAAAACTGCTTTAAGCATGACGACCTCCAGTGAATAATCTGCTCTCAGCTTCATGCAGAGTTCAGTAAGATGGAACGGACACCCTGTTCATTCACCTGTGCTGTATCTTGCTTCAGATTTGCCAGGTAGCCTTCTGTTCTAAACTATCATATTCAGTATTTTAACGACCGGACTGCATTGCTATGGTGGGATATGTAAAGCAAGAAAGTTCTGGGGTCTGTCTTGAATGGTAGATTTTCAAAGGAAAACATGAAAAAACTGAAATATATAAAGTAAGAAATAGATGAGATACTCTGTGTTCTCGGATGGAAAGGTTACAAACTATAAAGCTACGAACCCTTTTCAAATTCACAGCTTTAATATAATTCTAGTTGAAATAACAGTAGAATGTTTACACTGGACAAAGAGAGCCTAAGGCTCATCTGCAAAAAAAGACAAGTTCATAATGAGTGGGATTCATCGCTAAGTATTTTATAAAACAGTAATAATTAAGACATCTTTCTTGCTGTAGAAGGATACTTAACTTTCTTTAGATTTATCATCACCTTAAAAAGGCTATTTCGACAAAGGCATTACACACAGCACTCACATGATTCTGTGTGTATGTTTCTAGAGTACATTGAAAACACAGCAATTCTTATCCAGCTGTCTCAAGGACTTCTGATGATACTTGTAGGTTATCAAAAGAGAAGAGATTTCCTGTGGACTAGGTTTGGATTCTAAAATCAAATGCTAGGTTTTTCCTACATTTTCAGACCAGCTACTTTTCAGCATCTGTTTCCTCACTACCTATTCAGGTGAAATAGCTTGTGATGGAGCCTGGAATGTCAATGCTTCCTGAATACTCAAGTTTCATATTTATTCAAAGCAAGCACTGGGTCTATGCAGCTGTGACTATTCCAAAGGCGGGATTAATTCTATCCGTACTCTTGACACCCCTCAGCTAAGAGCTCATGTCTCACAAGGATCGAGTTCTCACCTAGACCCTTCCCCGTTCATTGAAGATTTAAGCTCCACAATTTATCATGTAGATAAACCATCCAGTACCTTAGTTTCAACCCCTTATTTGGTTCCTTACTTGCCTCACCTTCAATGAACTTATCCTACCCACTATTTTACCCAATGAATCCCAAGGGCGTTATTAATAAAGGAACTACCTCCAAATTTTCAATTCTAGGCATCCCAGATGGCTGACCACCTGCCTTCTCTCCTTCCAGCTCCTTCCTTCTGAACCCGCAATCCAAGAATTTTTTGGTCCCACTGGCACCTCTGTTCCACTGGCCCAACCACCTTTTTACTTTCAACACTCACCTTGTGTCCTCATTTCCCTCCTTAGCCAGCAGCGTTCCTGTGTTATAACCACCCTCGCACGTGCCCAGTTAATGTCAACCTCCCCACCTTCTCTGCACCTGTCCCCAAAGAGCTGAAGGGGCCTGGAGAAAAGCATCCCGCCGTGATGCCTGGCTTGACCTGAAATCTCTCTGGGCTCCCTGACATTTCTGCGGCATTCCCCTCGAGAAGACATGCTCCCACTTCCAAAGGTGTCCGTCTACTCCATACTTTCCTTCTCAGTTTCTCCAAACCTCCTTCCTCCCAGCTGATGTTCTATTCCTTCATTCTTATTTCACTAAGACATTGAAAGAGATCCCTCTTAGCCTGCCACCACCAGATGCACCAGCGTTCCTGTGTCTGCATCATCTGCCCTGCCTTCTGCCCTGACACACGTATGGGTCATCCTTCTTCTTACCCCAGCCCCTCTCACCCACCAGCAACGTGGCTCCTGCAGCCCTCCCTCTCCCCTGGATTGCTTGTACCAGCATACACCTTCTATGGTGTCCCCCTCTTTAAACAAGTCCTGCCACAGATGTCACACACGCCTCCACCACCTCTCTATTCCTCTGCCCCCTTCCTACAGCATCAACTCCTCAAAAGAATCTTCCATATTCACTGCCTTCGCCTGCCGGTCTCTCCCACTCCAATCAGCCTTTCCTGTCCACCATCCCACTGAGACGGCTCTTGTCAGGGTCACCCATGGTCGCCATGTGGCCCGACTGGTCACCTCTCAGACCTTATCTTGCTTATCCTCTCAGAATTTCACATGGTCGTCAGTTCCTCCTCCTTGAACATTCCCCACTCGGCTTCCAAGATGTTATGTATCCTCTCCTGGTATAACCGCGTCCTCACTGGCCACTCCTCCCGTCTCCCCTACTGGATTCCTCTCAACCTCCTGACGTCTAAACGGAGGGTCCCAGGGCTCGGAACTCAGCCCTCTGTCTCTTGCCCACACTCGCTCCCTAAGGGATCTCAGCCAGCCCCATGGCTTTGACCATCCGCACATTTACGTCCCCCGCCCGTACATCTCTACGAGCTCCGAAGTCACGGCTCCACCTGCCTGCTCAATACTGCCACCTGGGTATGCACAGGGCATCACATACGAGACTCCTCCCATCCCACCCCGGCCAGCCGTGCTCTTCTCCAGCCATTCACCCAACAGCCGCTCAATCCAAAGGCCTCGGAATCTTTCTGGCCTTTCTCCTTCTCTCAGAGCCCCCATCCATCAGCAAACCCCATCAGCCCCACATTCAACTCCACCATTATTTCCTCAGTCCAAGTCACCCCTCCTCCACTGCAATGTACCCTCCCGACGGATAACCTGGATGCCACACTTGTCCCCCAGCCCCCAGGACCTCCTTTTCACGTGTCCACCAGAATAATACCTTATAACTTCAGTCAACTCACGCCAACTCCTCTCAGAGAAACCTCCTGACGACTTCCTTCCTGTCATACTTGGAATGAAGTCTGAAGGCCCTAGTGGTCCAAGGCCCACCCACCCTACTGGCTGCCTGTTCTCTGGGTCCCCCTCATTCACACTGGCCTCCTGGCTGTGTGACACCAAGCACTTCCCAGCTCCAGGGCCTTCTCAACGATGCTGCCTTAACCAGGATGTTCCCTTTGACTGGGATCCTCCCCTGACGAGGACACCCTCTCCACAGACACTCTAATGGTCCCCTCCTTCTTTACAAAAGCCACCTTCTTAGAGATGCCTTCTTCCCTGACTGCCTTGCCTAAAGTAACAGCCCAGTCACACTTCCATTCTGGAAGGGCTTTATTGTCCTCTGCTTTGCTTTTCCCCACAGAACCAGAGAACATTGTCTTATGCACTGTTTACTCTATGTGTCCCCGCACTGGATGTCAGTTCTGCAGGGCAAGCACTTGGTCCTTTGCAGGATGTTGATGGAGCCCCAGGATTTAGGATGGCACCAAGCAGGGGCTCACTGGGTGAGTGGACGAATGAACGAGTCCATCAGTCAATCAACTGGTCATCAACTGGAGTTAGACGCTGCACCCCTTGCAAAGTCTGTCTAGCCCCTCTGCTCTGTATCAGAAAGGGGTCTATGCAGCAGGGCAGAAGAGCACGACAAAAACTCCGTTTTCAAGTCCATACCCTAAACCCAGCAAGGAAACATCTGTGAAGACTGCGTGCACTTCTCCTGGGGCTTTGCTTCCTATTTTTTCATCTGCACCGTTTTCCCTATGCCTGTGTATGCAGTAGGTGGCCCTGGGCAGCAGAGAGATAGGTCAGCAGGCAGAGCCAGGAAGAGTTCCCGATGCCTCCAATAGCTCCCCTTCTGTCCCCACGACGAGAACACTCACTGGTTGCATCTATAATTTTCTGTTTAGGTAACATCTTATTTGCATGCCGAAACCATGTCCTTTTCCCCTATTACTGATGTTAAAGATTGCTTCTTTCCAATTATGTTGCAGGCACTCAGGGAATTCAAAGAGCAGGAAATATGTCAGGAACGATTTACAAATGGTGGCTATTTGTGTCCACGCTTGCCTGGACTACAGCAAATATAGAACGGGGAAAAAAAAACGCTCATTAAAAATACCGGCTCTCCTCAGCAGACCTCTGCTCGCATTTGTTCTCCCAGTCCTAGCTAAATACAAGCCTAAACCCTAAATATGAATGTGACTGTGGAAAAAGGTCTTTTTCCCCATCTCTTGATTGTTTTCAGTGGGAGTTTAGAAATGAAAGTTTGCCTAATGGCTCTGATCCCTCCTTGAAAACTCCATTTCTCTTGCCCTCAAGTCACTGTTTCTAAAAACATGCATTGTTTTCTGGTTTTGTTCCAAGAGCTGGAAAATTCTTCCCAGAGTCATACGATCAGGACTGAATAATTATTCCACGGACACTGAGATGAAGCTATCGCCCATGAGATGGAGGGCTTCAACATTCATCTGAAGACTCTGAGACTAAAATTTTTTTCTACATTTTCAACTCCATTAAATTATAAGGTACTCAAAAGCCTAAAATATGCCTTCTATTTCTTTGGTATCTTACCACAGTGCTAAGGAAGGGACTGTACAGAGCTTTCAACATATTAACTTTCCATCCATCAACTCGTGCTAGCTGTGAACAAAGCCACTCAACAGGACCCAAATCCATCAGTTCTACCCACGACCAACAGATGGGGTGGTGGCTGCATGTCGACTTGGATTTAGGAACGAGAGGTCTTTCAAAAGGCCTTCTGGAACATTCACCAGCCCAAAGAGAGAAGCTTCTCAGCGTCATATAAGCCATGACCTTTTCAGAGTCCCATGCTGCGACATTACTTTGCCTCCTTGGTCAGCGCTAAGCTTGTTTCATTCAAGGTAAGTGTTGGGGAGCAGGGGGGTAACCAGGTACAGTCACAGAGCTCAAACATAATCATGAAAAGGCCTAAGAGTCAATCAAGGTTCGAATAAACTCTTACATTGCTCCAATATACACTGACTCTGAATCTAGGGCAATCCCCATTTTCCCATTGCAAAGGAAAGAGTTGGCTAACTTGAATATGTAAACTTTCAGAGAGGCAGAAGTGGATGGGATCGTCAAAAGTCTATTTGCACTGCTGAATTCATTAATTTAGTTTTACGTATTTAATGTAAAATATATTAGCTTAGAAGTGTTGCACTTGTTCATTCTCACGTCACAAAACGGTTTTATTCCATCTCTGTATCTCTGACGCCAGTACCGTTGCATTCACAAGAGGGACTTCTTGAGTCACCCATTTTCAACAGCACATCATTTCTACTTTCGTCTAAGTTACTCAAGGTTCGGGTCTTTCGTGATCCACACAGGATGCTGTCACTGTAATTTTATTTGGAACCACAAGGACCCACTTGCACAGCACAGCACCAGGATACGTGTTTCGTTTTGTCTTCATTCGTCGCGGAGGAGTACGTTTGACTTGCACTCAGTAACCTCATGTTATATTGCTCGGCACGGCTTGGGTGCCTTAAAGAGCAACGGACTCTGACCCAGTGAAGGGCTGACATCAGGTAAATGCCCAGAGTTAGATGACAGGGCAGGACCAGAGGCAGGGGAACGTGTGAGGAGGCCATTGGGATGGTCCAGGGAGGTTACAGTGAGGCGTTCAACAAGACCAGTCTGGGCAGGAAGGAATTCAAGAAATATTCAGGAAGCAAAATCAGCAGGGCTTGATAACTAAGGGGATTTGGGGAATCAGAAAAGGAGGAGAGGTAAATGGTGCTCGGATTTCTGGCTTGGGAGGCTGAGCAGACTCGGTTCTGTTGCATTCTTCCTGGTATGAGGAATAAAGAAGACAGAGAAAGCTGAGGTCAGGGGAAAAGGAGAGCAGGCATTTCATGTTAGACCTATCAAACCTAAGTGGCTAGCAGACAAACAAGTCAAGATATCCAACAAGCGTAGGGATATTTGTTTCTGACACCCGTGAAAGAGAGGTGAACTCAACAACCGATCTGGGGGCCTCAGCCCGTAAGTTCTAAGTAGAACTGTGAGCCTGGAGTGAGATTCCCCAGGAGAGAATGTGAGTAAAAAGAAAAGAGGGCTGCTGACGAAATGCTAGTGGGGAAGAAAAAAAAAAGCTAATTCAATGAATCGACAAAGAAGAGAAGCTCCAGAGGGAGATGGGGAAAATATCACCAGAAAGGAAGGCTGAGCGGAGAACCGGGAAGGAGGAGGGAATCACAGAAGCGAGGGGAAGATATTTCAAGAAGAGGCAGAGGCTAACCCTTGTACAGCTACCGGGAATTTCAGCAGGTGACACCACATCCCGTGGGACCCAATTTCCCGATATTGAGGAGTCTCTGGTGGTCAGGAGGTTATGGGAGGTGAAGAATGAAAGCAGCTAATGTGGCCCTCTATTTTCAGAAGTTCTATTGAAAAGATGAGAAAAGAAAGAGGGTGGTGGCTAGATAGGGGTAGCAGGGCTGAAGGGAAGATGTGGTTTCTTCAAGATAAAAGATAAAGAGGCATGTATGAACCAACCTGCAAGAGTCAGAAGAGGAGCGGGTAGAGGAGAAAAAGGAATCTTTGATGGAAGACCAAGTGGAAGAACACAGACCGACCTTGACCTGGGGGAGCAGACACCTCACCTTCTGGGTCTGAAGAGAAAGAGATGGTTGGTAGATGGGTAAATTTGGAGCGAGGGGAGCAGGAAGCTGAGGGTGACCTTGTCTTATTGTCTATTACGAAGCTGTTTGCTGAGAGTTAGAAGGATGAAGGAGGGTAAGTGGCTTAAGGAGTCTGGGGAATCCTTGAAGAATCACCGAATACCTGGTGGAAAGAGCTGGCCAAGCCTTGATGGTGGGCAGAGCTGGAGACCTGGCGTCCGGAACGGCACTGATCCCCGGGGTTGTGTGTGCTCCTTCTCAGCGGCCCCTGGCAGCTCAAGTCAGGAAGCAAAGGTGGCTTGTAGGACTGGACAAGGCTGAGGTCGGAGGACAAGGTGTGAGGGAAGTGAGAGAGCTTGGAAGAGGGCAATTCAGAGGGTCACCAGAAACGTCAGAAAGAAACCAAGGAAAGGAGGGATGTCCAAAAAAAAAGTGCAAAACAGAGGTCTCTGGAGGAAGTGGGATAACAAGGGGCATGGAAAGATAGGATGCTGAGGTCAGAGGACAGGATACTGACGTGTAATTGTGAATTGAGAACAAGGCCCAGGGAGTGACAAGGGAGGACTGATGAAGAGCACACCAAGAAGTGTCCACATGGAAGCTGAAAGCGATGGTGCGGGGGCAGCGGGGGTGGGGGGCGTGTGTGCTACGGGTTTGACAAACTCCATTTCCCAGCATTCCTGGCAGCTATGTGGGTCATGTGACTCGGTCCTGGCCAATGAAACATGGGCAGAAGAGATACGTATCATTTCTAGACTTGGCCCCTAAAACATTTCTCACAACATCCTCCCTGCTTACACTCTTTCTTTGTCTGTAGGTCAAAGGCAGAGGATCTAGTGGGGAACCCTAAGACCCTGGGGGCCACCAGATGGATGGAGTCTGTGGACCAGAATACATCAAGGAGCATGGGACAGAGCGTGGAACAGAACACCCCTTCCCAACATACCCAAACAGGATTGTGGCTGAAGCAAAAAACAATCCTTTACTGGGGCATTTGGGGCTGTTTGTTACAGCAGTTAGCTTGCGCTGACTGAAACAGGAGTGCTAAAGGCAGACGGCACAAGCCTCAAAGAGGAAGGGCTTTTAATGAAGGGTTAAAATAAGAGCGATATGAACCCTGCCTCTTGGTTGGCTCCACAGTAAGAGGGGCTGAGAGAAGGAGCCTCAACTTGGACAGGACAGCACACAGTAGGTGCTCAATAAAGATTTCTTGACTAAACGCTACGAAGGACCAATGTAGATAGAGGTTAAGGATCTTGATTTTTACCAACTACTGCACAGGATGAAACGAGCTTCCATGACAAGATAAGAAAAGGCATTTATAACTCTCTTTTCTAATTATAAAAGTTACTGAGGGACCAGAATAGATGATAATGAAAAGTACAGAATCTTCTTCCCTTGAGAGTCATAGCGGAGGAAAAAAAAAAAGAGATAATTATCTTCCTGGCGAAGAAGAAGGATGAAGAGAAATAGTTTAATAATATTGTATAGTTCCTTCCAGGTTGAGTGGTCGATTTCCCCATTGATTTGGGATGATTTTTCCCCAGATCTTCTCTAAGTGAGCAGCAGGCTATATGGAATCTCTCAGTTCCAGGGCTATAAAAGACACTCTGAATTTCTAGAGATTCTGGGTGAGATGACACCAGGCTAAAGCAACTGGTCCACGAACCAGGCACTCGGCTGATTCACACACAATTTGGGGAGTTAGAAAGAGCTCAGCGTGGCACTGTGCAGGGAGATTTCTTGGCCACTGCCCACCAAACTCCTCCAGCTAACTGACTCACTGGCTCCAACAGACGAGCTGAAGGGATGAGAGCAGCTCGCAGCTCATTGCCAACATTGATGTATTTTCCAGGGTAAGTTGTCCAAGAGGCAATTATGTTACATCAATCACCAGGAAATGAGGTCTTCATCATGATAGCTGTGACTCTGGTTTCAATTACGGTGCCCATCAGGATGAGGGCTTTTGTTCCTTTGTCGAAGTGATCGTTTTTACAAAGTTGTAAGAAAACAACACCCCCTATCCACCCCACCCCCGAGAGAGAGAGAGAGAGAGAGAGAGAGAGAGAGAGAGAGAGAGAGAGAGAGAGAGAAAGGAAAAAGAAACCTGATACTATTGAGTAAAGGCATGTGGACCAGGAAGTTCAGCCTAACAGTAAGCTCCCTGGCCACCTATACCCACAACTTGTTCCTTGAAACTCATTCCTGCTAGATTGCCTGACACACTTACGTCAGAAGAACAATGGGTAGGAAAAGGGGTGAGGGGAGGAGCTTGACTTTGCTGTCAAAAGCCCCAACACACACATGAGAAGAACCATGGTAGAAAAAGACTGATTACAACAAGATCTGGTTCTAGACTTTGATGCCACTCTTCTAATGGGTACTAGGAAAAAGAAGGGGAGAGGATGTGGAGAAAAGGGAACACTCCTACACTGTTGGTGGGAATGTAAATTGGTGCAGCCACTATGGAGAACAGCATGGAGGTTCCTTAAAAAACTGAAGACACAGATAACATATGATCCAGGAATCCCACTCCTGGGCATATATCTGGAGAAAACTCTAATTCGAAAAGACACATGCACCCCAATGTTCACAGCAGCACAATAACCAAGATATGGAAGCAACCCAAATGTCCATTGACAGATGAATGGATAAAGAAGATGTGATACATACATACAATGGAATACTACTCAGCCATAAAAAAGAATGAAATAATGCCATTTGCTGCAACATGGATGGACCTGGAGGTTATCACCTAAGTGAAGTAAGTCAGAGAGAGGAAAACAAACATCATATGATATCACTCATATGTGGATTCTAATTTTAAAAAATGATACAAATGAATTTATTTACAAAACAGAAACAGACTTACAGATATCGAAAACAAACTTATAGTTACCAAAGGGGAAATGTGGGCAGGGGCAGGGATAAATCAGGAGCTTGGGATTAACATGCACACACTACTATATGTAAGACAGATAACCAGCAAGGACCTGCTGTATAGCACAGGGAACTATATTCAATATCTTATAATAACCTATAATGGAAAAATATATGTGTGTGTGTGTGTGTGTGTGTGTGTGTGTGTATGTATAACTGAATCACTTTGCTATACACCTGAAACTAACACAACATTGTAAATCAACTATACTTCAATTTCTTTTTTTTTTTGGCCACACTGCACGGTTTGCAGGATCTTAGTTCCCCGACCAGGGATTGAACCCGGGCCACTGCAGTGAGAGCACCAAGTCTTAACCACTGGCCTGCCAGGAAATTCCCCTAGTAGACTTCGATTTAAAAAAAAAAAGAAAGGAAGAAAAAGAAGGGCCCCAAAGACCCACATGAGATAGGATAAGTCACTGCTGGGTCGAAAGAGAGTAAGTTCTCTTGGGCTACTGAGGCACTTACTACCCCCATAAAAATACTGCTCTCCTTTCAGATGCTTGCTGACCTCCTGCCACATACCAGGGACTACTTCCGGTGCCAGGGATACAAAGACAGATATGACACAGCATCAGGAAGAAACAAGTAGTGAGTGAGATCAACACATAAATTCATACAGGAGAATACAAAATAACCAACGCTAGTAACAAATATAGGAAACAACGTTGCAGAGGGAATCTGAAAGAAGGAGCTGTTCCCTCCGCCTGAATGAGTCATAAATATTTCACAGAGAAAACTCTACTTAAGCCGAGTCTCGAAGAATGACTCTGAAATGACCCGGCAGTGGGGAAGACACCTCAAGCAGAGAGGACCATTTCAGGGTCGCGTGGAGCGGTGGGGCTGCAGAAGGTGCATCTGGGGTGCTGGGCTGAAGGCCTCCTGCGTGAGGCTGGAGCTCGGACTTGATCCTACAAGCGGCAAGAAGCCATCGAGAAGTGCCACGAGGGGGACCGCGTGCATCCTATTTGCCGCCGTCTCCCCAGAACCTAGCACGGTGACTGACACGTAGCCCTGTCTTTGCTTGAGTGATTAAAAGCAGAAGAACGTGGAGGTCTGGGGGCGTTGGGGGCAGGGTGGCTATTTCAAGAGGAATACCGCTGGTAGCACGGCTGGGAATGGGGTGGGGATGGGAAGGAACAGGCGGGTGGCAGGGGAAGCAGGAGGACAGCAAGCGGCAGACAAGCCGGCTGCCGAACATTCCCCAAGATGTTAGTGCTTGGAGAGAAGGCAACCGCCCCGGCCCGGTGTGAAAACTGCCCAGATGGGCCAAATACTTCCTTAAATGTGCTGTTCAGATGACGAAGAGCCTTTCCCGACCCTTCCTCTAACGAGAAGCAAAGCGCTTCAGCTGCTAACTCCCCACCAGCCGTAACAGAGTCTCCACTTCCATTTTCCTTCTCCTTCTCTATTTCCTGTTCTTCCAACTCAGCGCTCCCCACCATAGTTTTGCTTTGAGATCAAGGAAAGAAAATTCCACGTTCACATCACCTTCAGCAAAACCCGGCTGACAATGTTCAATAAACTCTTTCTCGGGCTTCCCTGGTGGCACAGTGGCTGGGAGTCCTCCTGCCGATGCGGGGAGCGCGGGTTCGTGCCCCGGTCCGGGAGGATCCCACATGCCGCGGAGCGGCTGGGCCCGTGAGCCATGGCCACTGGGCCTGCGCGTCCGGAGCCTGTGCTCCGCAACGGGAGAGGCCACGGCAGTGAGAGGTCCGCGAACCGCAAAAAAATAAATAAATAAACTCTTTCTCCCTGCAAAACAGTTGGAAAGCGGTATTTTATTTAACCAAATACTGTAGTTAAATGAAAATTGCTAATATAGATCATACACAAGTTGCCAACTTTGAAAGAATTAGTGGCTAATAAAGTGCACTGATCCCAAAGCCCTATTCAAGGTATTTTTAATCCTTTTTTTTTCTGCCGTGTGTACATATGATTCAGAAACTTAAAATCAACAGTCCTCAGCGAATCTAACTTACTTTATGGTACTATGAAAATAGTTTCCAAGTTATACGAGTTTCCAATAGATGGAATTTTTACAACAAATATTAGAAGCATCTAGTATGATCCACAGGCCAAGGGAGCACATTCGGGAGATTATCCACAACCTCCTTCATTCGCTCAGTAAACATTTACTAGCTCTGTACCGCACACAGGACTCCAAAAGATGAATAAATACCAGGCTGGAACGATCCCGCTTCTGGGTATTTATCCACGTGATATGAAAACACTCATTCGAAAAGATATACGCACCACTGTGTCCATTGTGGCATCATTGATAATAGCCAAAATACGGAAACAACCTAAGTAACCCATCTGCAGATGAATAAAGAAGATGTGGTCTATGTGTACAATGAAACGCTGCTCAGCCATAAAAAAAGGATGGAATCTCGCTACTGCAACACCATGGATGCACTTGAGGGTATTATGCTGAATGAAATGGCAGTTGGAGAAAGACATATTGTATGATTTTGCTTATATGTGGAATCTAAACCACGAACCAAAAACAAAATAAATGAACAAACCAACCAAACGAAAATAAGCATGTAGATACAGAGAACAGAGTAGCGGTTACCAAAGGGGAAGGGGTGGCGGGGGGAGACAAAACAGGTAAAGGGGCTCAACTGCATGGTGACTGATGGACACTGAGTTTTTGTAGGGTATACAGAAGGAGAAACATAATTTTGTCCCCATGAAATGTATATAATGCTATAAATCAATATTACCTCAAGAAAAAATAAATTCTACATACACAGATGTGTACACACGGGCATGTGTACACACTGGCATGCACACACAAACATGCATGCATGCACACAGTTTGCGTGCGTGTACATACATGTATGCACACACATGTACACACTCATATACAAACTTGCATCAACGTGTGTGCACATGCATGCACATATGCAGCGTGATACACATGAACACACACCCAGGTGAAGGCACACATACATGTGCGTGCTAGTGCACATGCACGCACACTCCAGGCCCACGTGTGCACACGTGTGCACAATACATGTGCACACACTTGCATCACGTCCACACATGCACACACGCAGACATGTTTGCATGTACACACGTACACTCGTATACACACGCGAATGTGTGGGATGCGTGCATGCGTGTGTACGCACACTTGCATTCATGTACACACGTGCACACATATGCATCTGTGCTCATGCATGCACCACATACACACTGCCCTTGTTCTCTTTTGTCTTCTACAGTGGCCAAGCCTGGTAGAACCCAGATCTCTTGCCTCCAGACCCAGCACTCTTTCCTCCACAGCAGCCGCTCTGTGCTCAGGGAACCTACTGCCAAGAGAAAGCAGAGAATGTTTCCTGCAGGGAAGGAGGTGACGTTTCATGGATCACGCGGTGTCCAGCCTGAATGCCTGCCAAATGTCCAGAACTATTTGGGTAAAAGCCACTTAACTGAGCCCCATCAGCCCAAGTAATTGGGTTGCAACCTCTCTGACTTCATCCAGGAACTTGAATGGCTTTTTAGAAACCCAAACATGGAAAAAGGAAACACAGCGACCGTCTGAGGTGGGCATTTGCTGTGCTGGGCTTAACAGTGCCTGGGCTGAAACGGGCCTGCCTGGGTCCAAGCTAGGTGAACAGGAAGCCCCACTGCCCTAACTGTACCCGCCCAGCCCCAGCTTCCCACTCCTGCCCTCCCCAACCACTACTCGCTCAAAGTTGGAGGTGGAGGGGAAGGAAAAAAGCTCCCGGAATCTCCCTCCTAAGTCTGCACCAGACCCTGAATCCCACTGGCTTCCTCGTCCACAAGCCCAACAATCACAGCCATCTAAAGGTTTTTGTTTTGTTTTTCTGTAAATCCCACGTTTTCTGTGTCAAATCCTGATTTGAGGAGGGGAGAATAGAATCCTACCGCAAGGCAAGGGTCTGATAGACTTGGCGATCTCTCTCATTCTCCTTCTTCAACACTACAATCCCCCTTCACTAACGTTTGCCACTTCTAAAGCACATATCTCATCACCGGGATTAGGGCGATGGGCAAAAGAGAGAAATCCCAAGGTCTCTGGAACTTACATTCAGGAGGGGAGATGGGCCAAAAAGAAATGTACGTGTAAACAGAAGGTCTGCGCGCTGTGAGCGCGGCCGAGAGAGACTCGCAGGACGAGGAAACGGAGAGGAAGAGTGGTTGGGGATGCTCTTCAGTGCGCGGTGATCGCCTCTCCACGGGGTGTCATTTGAGCAGAGAGGTTAGTACAGGAGGACCAAGCTCCGGGGACAGCCAGAGGGAAGGGCAGGTTGAAGGCTCGTGTGTTTGAGGACCTGCCAGGTCCAGTGAGGATGAGAAGCAGGAGAGAGGTGGGGGTCACAGTAGATGAGACCACAAGGGCAGCCAGAAGCCTGGAAGCCCACGGTTAGGTCCCCAGGACTTGGTTCTGACACAATCTGATTTGCATTTTTATAGGGTCACTCGGCTGGCTCGCTGGAAAACCGACTGTAGGAGGGAAGAGTGAACGGGATCAGTGAGGGGGCAGGTGCAGCCCCCCAGGGCAGAGAAGATGGTGGTTAAGTAACTGGGAGCAGTTATTTCGTGGGAGCCTCATCAGACAGCCTTGTCTGTAGTTATGAATGCGGCAACAACAATAAAAAACAGAAACCACGCTTGCAGGTGTTTCTGAGACCCTGGGCTTGCAGAGCGGATGCTAATTAGGGAAGGGCAGCCGTTGGAGGGTCCGCATCAACAGGCAACCACGCAGAGGGGGCCCTTGTTTTCAGCTGCTTCTTCCCCCTAAGCAGAATGCAAGCTTCAAAACGTCACCTTCATGCCAATCAGAGGAAGAAAGCACGCTGCCCCGCATAAGAATGATGTTGCGCGAGGTCATAACGCCGAAGAGTCCACCAGAGTACCAGCAATGCTGGTAAGACGTGAAAAATCGGGTTTAAGCAAAGTTGGCGAGAGAGCTTTCTCCCTGCAGACTTATGAGAACCAAGGCTGAAAACCAATGAGGTGGCCTCACGGCTGGAATTCCAACATGGGCCAGAATCGTGGGTGATGAAGGCTTTTAACTGCAGGTACTGGACCTCTCATCCCAGGCAGGAGGCTGTCCTCACCCACAGTCCTCCCTCCGCCGGGGTGAAGGCCACTGCACCCTGAAGATGATCAGCGCGGCTCAGCGTCCGCTCCCCACACAATTCATTAGAGGTGTGGGCTCCGGGGGACGGTCGGGGCCTGACAATAAAAGCCCTGCCCTCTCGGGCTGGGGACCAAGACAACAGCCTCCGGTGTGCCCCGACTCCCTTTATGAGAAGTGAAGACCCAGGCGAGGTACGGATGAAAACGATGCCCCGGGTGGGAGGACGGGGAAAGCAGACCGCAGGGGAAAGGCGCCACTTCACACCTGGATACCTACTGAAAGATTCTATCACTGTCTTCCCCACCACTCTGGCAGGGCAGGGCCACATCCGCGTTTGCGCGCCACTCCCAGCAGATGGCGCTGCGCCCGGCACGCTTTATGCGTTTTGACGATACCAGCTGCAGTGGATGAAAGAGCATCCTCCGCCCCCGCCAAATTCACGTCCATCTGGAACCTCAGAACGTAAGCTTATCTGAAAACGGGGTTTTCGCAGATGTAATAAAGTTCAGGGCATACTGGCGTAGGGTGGGCCCTGAATCCCACGAGTGGGTCCTTATAAGCGGAGACGACACACAGAGAGGGAGGAGGCCACGTGGAGACGGAGGCGGAGGTTGGAGTGACGCAGCTACAAGCCAAGGACTGCAGGGAGCCACCGGAAGTTAGGAAGAGGCAAGAAAGGAGCCTCCCCAACAGCCTTCAGGAGAGCGTGGATGGCCCCGCTGACACCTCCATTGCACTCCTGGCCTCCAGAACCATGAGAATACAGAGTTCTATTGTCTTAAGCCGTCCAAGTTTACGGTCATTTGTTACAGCTGCCCTAGGAAACTAATACAGCAGCTCAGGGAGGAATGAATGAATGAACGAATGAGCAAAGGAAAGGGAAGGCTGGTTCACACCACCACACCAAGAGCCGGGATATGTAGACAGGATAACTGGACATGCTCTGAAAACCGGTAAAAGAAAGAATAGGTTTGACATGCAGCTGGTGGAAATAAACCAGAAAGCGTAGTATTAGCTTAAAAACCGCTTTGTTCTCGTGGGCACCCCTCTGCCCAGGAGGGATGCTCAGTAAGACCCAAGGCCTTTCCCTGGCACTCACGCTCTGTCCCCGGGGCCATTACAGTGCAGAGCTGGCCCCACAAAGAGGTAGTGGAACCCAAGAATTATTTTCTTCCTTTTAGTCAAAGATGCTCAATTGTAGTTAGGAAAAAGTTTAGGAAGAAGGTCATTCGGAAACTCCATCCAAGGACACAGGAGCGGCCACAGGCAGAACAGGCATGCAAGGGCAGGCCTGGCTTCTTGGACGGATGCTCCCCAGCAAAAGCCCATTTCAGCCCCTGACACTGGCTGTCTTGGAGCTACACCCCAACCTGCAATAGCTCCTAGTTTCTAAGACGCCCCTCGTCAGGCATGAGAAAAAGAATCCAAGTTTTGGGCTTCCCTGGTGGCGCGGTGGTTAAGAATCCGCCTGCCAATGCAGGGGACACGGGTTCGAGCCCTGGTCCGGGAAGATCCCACATGACGTGGAGCAACTAAGCCTTTGCACCACAACTACTGAGCCTGTGCTCTAGAGCCCACGAGCCACAACTACTGAGCCTGCGTGCCACAACTACTGAAGCCCGCGTGCCTAGAGCCCGTGCTCTGCAACAAGAGAAGCCACCGCAATGAGAAGCCCGTGCACCACAACGAAGAGTAGCCCCCGCTGTTGCAACTGGAGAAAGCCCGCGCATAGCAATGAAGACCCAACGTGGCAAAAAATAAAGAAAGAAAGAATATATTAAAAAAAAAAAAAAAGAATCTAAATTTGCCAGTGCTCTGCAGCCACCGCTTGTAGTAAGTCCAGCAGCTGTGAAGCCGTCAGATGCTTTATTTGCTGGACCGAGGCTGCAGAGGCCTGAGCTGCACCACAGCACAGAGGGGCAGCCAACCCCCAGAGGAATTAGCAGACACGAGATCTCCCAGAGGCTGGGAGAACCAGATCGTTCATCTTCATGTTTTTATTTTCCATTAAATTTGAAAGGGGGGGCTTCCCTGGTGGCGCAGTGGTTGAGAGTCCGCCTGTTGATGCAGGGGACACGGGTTCGTGCCCCGGTCTGGGAGGATCCCGCATGCCACGGAGCGGCTGGGCCCGTGAGCCACGGCCGCTGAACCTGCGCGTCCGGAGCCTGTGCTCCGCAATGGGAGAGGCCACAACAGTGAGAGGCCCGCCTACCACAAAAAAAAAAAAAAAAAAAAAAAATTTAAAGGGGGGAGATGGGAGAGAAGAGAATGGGGGAAAAGAATCATAATTTTTCAAAAGAATTGGGCTTGACTGGTCTTTTATCTGTCTGGAATGATCTGTCTGCCTGGAGGAAAAGGGGACAAAAGATCCTGGAGGCTCGATAAGCAGCCTCCTTCCCTTACCTGGAAACTCAGCTGCACCTGCCCTGAAACCACCACCCTGCCTTCCTCTCCACTTCTGCCGTATATAGAATGCGAGCCTGTGAGCTCCCGGGCAGGGAAACACGCTGGTGGCCACGATTCTTTCTTTTTTAAGTCCTTGGGGGGTTTTTTCCTTTAATATTTTCTTTTTTTTTTTTGGCTTGCGGGATCTTAGTTCCCTGACTAGGGATCGAACCCAGTCCCTCGGCAGTGAGAGCGCTGAGTCCTAACCACTGGGCCGCCAGGGAATTCCCCACACTTCTTCCCGCTGACTGTGGGACCGGATGCTTGTCATTCGGGACCCTGAGATGAAGAAGACACAGCTCGGGCCTTGTTGGGGAAAGGGACTTCAGAAACCAGTAATTCCCAGCAGTAACTCCTGCGGGGGGGGGGAAGACAAAGATGAAGGAGCAGCGACCACGCTCCATCCAAAGAGGGAATGAGGGAGCCTGGTGATGGAAGCCAGGAAGGACTACTCCAGGAATAAGGGTGCTCTAAAATGGAGGTTTGTGTCCCCACAAAATTCACAGGTTGAAACCTAATCCCCAGGGGTATCAGGTGCCAGGGCCTTTGGGAGGTGATCAGGCTGCACCCTCGTGAATGGGATTAGCACCCTTACGAGAAAGAGACTGAAACCGAGAAGAGTGACCACTGACTACAGAGAAAGGCAACGGCGGACGATGCCACTGGGTCACAGCTGCTGCTGGAGGCCTCTCTGCTGACCACAAGCCTCTGGCCTCTCACCCCATCATTCTTGACCTTCGACCCCTATGCTGTACGCCTGTGCAGAAAGCCACAGGCTGCATGTGATGGAGGTGACCCGGCCATCTGGAGTGGGGTCAGGGAAGGAGGACTGTCCCAAGAATTCTGCTGCCCGTCCCCATCTGTCGCACCTAGGGACACCGAATTTAGGACCTACAGGCCCCTGGACAAGGACCGTGCTGGACTGCCCACCTGGGGGGGCAAAACCTCAACTGGACGCGCAACCGACCTCCCGTCCCCACCCCTCCCCCATCCACTCACTGGGAATTAGACTCCCCTGGACTGCTCAGGGGGAACCCTGCCAAGAGGGAGGACAAACAAAGAGACAGCGGCAGTGCCCAGCTGGCCCTCAGACGTGCCAGCATTTTCCAGGCCATATTCCACCCGAGTGCCTGCAATGCAAGACAATTTGTGCTCGTTAGATACGGGGGCATGTTGACCCGTTACATGTCTTCAGAAAAATCATCTCATCACTAGGCTCTGGCCCACTCAGAGCTCTGTCTACAAGGCACTGCAAACATGCCAGGCGTCCTCTCTACCAGGAGCATCTTGGGAGCAGGGGCACATACGTAGCCTGGAGCACGTCCTCAGGACACGCCTCTCAGAGTGGATGGCACAAACGCAAGTGCACACCTCTGCGGACACACTGCGTCAGGCCAGCCCCCAGGTCCACGTCACCTCGGTTCTTCTTTTTCTTGGATGGGCTTCTCCTAACCTGACCCCAGTAGATACTGATCCCATCTGCTCTTAGATTTCACTTTCTGGGAACAGGTGCTGCTGCGTCTCCTGCATCACCGGTCCTGGCAAACGCCATTTCCATGCTGCTCTAACCTCTGGTTTCAACCTCCACCCCTGCAATGACCACTCGCAGCATTGACAGTAAGAAGGTCTCAATGCTTAATGTTTGTTTTAAGCTCACAACTAGATAGATGAGACCAGAAGGGCCCGAATGAGGAGTCTGGCCAGAGGACAACTAAAGGTTCCTGTAAGTCATATGGGAAAAATATCAGATCCACAGAGGTCAGTGATGGCAAAGGGAAGCAGGTGGGAAATTGGCTGGGGGTTCGTGTCCAGAGCTCTGACACTGTCGAGGAGTCCAGAAGAGAAGGTGAGGGAGTCAGCCAGAAATCTGAGCTGCAAACGGCCAGGAAGCCAGGCCAAGGAGTCCTACGAAGTCAGGATGGAGACATGGGCACTACAGGTCAGGATGGCGCCCCTGCCTTTGGAAGCAGCGGAATGGTCTCTACTTCCTTCCTACCCAAACCAGAACTGGGCTTAGGGCTCAGCTGAATCTGAGCCCACAGGAGGAAAAGGTGGATAGCCTCTGGAGCACAGGGCTAGGGAGGTACGATGCCAGGCAATTTCTGACCCAGTGCCCGGAAGGATGCCCATGCCTAGGGTATTTCAGTTGGCCTGTTGTGCTTCAAGAGACAGACACTGAATCCTCCTGACTCCAAGTGATGACAAGGCAACTCATCTGAAATAGACCCTGTTTCACAAAACGTGGCTTTAATGGACAACACAGAATAATACCCACTGGCAGAGCTTCCTTAAATAAATCTCATAAAGGGTCTAAAATCAAAATCCAGTTATGTCTCAGATAATCCTTCCCCTCTAGGGCAAACTTTACAGACCCCTACGGTATTTCTTCTCTCGTCCACCTGATGATACTCGGTTGGAAACCTACATGTAAACGTGACAGAGTAGATCCAGGCCACCCTTCAAGACAAATCCCGCCAGCAAAGCCCCTGCATCAACTCCTGCATCTGCGAGCCAGGGCAGCCTCATCAAAACGCCTGCTCCGGGCTTCCCTGGTGGCACAGTGGTTGAGGGTCTGCCTCCCGATGCAGGGGATGCGGGTTCGTGCCCCGGTCCGGGAAGATTCCACATGCCGCGGAGCGGCTGGGCCCGTGAGCCATGGCCGCTGAGCCTGTGCGTCCGGAGCCTGTGCTCCGCTACGGGAGAGGCCACAACAGTGAGAGGCTCGCGTACCGCAAACAAACAAACAAAAAAAAACAAAAACAAAAAAATGCCCGCTCTTGCCCGAGAAGCTCTGACAGCTAGTTTCCCTACGTACCGCGTGAGATACCGCCGCGCAGAAGCCAGAAGGCTGGATGATTAAAGCCCCACACTCGCGCGGGGAGGGAAGTGGGCGGCAGAGGTGGCATTTAGGAAGCAGTGATCTTTCCTGTGTTTTTCTCCAGGGGTCTCTCCTGCTCGCATTTCTCCCGGTCCTGGGAGGGGTGTGGAAGGAAAGCACTGTCAGAAGAGAGTGAGTCAGGAAGATGGCATTAGACCTCCTTCCTACACGGAGCTGGGACCCAAGTGGAAACGGGCACCCATCTTCCTGCCTCGCAAACATCCTAAAATAGCTATCCTTCCCCCCCTCCTCCCGACGACAACGAACAGATCTAACTGCTCCGCATCCCACCTCCACTCAGCTGGGCCCCCGAACAGGTCCCAGCACATCTCCCTACCGCGTATAGGGATGACAACCCCAAACCCTCCAGCAGACAGCTCTGCACGCAGGGCCGGTGCCACAGGACGTGGTGAACCAGCCCAGGGCAGTCACAGAAGAAGAGGGAGGGTTAGTGTGCAAGGGGGAAAAGAAGGGGATGGAAGGAAGAGAACCGCTGCTCCTGGGCGTGGGGATGTGCACGGGAGTGGAGGGGAAGGCAGACAGAACAGCAGAGAAAGAGCGGGACTCCAGCCTGACTCTCATCTGGTCCACAGAGCACCCAAAGCATCCTGGGATGCCCTTGGTCAGGCCTCCGGGCAGGCATGGCCCTGATGACCCTGCGGGCTGGGAACTTTCCTCCTCTTCTCTCTCTCCCTCCACGTGTTCTTTCTCCGGGACCCACTGCAAGCGAGACCCCAGACTAGCCTCTGGCATCCTGGGCTGGTCCCTTCTGTGACTGCCCTCACCAAAACCTCAGGCTTCAGTGGCCACAGACCCCCAACACTGGCATATTAACCACCCAGCCTGATAAATCCACAGGTGGGAGTGGGAGGAACCTAGGAGCCTCCATGCTTTTTCAAATAAAGAGCCTTTGAATAGTATTCTTCTGGAGGTAGAAGGCAGGAGGAATCGTGGGAGAGGGATTTCGGGGGAGGTAAGGTCTTAGCACCCCCTCCAAAGCACTGCTGGAATGTGCTTCCCATATGGACCGGGCCCAACTTACCACCTTAGAACCCAAACAATATGGTTACACCCGACCAAGATGGTACACAATTAGCCACGTGACACCACGCAGCTATCCATACCATCTCTGCCGGGAGCACGAGAAGAGTTACCCAGAGACCCCTGGCTCACCAGGCTGGCTCTCAACAAAGGCAGATCCACACAGACCATCACGGCAGACAGGTCTCTTAAGGAAGGCTCTGAAGAAGCATCTAGTCCAATGGAAATGACCACCCTTGTCAGTGAGAGAGGAGCTGGGGATGCCATGGGAATGACGCCAGGTGGGTGCTACATAACAGAGGGTGAAGGGACCCCAGGATGCTGGCAGTCAGCACATGGGTGAGACCTGTACCCTGGCTGGCTTAGCCTGGGCTGCTGGGACATATCACCATAGCCTGGGGGGGCTTAAACAGCACAAACGTATTTCTCACTCTTCTGGATGCTGGAAGTCCAAGATCAAGGTGCCAGCAGATTTGGTTCTTGGTAAGGGCCTGGTGTGCAGACGCTCTCGTTGTATCCTCACGAGGCCGGTGGCACAAAGAAAAGCGCGCTCTCTACTGTCTCCTCTTACAAGGGCACTAACTTCATTGTGAGGGCCTCGCCCTCATGACCTAGTTGCCTCCACAAGGCCCCACCTCCTAATGACATCACATCGGGAATGAGCGTTTCAACACATGAATTTGGGGGAGACACAAACATGCAGTCCAAACAGCGGTTAATTCCAGTTTGACAGGAAGCAGAGACTTTTGGCTGCCCCCAGGCCGAAACTATGACCGTACCTACTCAGGCAAGAAAGGATGCTGACCAGAGACGTTTCCAAATTTTAAACCATCAGAGATGTTTTCACATTCTCCAAACCACAGGAGACCAGTCAGGCTGTCTTATAGTATATGAAGGTTAGCTGAAAAGTATCTTTATATGTGGAACCCCAGAGCTGCACTGAGGTGTCTCAAAACTACACCTCTCAGATGACTGAAAACGATCTCAGAGAATGGTTTCCTTAGAACTGGTGCATTCTAGAAAGTTCTAACTAGTCACATGCACCGTTCTGGCTAAAGAGGGTTCAACAGCCCAGAAGAAGAAGAAGAAGCCCAGGGGACAGGGGGTGTGAGCTGAGGCTGGAAAGGTAGCTCAGACGCAGAGCACACAGGGCCTCATCTGCCACGAAAAGGAGCTCGGGTCTGGGAAGGAGAAGGAATGCAGAAAGCACAGAGCCGAGCTCCTTTTCATGGCATGTGAGGCCCTGTGCGCTCTGGGTCTGAGCTTCCTTTCCAGCCTCAGCTCATCCCTTTTCCCCTCCACTCAGCCTGCTCCAGCCACATTGGCTTTCTTTCTATTCCCCAAACACAGCAAGCTCCTTCCTGCCCCAAGGCCTTTGCACGTGCTGCGGCCCCTGCCTGTCCGTGGAGTAGCAACCAGTCCAAGGGGACTGGAGTTCAACGTTTGTGAGTCAGAGCGGAGGAAGCCGAGGCCAGGGGCCAGCTTGTGAGAGCTTTGAGCTTCAAGCTGAGGATTGAGACTTTATCCTGGAGATGATGGGAAGCTAGTGACCAATGTTAAGCAGGGGAGTGATAAGCTGGAGAGGTGAGACTCCAGGCGAGCAAATCTTTAAGGAGTCTACGGAAATAGCCAGCCAGGAGATGGCACGAACACGACACAACCAAGTGGGGCAGAAGCTGGGAGGAAAGGGATGGATTTGAGATGTTTCTAAGGAAGAGAATCAAGTGGGCGTGAAACACCCAAAGGCGACTTTGGGATGCTGACTTGGGTGGACGAGCGGCTTCATTCAGCAGTAGAAGGAATACACAAAGACAGATGTGGACAGTAAGAAATAAATTGAGTTTTGGAGAAGTTGAGTCCGATGGCCATGTCACTTTGGACGTTTCTAATAAGCAGTCAAAAATTCAGGGCTGGTGCTCAAGAAACAGTTCTGAGGTACATATTAGGATTTGGGATTCACAGGCGTACTCTTGGGGATAATTGGTGCTGTCAGCATGAAAGAAATCACCCAGGGGGCGTGCAGAAAGTGGTCAGCCAAAGAAAAGTAAGAGCTTCAGAGAGAGCCAGACCCTGGTTTATCCTCTGGCATTTCTACCTAATACATGGGGGTGCTGAACAAGCAGGCCTCCGTGGGCCCCAATTTCATCTCCAGCCAGGACAGTCCTATAATGCGCACCCTGCAGGGGGGTTTGCAAGTTTGCGCTTCACTGCGTCTGCAGAGCACCCGGCACACTGGTGGTACTGAAGCCACGCCCACTCTTAGAAGCAGTCAAAGAGACAGGAGAACCTGGAGACGGTGACGACTTAAATCAAAAGACGAAGGGGTATACGTATAACCGATTCACTTTGCTGTACACCTGAAACTAACAACGCTGTAGATCAACTATACTCCAATAAAAAATTTTTTAAAAAAAGAGGAAGGGGTTATTAATATTATTTACACCCTGGAGGTCACGTAAGACGAGATGATTAAATACGTGAGACAGGGTCCTCAAGGAAAGCAGCCCCAGCAGACGAGCAGGGGAAGGTCCTGAAGGCGTCACACTGAGGAGCGAACGTTGGGTTAGAGGCACCGGTGAGAGCATCTAACTTGGCTCTGTCCGTGCCAAGGGGACGCTGACGTGGAGAAGGCAGAGGACGTAATCAAGACGGCAATCGTACGCGTGACCCCCCCATCCCAGCCCTGACCGCACCATCCCACGGCCCCGACCCTGAGCTCCACCACCTCCTCTAACTTCTCCCCCATCCCTCCCGCTTCCACGGGCAATTAGCTGGAAAACTTTGACTTGTGAGATAGCTGACCATCAAGGGCTCCCCCCAGACACAGTTCCAGGATGGGAGCAAAATACGCCTCCCGGCTGCTTTGTTTCTTCTTGGGTAACAAAGTAGGAGTAAAACCATTCTAATATTTGTGCCTAGTTCCCAAAGGTCCCGATTTATCCTCTGAATGCCCAGAGGTCCTCAGCCTACATTTCAGATTGCTGTAGACCAGAGAAAGTTAGCGATGAGCTAAGAGGGCAGCAGCGAGACGGAAGATGTAAAAGGTCCAAGAAAACATTGTTTTAATGGACAGCCTTGAGCATCTCTATAAGATGAACGAAGGAAATCAACGCAGGGGCTACTGTCGTAAAAGCAATAAAGGAAAAGCTAACTGTTGAGATAAGCTCCCTGAAGAGACCAGAATACAGCTGGAGAAATTAATGCTGCAGAAAGAGGGGGGCCTGACTTCCTCTGAAAGGAAGTAGGAGGAGGAGTGCAAAGTCAAAGCACATTTGTTGGCAAACGGGAAGGAAGCTGATGGAGTCCCTTTCCGGGAGGCTCTATTTTGCTCAGTAAAATAGGAGGTGACATCGTCTGTTGAGAATGAAAATTCTGAAAGGCAAGGACGAGGCAGGAGGTGTGGGGAGACAGGTAAACACGTGGACTGGTCACCATGGGGAAACAAGCAAGGGAGCACACGTGGTGTGTGTTAAAGGCTCAGGAACTTCCACTCAAGGCTCATCCTTGGTTAGAGACCATGACCTTGACGGGGAGACCGCCTGCAGTGTCACGGGGTTATGGGCCAGCTCTCCGGCAACCAAGCCACTTCTCTGGTTGAAGAACCAAGAAGAGACCTGGAATAAAAAAACCTCAGTGTGCATATGCCACAATCACTGTGCCATACCCTTCCAACGTCTCCAGTTCCAGTCGACAACGGAAATGTGGAAATATCAGGAAGTTTGGATGTCAGCGTTGCAAAGTTAAAATGCGCAATTACAAAAGGAAAAGAAATCTATACGTAAAAGTCTGACTATCTGAGCCTTTCGTTCATGGAGGGGTTTTGTTTTTTCACTTCTGTTGGCCAGGCAAGTCACTCCACGGGCGTTTGAGGGGCCCCGTTGGATAAGTTTCTTCTTAGGCGGGAAAACTTGACTGATTCTTTCTGTGTGGATATTCTGCTGACCTCACGTCGGCTGCGCCCAGCCTTGAAAGCCTGTTGTCACCCCCACTCCATGTGTTAATCATGCAGATGTTCTGACATCTGGGGGATCCTGCCAATCCGGGCGACCTGGGGAATGACAGTCCCTCCCAGGACTAGCTAATTCCTAAAGAGAGTAAACAACTTACCTGGGAGAAGAATGCCTCTTGGACACAGACCGACCATCACCTTATCAAACTCTCACACACCAGGCCAGGCACTGGACCACCAGGGACAGCTCCTAGAGCCCAGAGCTTACCGGAATTACTCAGTCAGTGCTAAGCTGTTTACCGCGCCTGCCTTGCTTTTCCCACGGAAACCCCAGTAAAGGCTCTGGCCTGGGCTTTCCCCTCCCTCCTGTCCTCTGTCTCCAGATGCTTCTGCTGCGGCCCTGTGTGCCCTGACATGCCCCTTCCTCTCGGGGAATGTAGGTAAGAAATTCTTTCCAGGTCATCACTCGGTCACCTCCGTATCAAAATCCCACGGGTCCAAATGAGACCCCCACTCCCCACCCCACCCCCACTCTCCTCTCTCCAGCCATCACCCCTGGTCCGGCTCCCCGCACCTCTAACTCACATGCTAGCACCTTGCTAATCCTGGCAGTGGGTGGCAGCTGAGCCAGTCGGATGAGAAGCCACAAACCACAGGGCCCAGATGGTCCTGAGCACCACCAGCCTGGAGCAGCTCACGTCGTGGCAGCTCCTAGATTCACACCTTTGTGACTGTTTTAACTGAAATGTCCCTGAATTCAGTTTTTTTTTTAACAGTCTGCTAAGTAGACATTTTTAAGAAACCTCCACTTTTCTCTTTGCACAAACAGAAACCAGCCACCTACACCCACGGAACCGTATGCCGAAGTCTAGTGCCGACGACAAAACACGTGTCCACGCGTCTGGACTTACCCAGGGATGCTCCGGTACACAGGGGAGATCTGGCCTTTTGTTTCTCAAAAGGGGACTGTGCTGGGGGGGAGCCGCTCCATCCTTCAGAACAATGGGAATTTCTGCTCAGTGAGTGAGCCCTGGAGTTCACGGCATGTGACTGCTCCATTAATCTCAATACTCCATGGAATACTCCATGGAATCCTCCATTAATCTCAATACTCCATGGAATACTCCATGGAATCCTCCATTAATCTCAATACTCCATGGAATACTCCATGGAATCCTCCATTAATCTCAATACTCCATGGAATACTCCATGGAATCCTCCATTAATCTCAATACTCCATGGAATACTCCATTAATCTCAATATTACATGGAATACTCCATGAAATACTCCATTAATCTCAATACTCCATGGAATACTCCATTAATCTCAATACTCCATGGAATACTCCATTAATCTCAATACTACATATAATACTACATGGAATACTCCATTAATCTCAATACTCCACGGAATACTCCATTAATCTCAATACTACATATAATACTACATGGAATACTCCATTAATCTCAATACTCCGTGGAATACTCCATTAATCTCAATACTACATATAATACTACATGGAATACTCCATTAATCTCAATACTACATGGAATACTCCATTAATCTCAATACTCCATGGAATACTCCATGGAATACTCCATTAATCTCAATACTACATGTAATCTCCAAGACAGGGCGTGCTGGAAGTCGTTCTCACAGTAGTGAAACGCACGCACATTACACGCGTGTGCGTGTGCGCGTGCGCGCGCACACACCCAAACATAAAACAGGAGAGAAGAAAGACCTTAAAACACAATTCGATTGCCTCGAACATAAACATGACCATATGGCACCAATCCTGGCCACGCTGGCTAAGGCAGGCCTCCAGCCTCCTACAAGTATTTCTGGGAGGCCTCAGGCCAGTCCCAGGAGCTCCGCCGAGGTCCCACTGTTATGCAGGCGGCAAGCACTGCATCTTCCTTTTCTTTCTTTCCTAGTCTTCTTCTGGGCCTCCTAACCTGGAGGCAGCCGTGTCCAGCTGTCATCATGGCGGCAGCTTAGCTGGGACCTACGGCCACTTCTCCAGGATGTCACTCCTCCTATTTCACAAGCCCTCCTTTCTCTGCCCTCTCTCTCCTTAGACCATGGTGCCGATGGGGGATCTTTTTTGTTTTTTAAGTTTGTTTCCTATGTCTGTGATTCTGTTTCTGTTTTTTGTTTTGTTTTTTTTTTGTCTTTTTTTTGCGGTACGTGGGCCTCTCACTGTTGTGGCCTCTCCCGTTGTGGAGCACAGGCTCCGGACGCGCAGACTCAGCGGCCATGGCTCACGGGCCCAGCCGCCCCGCCGCATGTGGGATCTTCCAGGACCGGGGCATGAACCCGTATCCCCTGCATCGGCAGGCGGACTCTCAACCACTGCACCACCAGGGAAGCCCTGTTTTGTTTTTGTAAGTAAGTTCATTTGTATTATTTTTTAGATTACACCTGTAAGCGATATCATACAGTATCTGTCTTTCTTGGGGATCCATTGGCTGCCAAATCAGGGGTATTTGGAGTTAAGTGGACCTTTGAAATCACCTCCTGGCTTAACGCTTTTGCGTTGTAGGTAAGGATACTGAGTCCCTCTAGGAGAAACATGTCCCAAATAGCTCAGGGCATCTTGTGAGTTCGGCCCATGAAGTTGCACTCTGCTCTTTTTCTTCTGTAGCCGGCCAGGTGATGGAGCTGGTGAGGCCAGGTCTGCAGATTCCATTAGTTTTATCCCATTCCTGGGCCACCTGCAGCACCTAACCCCAGTCGCAGTCAGAGACCTTCTGAGTAGGTAGGTGGTGGTCATAGGTGAGACAGGGAAAAGCGTGGCTGGCTCAAGAACATCTCCTGGTCACTCTCAGCTTTTTCTTTCACACTGGTCATGCCCAGAAAATCCTATCTTTGGCTTCTATGGAGAACCTACTGGAAAATGCAGGCACCAGGGTACATAAGGGAGCTTTAGTTGATCAACTGTGTGGTATGAATTCATATGAAGCAGGCGTCTGTTCCAGTCAGATCCCTTTCAGGTCTGTTACCAGAGCTCACAAATCTGTTTCTAGTCACGGGTTTGACTGCAGCTGTTCTGGAACGAACTGTGTGAAAATCACCACGTTGCTCTGCGGGTGTGGGGGTTGGCAGCATGTCAGGGCCAGGGTGACGTGAGCCTGGCACTCACCAGGGGCACAAAATTTAAGGGGGCAACAAAAACCTCAGGAACGAGACAGACAGTATTTTAATGCGCCGTTTTAAAAACTCAATGTTGATGCAAAAATGTCCGTGATGATTGCACAACGATGTGAGTATACTTAATACTACTGAACTACACCTAGAAATGGTTAAGAGTACACACTCATGATGCATTTTTTACATATCTCTTGCGAAGCAAGCCTACTGGCAACAATTTCTGTTTGTCCGAGAAAGTACTTCTCCTTCACTTTTGAGGGATAATTTTGCAGAGTAAAGAATTCTACGTTGGCGTTTTTTTTTCCTCTCAACACTTTTAATATTTCAGGCCACTCTTGTTTGCATAGTTTCTGAAGAGCTGCTGTAATTCTCATCTTTGCTCCTCTTATAGGTAAGGTGTTTTTCATCCTTCTGGCTTCTCCCAGGATTTTTTCTTTGATTTTCTACAGTTTGAAAATTATATGCCTATTAGGTAGAGTTTTTTGACATTTATCCTACTTAGTGTTCTCTGATCTTCCTGGATCTGTGGCTTGGTGTCTGACTTTAACTTGGGGGAAACTGACAGTCATTATTGCTTGAAATATTTCTTCTGTTCCTTTCTTCCTTCTCCTTCTGGTATGCCCATTACATGTACGTGACACATTTTGTAGTTGTTCCACAGTTCTTGGATATTCTGTTCTGGGGTTTTTTTTTCCTTCTTTTTTCTATTTGCTTTTCAGTTTGGGAGATGTCTATTGAGATATCCTTAGGCTCAGAGATTCTTTCTTCAGCCATCTACTCTACAAATAAGCCCATCAAAGGCATTCTTCATCTCTGTTTAGTGTTCTCTAAGCAGATTTCTAGCATTTCTTTTTGGTGCCTTCTTAGAAATTCTGTCTCTCTGCTTACCTTGCCCATCTGTTCCTGCATGCTGTCTGCTTTATCCATGAGCACCCGGAGCATATTAATCAGAGTTGTTTTAAATTCCTGGGCTGTTACTTCCAACATCTCTGCCATATCTGAATATACTTCGAACGCTCACTCTGTCTCCTGAAATGTGCTTTTTGCCTTTCAGTATGTCTTGTAATTTTTCTTAATAGCTAGACATGATGTACCAGGTAAACAGGACTTTGATAATGTGATGCTGAGGTATGGGGGAGGGGAAGGTCCTATAGTCCTATGATTAGGTCTCAGTCTTGGGGGAACCTGTGCCTCTGAACTGTGACCTTCACAAGTGTTTCCTCAGTCTTTTTCTTCCCCCTTAGGTGGGACAGGATGGCTAGAGTGGACTGGACTTGGGTATTTCCCTTCCGCCCCATCAGTGAAGCTCTGAGTAAACAGTTTGTCCAGGGGGCAGACTTTTTGTTCAAACACAGTGCTCTGGTGTATTTGAAAAGAGTTCCTTTTCCCGTTCAGAAGCCCAGGAGGACTCTTTTCCCCTGATATTTCCTGTGAGAACCCGGTTGAGCTCCTGGAGATAAAACACCAATGTGTGGCCCCCCCATGACTGGTCCCCTCTCAGACTTGCTGCCTCCAGCAACTGGTCAATTACAGCTCAGATTTCCTACCAGGCACTAGTGCCCACCGGGGTGCCAGCTTGTGGGTGCCAGCTCTGGAAAGTGCTGATTCTCTGCACTCACCTGTTGGTCTCTCCAAGGCGGGGGCAACAATTTGCCCTGTGACCTCACTTCCCTTAAAAATCTAAGAAGATAGATCACTTTTTTTGTTTCTTCAGCTTTTTACAAGTTGTTAGGGTGAAATGGTGTCTTCCGAGCTTCTTATATGCCAGACCACAGACCAGAGGTCACGTTACGAATTTTTTAACAGGATTTCCGTTAAAATATATATTTTTAAAAAAATTATTTTAAAAAAATTAGTAAAAATATAATTTCTAAAAAAATTAATGAAATTACAAAACATATTTTTAATTCATGATGAAAATGTCAACATTTTAAACAAAGACCGGATCTGACCCTGCAAGTTACACAAGCCAGCCTTACTCACCTCCCCTAATCCCAACACTATGGAATCCTATCTGTATTTAACACTTTGGCATTCTGCTTATTATGGATTTTCGCATTAATCTGTAATTTTAAAAACGTCGCGTTAAAATATTTTTACCTCGATGACTACTGAGGGTTTGGGGGCTCACTTTAATTTTACGTTCAGACGAGTGTCTCACTTGTCTCACCCTAATCCAAGCCCTGAGGTTCCCCGATCCATCGGGCGCTGATTCAGACAATTCAGGAGAGAAGCAGCAATGACAGCAAAACTCGCAGGCTCTGCTGTGGGGCAAGCAGCCTTCAGGCACCCAAAATGCAAATTTACTCCAGGCCCTTCTTCCTGTCCCTCACCCCATCCTTGTTGCTGCAGCAAAGAGCAAAGAACACTGGGCAGGCGCTCCGGGTTGTCATTTAATCCTCAACAAGCACAAATGGGAGTGTTGTTATCCCCATTCTACAGATGAGAAAACTAAGGGTCAGAGACACGGATCATCTCACCAAAGTCACACAGCACTGGGTGGGTGGGGCTAAAATGGGAACCCTGGTGTGCCCGACACTAACGGCCACCATTCTCGTGCTCCTTTACCCTTGCTCAGGAGCTGGTACATGGGCCACACTCTACCCCCACCCCAGCCATGGCCAGAGCTCTGGTACTTGACAGAACTCCCAGAAAATGTGTAAGGGAAGAAATTCAGAGCACTGATCACAACTGGCCTCAGAAGAAGGGTAAAGAGAAGGAAGAAAAGTCCCTCTCCACTAATCTTAACTTTCCCCCAATTCTACCCTTGTTGTGCAAATAACTTCAGTATTGATGACACACTTATAATCCAGCAACAGTCAGCCTGCAGAGCGCCACAAACCCAAAGAGAGAAGCGGCCAGCCTTAGAAAGCAGGCTCAGACGCCAACTCACGCCTCCGAAGCTGGTTTCACAGAATACACCTCTCCGTGTTATCCACCCGGGCCCGCTACAAACTTCCCAATTTGCCACGGCAGACCCAGAAATGGAGGAGAAGAGAAGGAGAAGGTGCTGGAAGACAGCCTCTGCCCACTCTTACAAAAATGTTTTAAAAGGTATAGAATAGGAACTGGCAGGAAAGGGGTAAAGCTATTTCAGAAAAACAGAAACAAACAACCAAACGAACCATTTACCGTGATCATAAGGCTGGGGAGACAGAAGTTTACAGCCCACAGCGACACCGAGGGGAGCCTAGAGAAGCTTCAGTGACATACACGGAGCCCAGAAAGCCCGGAAGTGGATCTTCCAGAAACGAAGAGAAGGTCAACAACTGACAACCCACAGGAGGAGAAGTTCAGAGCCCTCTGACCGTGAGGACTCCACCTGGGGTAGAAACCAAGCTTCAAAGGGTGACCGGGCAGCGCAGCCGCTGGGGCTGCCTCTGTGACGCCTGGCTTTACCCCACTGCCCCACTGGGAACGCACGATCCGGCCGAAATTCATTTCCATAGAGCTCTGCTGACAAGGACAAATCTGGTCACGATGAATGTCAAGGACCTCTTGAAATGCTGAGTGGCTATAGATTTTCACAGTATTCAACGATGCTTGCGAGACATGGACCACAAGCCAGATCTTGGATTATTTTCCGTTTTGCTAGACAGAGTGATAGGAATAAACTTGGCCAGGCAATTTTCTAAAGGTCTTACTAAACAGGTTATAAACTTAACAATTCCTCTGCCCACCAAACACTGCCGGAACCTTTTAGACGTAAGTCGATGGGTATTCACCAGGGGAAAGTTCACCAGAGCCGGGGCAGACACCAAAGCCAGGATGATTGTCTGAAAACTCAAGTCAGACCATGTTCGAACCCAACATGGCTTGCTGGACCCCTTAGCACCAAAGCCAAGCGTTGCTACGACGTAGGAGGCCCCCACTTCATCTCCCACCTCCCAGCTCCTCCTGCTTGGGCCACACCTCCCTCTTGGTTTCTTTGAACATGTCTGATGCATCCCACCTGAAGGCATTAGCACCGGCCGTCCCTTCCTCCTGGAAAGCTCCTCTCGCTACATACGGGCATGGTTTGGTCTTTCACCTCCTTCAGGTCTTTATATAAATATCACCTCTCAGGTGACACCCCCAACCCTGCCACCTAAGTGCACACCACCTCCATCCCACACACACGCACCCACCCACTTCCTATCCCCTCGCCTGCTTTGTTTCTTTCCTCCTAGCCGCCGACACCGTCTAACACAGAATGTATTTCACTCACTTGGAACTTCTTGTCTCCTCCACCAGAATGTCGGCTCTCTATGTCGTTTTCACCATCGGGTTCATTTGTAGTACCCAACTTCTGCTTACTACTGTATCGCCCGGCGCCTAGAACACATCCGGGAGGCACAGGAAGGATCTGCTCATTGCGGGAAATGGATGACAAGATGAGAACGCAAGCCCAGCGCACTGCTCCCTCCCCCTGCCTGGACTAATGACTACGGAACTGTACTTCATGAGAACCTGCCCCAGTGCTGGACTCGGGGGCGGGATGTGGGCAGTTGGGTGCTGAAGGCTAGCGCTCTTCCTCGGTGGGGATGCCAAGTCAGATAAGAGGGAGGGTAAGGACAGGTGAATGAGACCCGCAGGGCAGCCACTTGTCGCAGGAAGACTTACATTTCCTAAAAAATCGAAAAAAAAAAAGAAAAGAAAACAGGTACAACTTGAACACGACTCAGTGAGCAAACTGGAGTGGAGAGGAGGCAAAGGAAAAACAAAAGCAGTCACAATAATAGTAAGGTGCAAGAGCCTTACCTTTTCCCAAGGGGGGAGGTCTAGGGAAGAGCCCTGGGGTGTTCTAAGACACCCTGGAATTATATGCAGAATTCTGTGGGAAGATGCATACTTCTGGAAAAAGATCTATGTACTTTTCATCAGCTTCTCAAAGTGGCCGTTGACCAAAATAAAAACTTCCAGAAACACTAACTTACACTTGAATGTTTTCTGTAACTCGTTTTAGTCCCACAAACACCCATGTATTAAGTGCTGACTACCATACTTCACCAAATCTTAAGACACAACAATTTTAAGACACACTTTTATTTTAGATGGCATGTCAATTCCACTATGCCATTGGCTGTAAGACAAATACTAATTTCAGAGATGCTGAAAATGCAAAGAAGGGTGAGTCCTGGAATCTACAAATTACTGCATGTCAAGCACCGTGCTAGTCCCTTTACATATTTCACCTGAGTCCCAATGCAATAACATTACGATTCCTATCTTACAAGCGAGAATTCCAAGAACTCAAACCTAGGTTTGTCTGAGAAGCCTCACACGGAAGCATCCCAACAGAGACGGCTCCCACTGCTGCAGATCTTAGCACCAGCAAGGAACCTCTCACCATCAAGTGCACTGGGAGACACAGAGAGCTCATTCTAGTTGCATATCAAATGACTGCAGAAGCACCCAGCTTGAATCAGAAGCCATGCTTCAAACAAACTTCCAAATGCCCAGAGGAGGGTTTCACGTTTATTAGTCTAAAGAGCATCTGCTCCTCCCTCAACTTCATAGCCTTCTCTCACTTCAATAAGCAACTATTTAAGTGGAATTTTATGATCCAGAACACACAGTGCACTGTACTGAAAAGTGGGATTCAGAAATAAAAGATGCACGATTCCTTGTCAATCTTAAAATGCGTCCCCACTATCAAAGCATTAACAAAAGAACGTCTCCAAAGGTTGGGGTGGGATAGTGCACGAGCACGTCTGTGTGCTATAGAGGGTGAGGAGAGAGAGGATGAGATGAAAACACCCACTACATTGGGTATCTTCACAAACAGGATTCAGCCTCTGAGATTTGAGAGCTGCTTGTTACAAGGCAAAGCTGACGCATACAGCCTGTTACACTCAGATACATGAAGTCAACATGAAAACTCTCAGCAGCATACACTCTAATGTAAGGACTGTACCTGGAGTCACATGGGAGCCCTCAGGCTTTTAACTCTTCCTCTTTCCCGGGAAGGAGCCTTAGAGCACAATTGGCTCTATATATCGATACATTCTCCTTCAAATTTTGGGTCAATGCCATCATCTTTGTGAGTCACCTAACAGTGAAACTTACTAATAATGAAAACAACAATGCAAACCATGACTTTTTTTTAAACCAGCCAGGCAGTAGATGACAAATTGTATCTCCAGCGTGTCCTCATCTCTCTTCTCAATTGCATTCTTCTGGCAGCCTCTCACTTAACCTCGATGGCTCCTGAGACCAGGAGGAGACCAGCTAAAGCCGCAGAGGCCAAACAGTCATGAGAAAATGTCCTAGACCACAGTACAGGGAATGGGTTTGCCTTGGGAAGCCCCCTGTTGGAAAGCAGCAGGGAAAAATTATAATTCAATAATTATCTGGAGTGTTTTGGAGGAAGAAAGTTACTCTGAGAATGTTGTTGTTGTTAAAGATCATGCCCAAACACACACACACACAAAAGACTGCCTTTTTTAAAAAAAACTTGGCTTGTAAATCAACCCTCAGAAGCCTCCTGATAAACTTCCAAACGTTTTCCAAATAACACCATCCTCCCAAGTTGACCGCTTCTGGGGAGCCCAAACCCATTTGTTCAGATGAGTTCTGCAGTGTTTGTTCACATGTCAGTTTTATTACTTTTTAATCTGCTGTTATTTTTTGACCCCAAAAGGGGATGCTGAGCACCTCGGCATGGAGCTCCGGGTCATGGTGGGTCCCAGTGGTTCTCTCTGCTGATCCAACTCCACAGGGACTCCCGGGGATCGGGCTGAAGCGAAGAGCAGACTGAAAGTTCAGGACGCCGCTCCACCACAAAGAACTGTCCCTCCACAAATGCCAATAACCCAACAGTCTGTGGTTTTCATCGGGTGCCCAGGTGGTCTCCTTCCCACAAAATGGTCTAGGCAGATGTTCTGAGAATGATGGGTTGTGGAGGGTCATCGTGTGAGGGTCCAAACAGGAAAGAGGCAGGTAGCTACTCCAGAGCATCTAAACAGACATCACGGCAACCTTAGAAAACACACCTGCCCCCTGATTCGGAGCCAACATTTCTATTCAACTAACCACGCTCCCTGCAGAGGAGACACCTGCAGCCCCTGATGGCCATACCTGCCGCCACTTCTGCTCACCTGGGAGACTCTGCCTGGAAGCCTGTGCCCAAGCTCCCACTCAGGACCTCCAAGGTCTCAGACCAGAACCCGCTGGCCCAGATTTTCAGGTCCCATGAGCCCTTCCCCTAAAGGCCAGAGGGGGCAGAGGGGCCCTCTCCCCAGTGTTCTTGGTTGGCTGATGAGCGAGGAATTGTGCAGCAGGAAAGGGGTCTCAGCCCACACTCTCACACTGCACAGGAAGCCCCTCTATAACCTCCCTGACCATTGGTCACCTAGCTTGTACTTGAATCCTTCCAGTGACGGGGAGCTCAGTCCAGTCATGATTCCATGAGCCCATGTTACTATCACATCTACCACATATCCTGACTCTACCCTCCCCCCGCTCTTCACCACACACACACACACACACACACACACACTCTCCTCCATTCACCCCATGATTCTCTATAATTTTTCACATCAATCTTCTCGTACATTTTTCCTTAACCACACTGGTGCTCCTTTAACTTCTTTAGGGATTTCCTTTTCCTCTGAGAAACCTCCTCTTCCAGCTTAAGGACAATCTGCTCTTTTCTAGTGTGGATACTCCATCCCTGATTTGTTGCCCTGAATGTAAACGCTGTCCATCTTTCTGAGCACCTCGAGAGCACTGGAGACACAAGGGTGTTGAATGACCAGAGAAGACCACATCCAAACCCAAAAGCTCTCTGTACTTTTCAAGGTGGGCAGCAAAATCTCTACAGTCTGGGCCAAAAAAAAAAAAAAAACCCATATTCAGGCACCCTGAATGCTCTGGCCAATTTTACTGCTGTCCAGACAGAATAATAACTAATATTCACTGAGGACATACAAAGCAGTAAGCACTATTCTAAGCATTTTACTTGTATTAACTTAGCCTGTCTTCACTGTAACTCTGTCAAGTACTTACTATTATCCCCATTTTAGATACAGAAACTGAAGGAAAAGGCAGGGTAAGAAGGATGCCCAAGGTCTAGCAGCTGCTAAGAGGTGGAGTCAGAATTCAAACCCAGTCTCACAGTTATCCAGTATTCTCTGACCCCCTCCAACTCTGTACCGTCTCTGCAGCATGCCACCTTTCAGGAACTTGATGGCTTTTCAAATATCAATGCCTTTCGTCTACCATAAACGTATAGATGACATCGTACTTAATGGTGAAAGACTGAATGCTTTCTCCCTAAGACCAGGAATAAGGCAAGAATGTCTGCTCTCACCAGTCTTATCTGACATCTTAGTCAGTGCAATTAGGCAAGAAAAAGAAATACAAGGCATACAGACTGGAAGGAAGAAACAGAACTGTTAGTACTCACAGACATGACATAGAAAATCCCAAGGAATCTACAAAACAACTCTTAGAACTAATAAATGAGTTTAGCCAGGTTGCAGGATACAAGGCTAACATGTATAAATCAATTATATTTCTGTATACTAGAAATGAATAATTAGAAATCAAATTTAAAACACCATACCATTTATAATAGCACCATAAAAGGAAATAATCAGGTATGAATCTAACCAAATATATGTTAAGATATACATGCTGAGAATCACAAAACACTGATAGAAGAAATTAAAGACAACTTAAATAAATGGAGAGCTACATCATGTTTATGAAATGGAAGACAAGATTATTAAGATGTTAGTTTTCCCCAAATTAATTTATAGATTCAATGCAATCCCAACCAAAGGCCAAAAGCCCACCAGGATTTTTTGTAGATATTAACAAGCTGATTCAAAGGAATTAGAATAACCAAAACAATTTTGAAAAACAATAAAGTGGGGGGGCTTCCCTGGTGGCGCAGTGGTTGAGAGTCCGCCTGCCGATGCAGGGGACACGGGTTCATGCACCAGTCCAGGAAGATCCCACATGCCGCGGAGCGGCTGGGCCCGTGAGCCATGGCCACTGAGCCTGCGCGTCTGGAGCCTGTGCTCCGCAACGGGAGAGGCCACAATAGTAAGAGGCCCACGTACCGCACAAAAAAAAAAAAAAAAAAAGAATAAAGTGGGAGAACACACAATATCTGATGGCAAGACTTAGACTAAAGCTACCATAATTAAGAGAAAGTGAGATTGGTGAAAGAATAGACATATAGACCAAAGAAGCGGAATGGAGAGTCAAAAAGCAGATCCACACAGATATGGTCAATTAATTGTTTACAAAAGCACAGAGGCAACTCGATGGAGAAAGGCCAGCCTTTCCAATACATGGTGTTGCAACCACTGGACATCCCCGTTAAAAAAAAGCCTGAACTGCAAACTCGACCTCATTCCTTACCCAAAAATAACTCAAAATAGAGGGCTCTCGGTAGGAGCACCAAGGACATATTCAAGACCCACTTGAGGGATGGTCAGAGGTTTACATATGTTAGGTTGAACCATATAAAATGCCCAGATTCGTTTCCCGAGAACACTTGAATCTCCTTGAAGGCGTATGTCTCCTAACTGTTTCTATGTGTATGACAGGCGCTTCCCTAATAGAAAGAACACGACGATCAGTGTTTACTGAGACTGACCTCAGCAAATCTTTCCAAGACCTGCCGGGGATCGGGGCAGCAATACCGCTGGCTGAGCCTGCTTTCCTAGGGAAACAGCAGAGATCTCTGGCTCACGTATCTGAGAGCTGCGAGAGACATCGCATGCTTCCTCTGCCCTCCTCGAGGAATGCCTCTGCCTCCGCTCCGCTCCCCCCCGCCCAAGGCCAATGACTAGTTTGGGGTTAGCAGGAGTCGGGAACCCTGAGAGTCAGCCCTGTTTTGGGTCCTGTTTCACTGACACATCCCTCAACATCTCCAAAATATTGCGACCCTCAACATCAACAGCTGATTTAGCATTCAGACACTTCGAGCTGTTTTCTTTCTCTGGTGCCAGGAGGGGAAATGCACCAGAGAGAAGAAAGCAGAACAAAATACCAGAACACACACCGCCTGAAGAGGAGATGGGAGGCCGAGCAGGAGGTACGCGCTGACACAAAGACAGCCCAGGTTGAATGGAGCTTATCACGGATGCCTTTTCTTTCTTTTTTTTTTTTTTTTGTTTTTGCGGTACTCAGGCATCTCACTGTTGTGGCCTCTCCCGTTGCGAAGCACAGGCTCCGGATGCACAGGCTCAGCGGTCATGGCTCACAGGCCCAGCCGCTCTGCAGCATGTGGGATCTTCCCGGACCGGGGCACGAACCCGTGTCCGCTGCATCGGCAGGCGGGCTCTCAACCACTGCGCCACCAGGGAAGCCCGGATGCCTTTTCTTGAAGGCAGGGTTGCACTGACCTCATCCCAGATGCCGGAGCTGTCACTGTTGATGACACAGGTTCAAAGCCCAATTCCTCATCTACCCCATCAGCACATTCCTGCTCTACGGCTGCCTATCTCAGTAAGTGGCATCCATTTCCTCCCAGTTTCATGGGCTCAAAACCAGCTCCCTCCTTGGGCTCTTTCCATAAAAGCCAGAAGGGGGGAAAATAAACAATCGAGATGGGAGTGAATAAATAGAAAGGACCCCTGAAGATCTGAAACACCTGAAACCAAAGCGCCGCCCTACGCTTCTCCAGCTTCAGGAGCTTCTGCAAAAACTAACACCTGGGAAACAAAACGAAATGATCTGAAAAGAGCCCGGGTTGCCCGGCTGTGGCAGCAGGCACCCCAAAATCTCTGGGTAATGAAAGCTTGGCAGGAATATCCTGATGGGGCTGGCGCTGCCCAAGACACTTGTCTGCTCTGCTTCCCCAAAGCACATAGAAAACACATTTCCCTGTTTAATAGACTTGTGAGCTGAAATGAATGTGTCAGAATGCTAATAAATAGTATGGAACCTGCTAGCCCAGCAAATGTTAAATTTTGCATAAGGAGACAGTATCCCTAACTCCTTGGTAGACGCTTAATGAATATTTCAGACAAAGAGCCCTGGCAGCTGCTCTAAAGGCTCCCGATGAATTCAAGTGGGTTTCTATTATTGCCAGGATTAGCCTCCCCTGGTTTCCTCCCATTTTCTCCCTTCTCCCTTCCTTGTGCAGGACAAAAGCCCCTCCGGACTAACCAAGCTCCCTGAAGCTTGGCCACGGAGGGGGTCAGAGCGTGGGGTGGATCAATGGACCAGGTTGAAAAGGGTTCCCCCCAAATTCATGTCCACCTAAGCCTCAGAATGTGACCTTCGTTGGAAACAGAGTCTTTGCAGATGGAATTAGTTAAAAAGTGGTCATACTGGATTAGGGTGGGCCCTAAATCCAACAACTGGTGCCTTTGTAAGAGAAAAAAGAGGCTGATTCAGATACTGACACACAGAAACACGCACAGGGAGGAAGGCCACACGACAGCTGCAGTTGAGACTGGCGTGATGTGGTTACAAGCCAAGGAACGTCCGGAGCCACCAGAAGTTATTAGAATCAAGGAAGTTATCGGAGTGTGGCCCTGCAGACGCTTTGACTTCCGACTTCTAGCCTCTGGAGCTGTGAGAGCAAACGTTTCTGTGAAGACACACAGTTTGTGGTACGTTGTTATGGCAGCCCTGGGAACTCAACACAGTCAGAAGAGCACACCTACACATTCCAATGTATATGAATAACTCCCTAGAAGTAACCTGAGCCGATCATTTCAGGTGATGGTGGCGGTGGACAGCATTGCCCCACCCTTTTAATTTCATTAGCAGAGACCGCAAACCTGCCAGGAGTCTTGTAAGATCAGGCCTCGAATCATTTGACTTTCTCTCTACCTGCTGTCTCAGAGAAACTCTCCAACTTCATCCAACTCTTTTCCACACTTACTCAGCATTCCCAGCACATCCAGGTACGAGACAAACAGATAAAAGAGACAGAAATACAGTGAGAGAATTTAAAAGATGGAAGGAAGGGAGGGAGGAAGGAAGACAGGGAACCAAGTAAGAGCTTGTGCCACCTGGTGTTCCTTCAGGTGGGTTACCATCCACGGGAAGACAACGTTTCAAAAAAATTGTTAAGCACTGTTATGGGCTGAGTCGTGTCCACCTGAAATCCATGCTCTGAAGCCCTAAGCCCCAGTGCTGAGAATTTACCTGTATTCGGACATAGGGTTTTTAAAGAGGTAATTGCACGAAAATGAGGTCATTCGGGTAGACCCTAATCCAGCAGGACTGGTAAGAGGAGGAGATTAGGACACAGACAGAGGGAAGACTGAGGGAGAAGGCGGCCGTCTACAAGCCAAGGAGAGAGGCCTCGGGAGAAACCAACCCTGCCCACACCTTGATCTCAGACCTCAAGCCTCCGGAACTGTGAGAAAATCGATTTCTGCCGCAGAAGCCACTCATCCTGCGGTGCTTTGTAAGGGTAGCCCAAGCAAACGTATACAAGTACCAGACTGCCTCGAGGCCTGGGCCCCATGAAAATGCACTCCAAGTTAACTGCCTAGCTCAGAAAATCGGGACAGGAAAAAAAAAAAAAAGCAAATAAACAGGAAAAGTGCTGTTGGAGTGGTATATTTGAGGCAGGCAGAATGTAACATTCATCAGAAGCAGAAGAATCTATGAAATGTATCCACCTAATGATGTCCCCCTGATCCAAAACACTAGGGCCACCCACGGACAGCCCTGTTCTGGAGGGTATTTCTGTACTACTTCCTCATTTTATTTAACTTCCATGATGCTAAAGAGCTCCTGGTAATTATTATTGTTGAACACTTTGCTCTTTATCCTCTGGCAAAATATTTTTGGGTTTGTTTTTTGTTTTGGAATTAAGACGTGGCATATTTTAATAGCCTAAGAGCCTCAGTGCTATTGCCATGTGCTGACAGGTTGGGTTCACGCCCTTTTGAATGAAGAAGCCCAGGTTACAGGCCCTCACCCGGAAAGGACAGAGCAAAGCCAGGACCTGCCTATCTTTCAGGTCCCAGGCAACTCCTCTCAAGGAGGCCAGGAGAAGACTTGAAAATGTCCCCTGACCAACCAGTTATAGAAAAAAAAAAAAAAAAAGAGTCTAATTGCTAAAACCACATGCCAAGACATTAAATTACATGAATAACTGTGATGTCATTCTTTCATCTGTAGAGAGCTTACTGATAAAAATTCAAAATTACGAATAACCCCTCAGAGACTTCCCTAAACACATTATTTTGGAGACCTAGTCAGAAAAACAAAAAAAAAAATCAAAATTTCTACTAAGAGCTACATCTGGCTCCTGATCAAATTTCAGTGTACTAAATTTGAGTGGAAATATCGGTGACAGAAGACAAGGAAGACTTGGAAAATTAGAAGATATGGGAGAAGAAAAAGGTGATTGTCAGAGGAAGCTTGAAGCTGTTTAAAAAAAGTCCTCTTTGCTTCCCTGGGATTCAGCTATTTTAAAGGATTTCAGTGCCAAGGAAATCTAGGAGCTGGGAGTTGAATACACGTGGCTGGTCTCACAGAGCAAACAGGCAGCTGGCCTCCAAGAAGGGATCTCACCCCACAGCGACGGCTTCCCGGCCCCAGGCCCACACGTGTGCTGGAAAATATAATCCTCCAAAGGCCAACCAGTGTGAAAACCCTTCAGCTAAAGAAACTGTCCCCGGTTAAGACGTCACACATGAGCGGGAGTAAAACACTGTCGATAACTGATGCCTCCACGTTCAACAGCTGATCAAGTCTGTTCCCAGAGGCACCGAAGGGAGGATACTTAAAGGCGAAAATAGGGGAGAGGAATGATTCCAAGTGCATGATTGAAAGACGACAGTATGATACCTGGAGGAGAGATGGGGGCGCCTTGGAGAGGGGGAAGGGCATCAGAGCACATCTAAGCGCCTTCCTGACTCTCAGTGGACAAGCCCTGTAGATGCTCATCGGGGGGTCGGGCACTTGGGAACCTTGAGCTGGAAAAGGCAAATTCTGTCTCCCAAGATCAGTTCTGGTTCTACGGGAAGATGCCACCCAGCAAGTCCGGAGCACAACCAATGAGGAATTCCTAAGATACAAACAAATACACGTGACTGGAGCTGGCAATTCCTCCAAATTTGTAAGCCCCTTGACGCTAGGTCTGCATCGGTTTTGTTGTGCAAAACATGGTTTCTCATCTGCCAGGCTGTCCAGGTAGAATTATCGTTGCCAGGTGAATTCTCCTAACATAAAAGAATAAGGCCTCAAGGAAAACTGTGTTTCTAACCAGAGTTTCCTATGGCTTACTCTTGCCTGACTTAAATCCCCATTCACTTCTCCACCCAACAAGCTTTGGAAAGGTTTATAGATAATAAACAGAAGCCACTTCACAGCTAATTTCCCAAATTAAATCCACCTCTTTCTCTCCTGGAGAACAATGCCTACTTCTGTTCCTTCCACAGGTACACAAAATTACAGACAGTCCTCCACCTGCCATGATAATGGATCCATGAAAAAAAAACCCTTGAAAACTTTCAGCTTCCTCTCTCAGAACAAACAACGTATGGAAATGGGGCAGTTAACAATTACCCTTCTTTTAAAAAAAAATGGTTCTGGGGCTTCCCTGGTGGCGCAGTGGTTGAGAGTCCGCCTGCCGATGCAGGGGACACGGGTTTGTGCCCCGGTCCGGGAGGATCCCACATGCCGCGGAGCGGCTGGGCCCGTGAGCCATGGCCGCTGAGCCTGCGCGTCCGGAGCCTGTGCTCCACAACGGGAGAGGCCACAACAGTGAGAGGCCCGCGTACCACAAAAAAAAAAAAAAAAAAAGGTTCTGACAAACCCAGGGGCAGGACAGGAATAAAGACGCAAACGTACAGAATGCACTTGAGGACACGGGGGGGGGGGGGGGGGGGGAGGGTAAGCTGAGACGAAGTGAGAGTGGCATGGACGTACATACACTACCGAATGTAAAATAGATAGCTAGTGGGAAGCAGCCACGTCGCAGAGGGAGATCAGCTCGGTGCTTTGTGACCACCTAGAGGGGTGGGATAGGGAGCGTGGGAGGAAGACACAAGAGGGAGGAGATATCGGGATATATGTATGCATATAGCTGATTCACTTTGTTGTACGGCAGAAACTAACACAACATTGTAAAGCAATTATCCTCCAATAAAGATGTTAAATTTAAAAAAAAAATTACCCTTCTTTAGCCTAAAGAGAATACTAGTGAGAAAAGAAAAAAAAAAGTCCACTGGAGGCTGAATGGGGGAGGCTGAGGCAAAAAAGCCAAGTTCTAGATAAACACTGGGGTCGTGAAGCCATCTGAAGTGTGATGGACGTTGTAGATCTTTGCCTTCCAAAAACACATATCTTTTTGCATTAGATTCCAAGAGGTTCATAAACCCTTTGGCGCCCACTCATGGACCCCAGATGTACAGAACCCCTGGCCTCGTTTCTAGAATTTACTCGACAATAGAATTGCCCATAGAGATGTATGCATGAAAGTGCTCTGTGCCACTTTCTTTATAAGAGCAAAAGAGTGTAAACACCCTAAAGGGCCATCAAGAGGGGACTAATTAGGGAAGATCATGGCCAAGAATAAGAATCCATGAATGCCCAGGAAACAAAAACCAAAATGTGTTATTAAGTGAGAAACACAAGGCACAGAATAACGGGCCAAGTATGATGGTATAAACATAATATTTCTGAAAGGAAACACAAAAACCTAGAAACAGTGTTTGTGTCTGAGATGGGAACCTAGACCGTAAGGGATCTGAAGGGATCTGAAGGTGGAAGAAAATTTACTTTTATTTGTAATCCATGTTATTACTTTCTTAAGTAATTAATTAAAAGAAAGCTAGCTGGAGAGAGAGAAATAGTTGAGGGGGGTGGGAGAGAGAGAGAGACAGAGAGAGAGACTGACTTAGCTAGACTGGTCTAGCTAAGTCCCAAAATATCCCCGGCCCTGAGAACAGTTGATATTGTAAAACGTTTGGCACCAGGACATACACAGGAAAGCACTCATAAATGCATAAATGCTTTCCCCAGCTCGGGCTGCTGGCGATGCTCAGAGCAGCCGGACCTCCTCTCCCACAGCATGGATTTTCTGGCTCTTCCTCTTGTTGAACCAATTATGGGACATTATAACAGCAGCGCCAACGTTACTTCTTAAAGGCTGATGTTACTCACTAACACCCATTAAACCCATCTCCGGGCTCCATTTACAGCTAGCTCAAGGGCAAATCCAGATGGTACAAATAACAGGTATTCAGACTTGATCTGCACAAGGCCAGTCATCAAATAGCCATTACCAGTTGTACAGTCTTCAACTGCCTGACAGCCACAGGTGTGCCCAGGTGGGAGGAACAGCAACCTTTCCAGAGGTGGCTTGGTTCCCTCGGTCTCTGCAAACCATCTCTGTGCTCCCCCAAAGGCTGCATTTGCCTCTGTATCTGAACAGTTAGCAACAACGACTGAGGGTTGCTTGGTAACCTGGTAACAGGCGATGCCTAGGTGTTTCTGAGCAGAGGACGGGATTGCATCGTCTCCCACGCAGTCTCTGCTCACGGCTCCACACTGGGGTGGCCAAGAAGATCCAGCAATCCTGGGAGACTTTCCAGGAAAGTCAACTGCCGCTGGCCCTATATTCCCATGGCCCCAGCGGAAAAGGTTCATCTCAAAGGGATCGCCCTTTTTACCTTTTTTTTTTTTTTGATCGATTGACAGGCACTGAACCTTCCCGCCTGTGGCCTTGAAGATTGAAAAAAATGGGATAGAATAAAATCTAGCCAATTTCTTCATCGTAGAGAAGGCTCAGAATTAGGAACGTAAATATGGCATTAGAGTGATTTGGGTATTTCTGTCTTATTAAAAAATATACTGGTCTGTAGTTTTCTTGTGATGCCTTGATATCCATTTGGTATCAGGGTATTACTGGCCTCAGAATAAATTAAAAGATGGTCCTATTCTTTTTTTTTTTTTTCCTTGCGGTACGCGGGCCTCTCACCGCTGTGGCCTCTCCCATTGCGGAGCATAGGCTCCGGACGCGCAGGCTCAGCGGCCATGGCTCACGGGCCCAGCCGCCCCGCGGCATGTGGGATCTTCCCGGACTGGGGCACGAACCTGTGTCCCCTGCATTGGCAGGCGGACACTCAACCACTGCACCACCAGGGAAGCCCTCCTATTCTATTTTTATAGCAAAAAAAAAAAAAAAAAAGAATCAGGACCATAATGTCTTCATAGCGGATCACAGGAGCTCCACGACAGGATAGCTGGGGAGAATGGAGAGAAAGCCTCCTGTCCCTGTGTTCCCATGACTCGGCATGGAAAATGACAATCTCTACTGGAGGATGGTGCCCCACGCTGGTCACTGGACAGCTCTTGACTCTCCAGTAAGAGGAGAACAGCAGACAGCACCGAGTGGTCCTGATTTGAGTATGAATGACAAGACTGACTGCACACAGCGGGCAGGTTTTCATGCTAACCCTCTAGTACTTGAGCTCACGTTAGATGGATTTTCGTTTCCCGATTACACCCCACATCCAAAGCGGTAGGCGGCAGTGAGCCGCAACCCAAGTGGAGAAGGTATTCGAGTTCTCCATGAATAATTCATGCAGGACATAAGCTGAACGCAGAGAACTGAGAACTGGCCGGGGCATCGCTGTAACTTTTGTACGTTTACTGTACCGCGGTCTAGAGATCACCTCTGCCGACACAGGGTGGAAAGAGCAAATTAACGTCCCAGCCCGGAAACATGAAAGGACTTTCTCCCTTAAATCACTAATGTGAAGACAGCGACTGGTCACCAGTCTGTTTCTCTCTGCCGCACCTAAGGGAGAACTCCAAGCGAGGCAGGAGACAGCCACTCTCAACATCCTTTGCCTGGTTTTAGTTCCCGAGTCTGAGATTTACAGAAGTGGGGAGGAGGAGGGACAAACGTTTCACAGTGTTGGTGGGGGGAAGGTGGCGCTTGCCCGCTAAACGTGGGACTTGAATAAATGCAAAGGAAAAAACAGGCATCCACCTCTCCTGGTGCAAACTGGTGCTTAAATTAGCCAACTGCCCTGGGTGAGCCATGACCGGGCAAGGAGCGGGGGAGTCCTACACGGAGACTGGAAACTGGCATAATCCTCTGAACTCCTTCTCAGGGGGCACTGGCCCAGTCTGCACTCCCCCGACAGAGATTCCGGAATTCCTACCCTATTCCTCTTGAGGGACGCACTCCCTCTAACTTAAGACAAAAGGCATGACTTTGCCATCAGTGTTTTCAGGTCTTCTGGCTCCAAACTCAATCAGTGAGAGCAACAGTCAGTTTCCCCAGATGGACCAAAAAGATGAAAGCCACGTAAATGGAAAGGAACATCCAGGGTCCGTCAGGGAGGCGGAGACAGAGGGACAGGTGCCCATCCACTCCAACCCAAACCAGCCCAGTCCCATCAGAGTGGCCCTTGCCCACTTGTCCAAGTTGGAAGAGCAAATCAAAAGGCCCTGTTACCTCCTGTGCACTAGGCAGGTGGTTTGCAGAACCAATGGGGAAGGAAAGCACGGGGCCAGACCCTGGCTCAGCGCCGTGCGACAGTGGGGTGGGTACTTTGCAAGGACAGGACAGAGCACCTGGCATTTCCCTGCCATCCCTCCTCCTGCCACCAGGCCTGAGTCTCCCCTGTCTCACTCGGCCCAGGGTCTGCAGCAGGGAGCTTGCCTGAAAGAAGCCCAGCTCTACCTATCCGGATGGAAAGTTCACTCTCGGGGAAGAACGGCCTGGGACCCTCAGCATCAGACTTCTTCATCAACGCAGGGTCGAGATTCAGTGCCAGGGCCATCTGGGGGTCTTCTGCTGCACCCTGAAACGAGAAGCAGGGGCATCACTGTAACACCTGTCTGCCTTCATTCCCCCGGCCCCTCCAGCTCCCGGCAGCCAAGGTGCTTTGCCCTTCTCTACCGAGAGCCCCGGGCCAGCCTAGTTCCCGGGCCAGACCCAGATGTCAGGCTGGGCTGAGTCAAGAGCAAGGCGACAAGCTTTCTGGCTGCAGAACTTTGAGGATGACAACAGCGGGACCTGAGGCCTCGGTGCTGATCCTAGAAATGGGAAAAACACACACTGGGAAGGATCAGGTCGAACATCAAAGCCCCCTCCCTCCATGATTCATCACCACTGGGCAGATGGCAGAAGGGACTCAGTTCCCCAACTGTCAAAAGAAGCCTGGAGGGCAGGTCCGCTCAATGGCAGCCTCGCAGCAGGAACCAAGGTCACCACCTCTCCAGAGATCAAAAGGGGACGAGAGTCAAACAAAAGCACCTCAAAGGAGGGCAACTGACAGTCGTGGAGGACACAGCACAGCTGGAGGCAAGCCGAGACAGCCTTAGATCACCACGTCACCCTTCTGCTTTGTACATAACCAGTCATTTTGACTGTTTTTGCATTAACTACGCGAAGTTTGATTTTGACCCCCATGTTTATTTAACAAATATTTATTGACTGCCAATGGTGTGGATACTTGGTGAACTAACGAAGTTCTAGCTCTTATGGAGCTTATGTTCCAGTGGAACACAGGAGGAGCAAACAAGTGAACCTACAGCGGGGCTGTGAGCTTCTCCTCCAAAGACATGGGCAGGAACCCTCTGACCCTAAGGGACGGTGAACAGGATCACCTCGATGGGGAAAGAAACAGCAGATGTTTTTTGAAAACCAGGCAAAAATAGTTCTAAACAGAAGTTTCCATTTAAAATGTGTGTCCCAGGACTTCCCTGGTGGCGCAGTGGACAAGACTCCGCACTCCCAATGCAGGGGGCCCGGGTTCGATCCCTGGTCAAGAAACTAGATCCCACATCCATGCCGCAACTAAGAGTTCACACGCCACGACTAAGGAGTCCACGAGCCTCAACTAAGGAGCCCGCCTGCCACAACTAAGACCCAGTGCAAATTAATTAATTAATTAATAATAAATAAACGTTGTGTCCCTAATAGGGGAGAGAAGAAGGCTTATTAATCCAATCACTGAAATCCATCTATTCATAAGCAAATACTAAAACTGTTTTCTTGGGTAAGTTTCATGAAGGAATCTCACAAAAGTTATGCCTGGCTGTGTCTTACACACACACACACACTCCTTTTCATATTCTTTTCCATTATGGTTTATCACAGGATATGGAATATAGTTCCCTTATAATGCACTTTAATAAGGGTACCGACACCTCCTTTAACTTTGTTTTAAATGGGAAAAAAAGCCTGGTGGTGTGGTTTGAGCTGCCCTCGTTAAAGTTCTTAGGACCCTCTGTAGAATCCTAGGGGCTGTGGGATTTCACCTGCTCTGTCACTGAGAGAGGCACCAAGAGAGGCAGACCGTCCCACTGTATGAGTCAAGGTTGACGCTGCAGATGGACGACTCTTGGGGACAGAAGGGACTTGGGGAAGGCCAGCGTCTCCCCCCACCCCACCCCCACTGAGTGACAGCTGGTGTCTGTGCCATGTGCCTCGGGCCACACAGTCGCAGCTCTTTGTTGTTTATAAGCTTTAATTATTTCTAATCCTACATCTCACGCTGACATCTGAGGAATCACTGCAGCCGTGAAAGACGTGTTTCGCTAGGAGAGTGCGTGCGTCGGCGGGTGTTTCTTCCTTTGTCTTGCTTCTTTTTAGAATGTGATTGATGCGGAGCTGGGGGAAGGATATGGAAAGAGAACCACTTCATTACAGCAGAGATCGGCCACCTTAATACGCTCAGGGCTGCTGCTTTGACGGGGGCCGATCAGGCGGGTGCAGCTGGGAGAGACCCTGGTTTTAATCGAGGACAGCAGTTTTCAACTGGGGTGTCTCTGTCCGCAGGGGACATCTGGCAGTGGGCGTCTTTGTATGTGGGCGTGGGGGAGAAGAAGGGTGTGGACACCTAGTGGGTAGAGGCCAGCGATGCTGCTAAAAGCCCCATGTCATGCAGGACGGCCCCCACCACAGAGGATGATGCGGCCAAATGCCAATAGTGCTGAAGTTGAGAAACCCTCTGCTTCAGAAAGATTTAGGACGATGAGGACCTCCCTGTATTGCTGGTCATGCTGAGAATGCACAGACCCTCTTTTTATTGTCAAGATAAGAATTTTCCCGCTTCCTCCAGGAAGCCTGCCTTTCATGTGTTTGGCAAACTTATATTAAGCATCAGCTGTGCACCAGAACCATTTTGGGTCCTGATGGTACAAAAAGCCAAGTCCCCTCTCCTCACGGATCTTCCAGAGACACACAAGAAACTAACAACAAATTATAAAGTCGAGGGCCAGGTCGGGATAATGTTGAGAAGAAAAACAAACTCATCGCCATAGTTACACAGGACAATTGTCATGTGTACCAGGTTCAAGCCCCATGCCAGGCATTCTTCTAGCATCCCCTAGCATCTCATTATGAAACTCAAAGCTGGAGGGCTCCTCCAGATACGGTGCTGAGGGAGGTCTCTCTGAGAAGGTGGTGTTTGAGTAGTGACCTGAACGGAAGGGAACAAGCCACACTGATTTCCGAAGATGGGGTTTCAGGCACGGAGCAGGAGAGCAAACACCCCACACCACGACCCCCCTGCTGGCCATATCCTTTGACCATTTCATCAACCTACATTCCGCTGGCTGTACTGCTTTATTTCAGTGCTGGGGGCGGGGTGTACTAATACGATCCCACCCCAGCTTCACTTAGAGGCTGCCTTTTAAAAAGCTGGACAGAACCCCAGCAGATCCCACTTGTACCCACCCCCGTCCTGGGCACTCGGTCCCACGTGTGGCCTTGGGAAGGGTGGGGCAGCTGTGCAGCGTGGGAGTGGCAGGGAACACCCACAGGGTGATGCCGGGGGGCAGCTTCTACGCCCCGGTGCTCCCTGAGCATCCCTGAGCCCAGGCACCGGCCAGCCTCCAGGGGCTCCTTTCAGACTCCCTTCAGGATTCCAACGTCCCCTTCCTCCACTCTCAACTGCTGACGAAGAAAACAGAGAAATACATCCCTTGGAATTTCAAGGAACAGCCCGGCAAGGGACACCAGCAGTGCCTTGATGGCTTTATCATAATGTCCATGATGTCGGGGGAGAGTCAGGAAGCACCTGCAGGGCCAAGGTGGCTCTCATCCCGCAGGCCTGACACCACCCCTCACTCCCTGGAGCCCTGTCTGCTCACGCGGCAAGGACACTGCAGGTGGACGGGATGCTGCATTGTTTGTTTGTTTTTTTACCAGAGCCTTAAATAAACGCAGCGTGGCCTGTGCAGGGGCCACCAAGTCCCCTGGGGGGGAAATTCCTTCTCTACATCTTCTTGCTTTGCTGAGCATGCCCCTCTTTACTTGATATCAACACTGTCTTTCACTTCTGAGGCTTTTTTTTCATCTCTGCAAAGCTCTTCCATCCGGGCTACCTCACTCAATCTTTGCAGCCCCGTTAAGGACAGCAAGGTGAGGGCGTGATCGCGTCCAGGGCAAACATCTGACTAATGCAAGCTGTTCTCGACTTTGCACCGCGTCCCTGAGAGCCCACTAGGCTGCCCATCGGCCGGGCAATGAGTCACTCTCCTTCCCCTGACTGTTTCATCTGAGTCCCCGGGACTCTGGGCGGCTCAGGGTTGCTGTGTCGTCTTGTAGCTCCCAAATGTCAAGGCACTGAAACACAGGCTGCTTCCCAAGCTACAAATCTCCCTCTCCTTTTGCATCACCTGCCCCCCACCCCCACCCCCCACCGAGTGCTTCCCCTGCCCTCCTCCCCCGTCCCCACCCAATCCTCCAAGTCCAGCTCGGTACAGAGAGCAGGGAGGGGGCTGCTGGGAGGCGCCGGGCGACGTCCATCCAGGGCCAAGGAACTTGAGATCATTGTTCTCTGGTGACTACTATTATTATTATTATTAATGGTTGGGGCAAATCCCTGCCTCAGAATAAACAGAGCAACTTCCACCCACTCTGAAAAGACAGCGCCAAGAGACGCGAGCTGGAAAAGCCTAGCACTTTCCAGAAGGAAAAGAGGGAGAGTGGAGAGACAGGGAAAGAAGGAAGAAACAAAATGAGATGGGAAGGGAGGAAAGCAGCCCTGCAATATGCTCGACGTGAAAGCAAAAGAACTTCGAAACCTAATATGTACGTCTCCCCCAACGAATAAAACCCAGATGCTGCTCATCAGTGTTTGCTGCCCCAGGAAGACAGCTGCTGGTTGCTGATGTTTCTACAGCCCCAAAGAAACGAGTCACAAAAGGACTGAAAACCTGGAGCGCAACCCGACAGGATGCAGGAGTCTCCAAATGAAATCGACGATGGCAACGACAGCCCCCCACGCAAAGCACAAATGGAAACTCTCCACGAGGTCCCGGAGCCCCGCAGGCCCTGCGGCCCCCAGAACTCAGGGCAACCAGCTGGATGCGTTCGCCCGCATCCCAAGAGCATCCTCCCCTACGCTCACCTGTCTCTGGTTCTTCTCTCACTGGGACATACCATTGCTGTTACCAGCCATCAGGGGAAGCAGAGCACATCAACCTCCGATACTCGCCCACGTGCTCGTGGCAAGCTTGACCTCCGCCGGACCCACACAGGCACACCCTCTATCATGCTGATTCAGGCCACGGGGGGTCCTCCGGGATGTCTCTGCGCCTCCCTGTCCCTGTGAAGAGCAGTCTCTTTAACTGAGCTTTGTCAGGGGGCCACAGGTCCCTGATGAAGAGCAAAGGGAAGGTTCGCAGGATTCACTGGTGGCCCCTGCCAGCCACACACAGCCAGAGCAAGGCGGGTGCTCCACCCCAGTGGGGAAGCCGCAGCGCGCCCCTGCCCTGGGGAACCAGGCGCACTGATGCTGGGGGGGGGGCGCTGGCAGCCCCGAGCAGACTTTGTCTTCTCCCCCCACTGCCCCACCAGCTGCTGCCTCTGCCTTTCCCACTTAACCCAGACACACAGGGTGACAGGAACCAGTGGATGCTGTTTTCATTACTAAGAAATTGCAATAATAATGACACTCATACCACGACCTGAAATTATTTCACATAATGGAAAAAAAATTAAATGACGCCCCTGATCACCAACCGGAATATGGATAATGCTTACATAATAGATGACCTTCTCTCCCGGGGAGGCTGGTAGCGCCCTGCTGCCCGGGGCCGGGCGGGCACGGGGCGGTGAGCGGCCGGCCTCACAGCAAACAGGGACACAGAGTGACAGAGGGGACAAGTAGCTGCTGTCTTCCCTGCCTCGTTTGCCTACACACTGAGGGATCCCGGGTCATAGCCAGGAGCCCTAAAGACAAGGAGGACAACCCAAAGTCCTTGGTCCCTACTGGTTTGGGAAGCACAGTTCATCGTCTGAGAGCACTAAGATTGCACCCCAACCCAGCTCCGCCCCTTCTCCCTACAGTAACAGCATGACGTCCCGTCCGTTGCCAGTGAAGCAGGTTTTCAAGCTTCTAATTGTTCCATCCTTGATGCTTTTAAAATCCTGGATGAGGAAGTCTGAGCTCCCTCCTCCAGGAAGCCTTCCTGGATAAACCCAGCCTAGTCGGGATTAAATGCGCCTCCCTCTCTGTGCTCCCCTGACATCCCACATGTTTCCCTCATCAAATTTGCCAAACTGCACAGTAACTCTCGGTTTCCTTGGCTATCTCAAAATCATGAGATTCTGAAAGCAGGAGCTGTGTCTTCCGGCTCTCCTATGAGGGCCTAGCACAGCGTCCGGGGCCCAAGAACTCAGTGAATTTACAGGAATGAGCGATACTACAAAACCTCCAAAATGAGAGGGGAAATGTTGTATAACACAGAAGACAGAGATCCGGGTAAACACAAAATGTTTAGGCCGTAAGAAAGAAGGCAAAGGGGATTACTGCAGAGACGGCAAGAAAAGGCTTAGAAGTATCAGAGTTTCCAGGTAACGGCAAAAAGCATGACTTTCTACCCAGCGCCAGCTTCTCTCCCCTTGATGATTGTGTAAGACCCTCAACGTCAGCCCTGAGACCACATGGGGAAGGGCAGCCACCTACCCTGTGAGTCTCTACCCAAACGCTCCAACTCTACTCCCCTTCCTGGCACAAATACTCAGAGCGGGGCAGCCCAGCTCACTTCCCGGAAGGTAAGATCTTTCCACCCCGAAGCCCAGGATCCCACCAAGGCCACATCTTTCAGCTCCCTCCCCATCTCCTCCACGACCTCAGCCTAAAGCTTCCCAAAGGCAAAGTTAATTACAGAATTCTAGTTATGTTTAAGCTATGTAAGTATGCTATTACTCAGACTATCTTTTCAGGGGCAAACCCTTCTATTTCTGATGCCAAATTACTATTCATAATCAAGCCTATTTAATCACATACAACAGATTCTAAAGCACCACACAGCTCTCTCTGCAAAGGTACAGCTCCCTGAGGGTCTGCAAAGATAGCCCTCCAATCGCTGCTCCACGTAAGTGGCTCTGTGCTGCGCTCCAAAGAGCCAGGTTGCCGACTAGCATGGTTGACAGAGAGACGGCGAGTGGCAGAGTTTTCCAAAGCATTATGCTTTTTCTTATAACTCAAAATATGACTTTTCCTTAAAACAATAATATAAATCTAAATGAACGCAAATACCTAAGTACAATGAAGTATTTTCTTTCTAATCCTCAATGATTATCCTTAATCCTAGAAGTCATTAAAATATATCTATAAAATCCACACTGACACACTACTATATATAAAATAGGTAACTAATAAGGACCTACTGTGTAGCACAGGGAACTCTACTCAATACTCTGTAATGGCCTACATGGGAAAAGAATCTTCAAAAGAGTGAATATATGTATATGTATAACTGATTCGCTTTGCTGTACACCTGAAACTAACACAATATTGTAAATCAACTACACCCCAATAAAAATTAATAAAAAAAAAAAATCCAGGCTGACCCTTTTCTGGCTTCTTAATATTTTGAGAACCCCCCCAGCTGGTCTTTCCAGGCAACTTTTTCTGACCTCTGTTATCCTTTTGGAGAATATCATATTCCCCCAGAAATCTGCTAAAAGGCAAGATTTCTCTTCCCAGGAAAAACAATGCATGCATATCAGACACTTATTGTTGGTAACAAAATACCCCAAAACTTAGTGCCTTAGAACATCAATAACTATTATTGCTAGATTCTTCTCCATGAGGCCTGCGGTCCTCCAGCAAGCTAATTGGGCTCATTCATATGGCAAACTCCGGTTTCAGGGGCAGCAAGAGAAGGAAACATCCGATGTCAAGTGCTACAGTCAAGTCTCTGCTTGCATCACATTTGGTACCACAGCAGGTCAATGACCATCCAGATTGAAGGGATGGATAAACCAACTGTACCTCTTGTTGTGTGTGTGGGCGGGCAGGGGGGAGGGGTGGGGTCCAGGGTCACGTGTCATCGTATGGATAACAACAGGGGGAGAATTTGTGGCCGTTCTTGCAAACAACCACAGCACGTAGGCACAGACAGACAAAACGCAGCCCTCTGGATCCATGGGTGAAACTCAATCTCACACGCCTAAAACAGTGCTTCTCCAATGGGGACCCAAGGACATATTCGCAGAGGTCAGAAAGTTTTCTATAAAATTTTTTTAAGTTTGTATTTTCACTTAAACTATAATCGAGGGCTTCCCTGGTGGCACAGTGGTTAAGAATCCACCTGCCAATGCAGGGGACACGGGTTCGAGCCCTGGCCCGGGAAGACCCCACATGCCGTGGAGCAACTAAGCCCGTGCGCCACAACTACTGAGCCTGTGCTCTAGAGCCCGTGAGCCACAACTTCCGAGCCCACGTGCCACAACTACTGAAGCCTGCGTGCCTAGAGCCCGTGCTCCACAACAAGAGAAGCCACCGCAATGAAAAGCCCGCTCGCTGCAACTAGAGAAAGCCCGCACACAGCAACAAAGACCCAACACAGCCAAAAATAAACACAAATAAATAAATTTAAAAAAATAAAAATAAGCTATACTCAAAAGAAAAAATAATAACACCACAGTCTGAATCACCAGGGTGGCCTCTTTATAACCAAATCCTACCGCTGGATTTCAGTGCCTTTGTTGGCCTTTGTGTTTATGACGGAGCAGGGACCGAGCAGTACTGCTTCTACTGTTGAGGGCTGGCTCAATGGACAGATGATCCTGGGAGCCAAGCTCAGGCCAAATACCTTCGTGAAGCCCTGTGTAGATGGGGGAGGTTCCCAAGTAGTTCTAGGACAGCGGGAGAACTGACTCCTTCCAGCAGTGTTCCTGGGACAGACCGGCCAGAAGCAACGGCAGCTGATGGCGGCAGTCAGCACCCCTGGCTCTTGGAATTGGTGGTTTATTTTGGGCAAAACCTCATCTGTCACATCACACAAATGTTGTTGGTTTTGATTTGATCGGTTTTGTTGTTTTGATATGAACTGACATGTTTTGGTTTCATGACTGGGGAACAGCCAGAAGCGTAAGGACTAACATATACCTTAACGTCGTGCTCGTGCACGTTCAGGCTTACAAATGCGTCTATGATGGGACAGTCAAACTAGCTCGAATCAACGCTGGGACTGTGTGAGCTTTACTTCCTTTCAAATGAATACGTACGTTGCGTCAAACGGGGAAAAAAACACTGGTCTACAGGGCGAAACAATGGGTTCTCCTCCTCTGGGTTTCCCGCCGTATCAACTCTCCTTCAAACTACAGCAAGGCCTGCCTTCCCTTCTCTAAAACTGAGAACTTAACGGTACACAGTGACCCAATGATGGGTTTTCTATGCTCAAAATAATGGAGACTGTTGAAACCACAACTCTCTGGGCCTCCCGTAGCCAAAGCAGCGTGCTGACCGAGACACCACACACACTTCTGTGTGTGGACAAAAATCTCCTGAATGACCCCTGTTGTCCTGAGCAGGCATTTCCCAGGGTCCCCTGTTCCTGGAGATGATCCCAGAGAAAGGATTCCACGGATAAACGCAGAAAACTTGAGAACGTCCGTACAGAAGAGATGAAGACTCTTAAGTCCCGCAGCAAAGAAGTGGTTCTGTTTAAACCTGCATTTCCCATACTGATTTGGCCACACACAGAACTTATCAATATTCAGCAGATGAAGCTTTAAGGGAAGAGTGCTCAAAGCAATTCTCTTCTGTTCCCAATGCTCAGAACATTCAGCAAAATACTTCTGCTGCTTACACTGGAATATGATCATATTTATCCAGAAAAAAATCAAAAGGCTGGATGAGGTATCTTGGCCTCAAATATTATCACTTTCACAAATACAGGTCTGCTGATCATCCTTAAAGATGAGTCAGTAGAATGTACTGTGTGTGTGCTTCTCCCCCTGCAGTCACACCAGCTGGATATTATGAAAACCAAGAAGGTAATTATTCTATAAAACGCAGCCCTTCCTTTTTTTTTTTTACGACTATAAATAATAGTAACAAAATAATAATTATATATATATATATTTTTTTTAAAACAGTCAGTGCTGGAAAAGAGATCTTTACCAGAGCACCGCTGAGGAGAAAAAAACTAATGTTTCTGGCTCATCACCAATATATAGCTTTGACAACCATAAAATCATAAAACGATTTTTCTTAACTCTAGGAAGAAGAGAGAGAGCAAAAGAGCATCTGTAAGACAGTCACGACCCACAGGATGAACTGATTACTCAAGAGGCCTCTTCCCATAAAATTCTGGTGAGGAATCAAAGTACTAAAACAATGCAACACCAGATCCAGGGTGAGCTGAGGCAGAGAAGATGGAGTGGGTTGGAAAGAAGTATCCTTGGTATTGACCCCAATGTTTGCACAAAGCCTCTTGTCTATCCCGTGCTCAGCTTCTAACCGCCTTTTCTTGTATTGTCACACTCGATCCTCAGTATCTTTCTGTGACGCAGACAGACAGCGTCATTAACCCAATTATGGGCTCAACCGTTGCACCCCTACCCTACCCCAGCCCCGCTAAAATTCATAGGTTGAAATCCTAACCCCCAGTCCCTCCGAATGGTCCTCTATGTGAAGATGGGCTCTTTAAAGAGGTAATGAAATTCAATGCAGTCTTTAGGTCGGATCTAATTTAACATGACTGGTGTTCCTGTAAGAAGAGGAAATCCGGACACACACATGCGTGGAGAGAAGACGGTGTCAAGACACAGGGACAAGATGGCACCTACAAGCCAAGGAGGGGGGCCTAGAACAGACCCTTCCCTCATCACTCTTGGGAGGAACCGACCCTGCCATCACCTTGATCTTGGCCTTCCAGCTTCCAGAACTGGGAGGCAATAAATACCTGTTGTTTAAGCCACGCAGTCTGAGGCAGTTTGTTACGCAGCCCTAGCAGACGAATACACGCCCCTACTTTACATTTGAGGGAACTAAGTCATGAAAGCTCAGGACCTAACATTACACTACTCATCGGAGGTATGAGCAAGACGTGAACCCAGAACTTTGGATTCCAAATCTCCCTACTCCTCCCACCACCATGCTGTGATCCACCAGGGATACACTAAGACATGGGGGAGGGGACTTCAAGAAGCAGCCCCACCCATATCAACCCAAAGGGTGTGCGTGGGAATGCACACATTAGGTGCCAATGTGTGAGTTGTGAGCCAGCACATTCAGCGGAGAGAGCTGCTGACCAGGGTCTACAGCCCAAAGAAAGCCGGCTGGGAAAGGTGGAATCAGGGGCCAGTTAGTGACTCCAAGGAGGGCGCGGAGGGGAGGGAGAGGCTCTGGAAGGGGGTGGAAATCCCTGTGCATTTTTATGCTAAGGAGCTAGTGTGCAAACGGCAGGCAAACCACTTCAAAACAGAAGCTGTGGCTTTGAAGAACGTGCTTGATTTTTTTTTTTTTTTTTTAATGGGGCTTCATCCAAAGCATCACTCTGCTTGGAGTGGAATTAATTATTCAGCTGATCTGGGCTTGATGAGGGCTTGGCCGCTGAGAAGGGTTGGAAGCAGCCTGCTTCTAAGGAATTTTTTTCTGCTTCCTGCTGTGGGTACCTGGGGACCAGCAGCTTCCCCTTTTCTCTCTTTTCCAAGCCTCAGTCCCAGAGCAAACAGCCAAGCTGAGACACACAGCAGGCCCATACAAGGTCTCAGCTGCTGCACAGCAAATTACCACAAATTCAGGGCTGAAAGCAACACTCGTTTCTTATCGCTCAGTTTCCACGGTTCAAGGATCCAGGAAGGGGTTCAAATGGGTCCTTTGCTCAGAATCTCACTGGGATAAATTCACGATCACAGCCAGAACTTCCCTGGTGGGGCACTGGTTAAGAATCCACCTGCCAGTGCAGGGGACACGGGTTTGAGCCCTGGTTCGGGAAGATCCCACATGCCGTGGAGCAACTAAGCCCGTGCACCACAACTACTGAGCCTGTGCTCTAGAGCTCACAAGCCACAACTACTGAAGTCCACGTGCCACAACTACTGAGACTGCGCGCCTAGAGCCCTGTGCTCCGCAACAAGAGAAGCCACCGCAATGAGAAGCCCGCGCACCACAACGAAGAGCAGCCCCCGCTCGCCGCAACTAGAGAAAGCCCGCGCGCAGCAACGAAGACCCAATGCAACCAAAAACAAAATAAATAAATAAATTTATTTAAAAAAAAGAAAGATCACAGCCAGCTGGGGCTGAGATCCCATCTGAGGCTCTCATCCAAGCGTGCTGGTTCTTGGCAGAATTCAGTGTTTTGCAGATGAAGGACAGAGGTTCCCATTTTCTTGGTGGTGGTGCTGGGGACTCCTCCCAGCAACCAGAGACCACCCTCAGGTCCTTGCAGGCAGCCCCCACTGTGGGCAATTCACAGCACGGCTACTGGCTTCTTCGAGGTCAGCAGGGGACGACACTGTCTCACTTCATATCCCTCTGACCTCAAGAAGGGCCAAGACACTCTTTTAAAGGTTCACCTGATTAGGTCAGGCCTACCCAGGATACTCTCCCTATTGATGAACTAGAAGTCAACCGACAGAGGAGCTGAGCAGTAAGTAATGGCAGTGAAACCCCACCGAGGGGAGGGGACCCCATGGCGCGCACACCAGGGGGTGCGACTCAGAGGGGCCGTCTCGGGATTCCACCTCCCACAATCCCTGTAGTGCAAAACTCTCTCTAACATCCCTATCACCCCAAGATTTCTAGAGTCTAAATTTTCCCTTCGATGACTACATCGGAAGCCATACATTACGGACAAGATTTAGTGCTCCACCAGTTCTTTGTAGCACAAAGTCTCCATCAAAGCCCCAACCTCATACAACACATCTAGTATCTTCTGGCTCATCAATAAACCACGGCAAGGCGGTGGCATATTCCAGGGGTTCCACCAGGCAGAGGCTTCGGCTCAGCCATCAATGCGGAAGAGACCAGTGGTGGCCACAGGGCCAACTGATCCAGTAGGTACAGAAGTGTAGAGCCCAGCACCCATTTTCAGGGCCCCCCCCCAGAATGTTTTAATTTCTTTTAAAATAAGAAGAAACGAATAATAATGAAACATACTAACGAATCCAGCCTGGATTATATTCATCTTTATGCCAACATAGCTATAAAATAGAATCTTCCATCTTTTTTTTTTGGTGGAGGAAGGGGTCCACGAAGATGAAAGCTCCTAAGGCCCCCAAAGGTCCAAAGGTGGGCCTGGCAGTGGTGCCCCTTCAAGGTACACATGGGTTTTCCTTGCACAGTCCCACAGTGACTCCAGAGGGCATCTGACCCTCCCTCAGAAAGAGGACTCAGGCAAGCCCGGGGTCCTACAGTGCTGACCTTTGGACTAAGTGAATTGAAAATACTAAGTGACAAAGCAGGATAGATCCCCGGCCACTGCAGGACAGTGCTGATACGCTAATTAGTCTGATGGGAACGTATCAGCCTGAAGTTGTAAACACGGGGCTAACGAGGTCTGGTCCCTGGATGAGCCCCATGGTTATGTCGGAGACCTAACGACCATCAACCACCTCGCGGCTGGGAGCGGATGGCCTCCAGCGGGACGTGAGGACACAAACGAGGCGATTAAAACCCTCCTCACACGCCAGGAAATGGGCATAGGACTATTTATTATGAACAATGTCAAGAGATCATCTCATTAAAAAAGAAACCGAGAGAGGAGAAAATTGAGCGTGTCACTCGGTGTCAGAGGTAAGTATTAAGGTGACACTTGGGCATTAAGATGGAAGGGGCTAGAAACATACCAACACGAGCTGGGGGAAAGAAAGGACGGAAAGATGCCAAGATGGATAAAAGCATAAAGAAGAGGGCGAGGCTGAACGGGTGAAAAGGAAACCGGATGGACAGTGGAAGATGCAGGAAGAGGCAGGGGTGTCATCCCCCGCTAGAGCAGCGACACTGGGTCACACAGGGAGCTCTGTTATTAACAAACTTCAACTCTTGCTCGAGAAACAAGGGGATTCAGACTGGACAGTCCCTGAGGCCTGTTCTACACCCAACCTTCTAGAAATCTATAAATTTCTAGTTCCAGACAAAGACATCAACTCTCACGCCATGGAAGACAGAATCCCACCAACTATCCCTCCTCCGCACCCTAACTTTCCAAGCCGCTGAGACAGTGCATCTTAAGGAAGGCTGCAAGGTGGGACTTCACCCCAGATGGATCAGGGTGACAACCCAGCAGAGGGCAACAGCGCAGCCACTCCAGACCCTCAAGGGCGTCTCCCTGGGCCGGGGGCGGGCACCTCTCACTGCAGCACGTAGCAGGGCTGCCGCTTCTCAGGTAGAGGCTCCTCGTGGGAACGTCACACCCAGTGGGTGCTCGAGAGGAAGAATGCCCATCTCTTCCGAGGATGGATTCCCCCGGCTTCAACGCGGAGCCTGAAGAGAGGAAAATGTGACGCCCACACAAGCCAGCCCAGACTCTCTCAGACAAGGGCGTTTCTCCCCTGAGGACGATCTGTAGATAACTCCCTCCGCATCACACAGGGAAGCCGGGGAAGGAGCCACACGTGAAAGATGTGGACGTCTTGAAGGTGATATTGCATCTAGATATTCACGGACCTGCTACAGTTAGATACTACACCTTTTTACTATAGAGAAAGCACCCTGCCAAGAGGAATATGCATATACAAGTGTGTGTGTGTGTGTGTGTGTGTGTGTGTGTGTGTGTCCCTGTTATTTGGAAGACCCAGATAGAAATATATCATGGCAGAAGTCCTCAAATTGGCCTCCACATCCGAGTGCCCTCCTGGGAAGGAGGCCAAAGGACTGATGTGTCCCCTGACAGAGGTGGACTAATTTAGGAGAGAAAAATCACAAGCATCCCTTCCCAAACTAGAAAAAGAATCCACATGGAAAGCTCCAACACAGAGGAAAGAGCCTTTTGCAAAAACAAAACAAAACAAAACCACAAACCCATCACAGGTAAAAGGTACTGACTGCCTTTCTCCACCACGTAGCCACAGGTGGAAAAATATAGGAGGCATTCACACTATACACCTTCTGAGTGGATGCAGGAGGCCAGCAGACCAGCCCCGGATTAACGAGAGAGCCGGCTGGAGAGACAGTCACTGCCAGGATATGAGAGACACGAGGGAGGGTTAACCGTGTCCTGGTCCCTGGAGCACACATCTAAGGCGAGCGCTTTCCTCTGCCTGCCCGGTTCTTTTTCACCTGCAGCTGTTTGTTGCTGTTGCCCTCCCCGAGGGCAACGGAGATCATTCAGACCCCCTCCCCCCCACCCTCCCCCTCCTCCTCCTGTCGGCCTCATCCCTCCTCTAACCTGTAACATCCTCCTGCTTGCCCCGGGCACAGGGATGGGGAAAAAAGATTAATGTGCTCTCTGGGGGGAACCGGAAAGCAATACTGGGATTTGGCAGTAGAAGCAAATGCATATCTGGAAACTTAGCTGTTGCCCAAGAAACCCCATGAGCTACAGGGGCCGCAGGAAGGGAAGGCATGTGTTACTGAATTTAGACGGGCGCCCCTGTGCAGGTAAATACAGAGAGCCTGAGGCTCAGTGCAAGAAACAGTTTGAACCCATCATTGCAACCCGGCTGCTTGCTGTTCTTTGTCTCTTTTCCCCCCATTTCTTATTGTCCCCGCCCAGGACAATTGTGTGGAAGGAAGGACGTGAGAGACTGAAGGGCCACTGGCCCGGCTTAAGGTCACACGGAGGAAAATGACTAATGGGCTGTCAGGTCCCCTCAGCCATGCCTACTGCAGCCCACCTGCCTCCGCCCAGATCCACCTGGCCTGTGGGTGCAGGTGGGAGGGCGGGGCCGAGGGCCACGTGATGTCCACAGAGGCCCCGCCTTCCACCCAACTTTCTCACCTTTACATTTGCAGTACTATTTTTTTTTTTTTTGCAGTACGCGCACCTCTCACTGTTGTGGCCTCTCCCGTTGTGGAGCACAGGCTCCGGACGCCCAGGCTGAGCGGCCATGGCTCATGGGCCCAGCCGCTCCGCGGCACGTGGGATCTTCCCGGACCGGGGCATGAACCCACATCCCCTGCATCGGCAGGCGGACTCTCAACCACTGCACCACCAGGGAAGCCCTGCGGTACTATTAATTTGGGCTGGTAATCAGGAGCTTATGACAGGTGACAAGCCATTCATCAGAAGCTACCGCATTCTGGTCCCAGCTACACTGCACTAATACAGGATTTCCCTTTTATGCCTGAAACAAAGAAAATCCTGAGCATATGTGCTGTCGGACTGCCAGACAGGCAGGGAAGAGAAGCCACTCATAAGACAAAATATATTACAGCCCCATCAGCTTAATATCTACATGAGAAACCCAGCTTTGACATCTCGCTGAGGGCAAACTCGCTGATGAGAATTAAGTCAGCTGTAACACACCAGGATTTGCCCCAGAAGGCTCTTGTTCTATGCCTATTAAAAAGGCGACTGGGGGATTAGCTAAGAGAACAGCAATCCAGGGGGGCCTGAGTCAAAGGACTATGAGTCCTGGGGTCACGCAGGGCTTCTAAGCTCCCCAGGCGGGGAGGGGAAGCTTCCCCATCAAAAGCGAGGCAGAGAACCAATGGAAACTCACTTCTGAAAGGACTCAGGCAAGCTCACCTCAGGGGGCCCAGCATCCTCGGAGCCCAGCCCGCTGGGCTCTGCTCCGTGCTCCCCGCACCACTGCACCTCGTCGGGATGCTTGGGACTCAGCATCCCCGCCCACCTCTCCAGGGTGCAGGACACAGGCTGGCCGTCGGCCGGACCTGCCCTGCGCTGCTGGATGGTAAAAACTGAGAGGCTGACTGTCCTGCCTCGGAATCACCCAGACCTTTTGTTCGCTCACATTCTGTGCTTTTTGGTCAATCCTTGCTTTTACCCCAAGAGGGAGGTGGGAGGTGGGAGACGATAAAACACGGTGTGTTGGCTTGCCTTCTAGGGCCACCTCTCAGGACAGATTTGGGAATTGGTTGAGAGCTTGAGTTAAAGTGAGATTTCTGGTAGCCAGTTACCTCTAGAATCTGCTTAGAGAGGTGATGGAGGTGTGTATTCACCAGCCCTTGCGCACACGCACACATTCTCATTTTCTATCTCTGAAAATCAGTTTATTTCTCAGGCGGCAAAGAAAGAAGTTCTAGGTGGCTTGTTCAGCTGTGCCTCCTACAGGAAACGGCACAATGCCCCGATTTTAATGAAAATCGCAGCCCTTTATTCCCAAACCCCTACCGACTGAGAACGTGCTTTTTCCTGTCTTCCATCCAGATGGAGAGCAAACATACAGATCACGAGAGTGAGAGCGCCACCGGCCCTTGTGATCAAGAGCTCTCCGAGGAGCTCTGAGTGGAGCAGAGAGCAGATGGGCCGTGGTTCCAAACAGCTCGAGTCCAGCCTGGGCCGGAGCAGAGTGTGAGGGCCGCACCTGTGGGGCAGGCTCTTCCCTCCCCAGAAGGCGGACCACCCCGCCCCGGAGGAGGACGGCTGTTAGGAGCCCAGGGCCCCCTGAATGGGCTTCCTCACCCCAGGATAACTGGGCACAAAACACCTGAATGGGTTCACAGTTTGTTTAACTAAAGAAGAGAAGCCAGAGGCAGTGAAGGGGCTGCAGACCTCCCATGAAGCCATTTGGGGAGATAAGATTTTATCTGCAAAGCATCTGTGGTTTGCATAAAGGAGCTGAAATCCGACTCAGGGACACAGAGATCCGAGTTCTGACTGCAACCTGCGGGGACTTGAGTGTCCCTCTAGGATGAGAAGAAAGACATTTATACGGGTTTAGCAGGACGCCTCGCATGCGATAAGCCCTCAGTTAATAGTAGCTGTATCATCATCAACGTCCTCATTATTACACGCAATACTATTACTGGGACTGTCATAGCGGTGGAAACACAAGGAAGGGGAAAAGATGGCCTCGCTATAGTTTGTCAATCACTAGACCTAAGTGAGTGGATAAAAGTGTGTCCCAAGCAGAACAGAAAGAGACATTTTACGATTATCGGCCACTGCTTTCTCCTTACGCCGTGGGCGCCAACCACCGTGGGCTGTCACCACAGGAAAGTGGACGGTGAGAACCAGTGGGCAGAAGGGGGTGGAGGAAAGGGCCCGGAGCCGCCCCGGTTTGGCCATTACCTTATAGATTGCGCCCCTCCACCCCGACCCCGACCCTTCCGTTTGACAGATTCATTCTGTGGTCTCCCCGTCCAATCGCAAGCCTAATATTTACCCAGAGAAAGCAGTATCTGTGTGCGTTGCCATCGAAAATCCAATGAGTATGAAGAAGAAAAGAAGCTGTCTGCGTATGAGGCATGAGGGCAAACACAGCCAGCTCTTTAAAGAGCCATTGTGGTAATCAATACCCTCTCCCGTTTCCATTCAGGGGCCCTGGGCCAACCAAGACTTAATAATTATTTTCCATCGTTACATCCCTCAGAGAAGCTTAAAGAGGAAAGGTCATTGTTTCGAAGTTTGTTCTCCTCTATTTGCCAAACACAGATTATTTCCTGGGGTCCGTGGGGCTCCCTTCCCAGACCGTATCAACCAAAGACAGCCGCACTGGGCCCTCTGGAGCTGACTTCAGAAACAGAATATGGTTCCACCCGTGGAAATCACTTTAGTCATCACATTCAGCTGCCTGGCCTCCTGCCCCAGCCTCCTCTGCCAGGGTGAGGTTTTGGACAGACCTCTCATTGGACATTTCTTTTCCTTTGTCCAGAACTCAAAAAAATAAATACCGAATTCTGTGGTAGGTCCGGCAGGAAGGAAGGGGATGCTGTGCGTTGCTGGACACCATGACCAGCTCCTTCAATCTGATTCTCTTCTCTCCAGCAACCACAGAGACTTCCAGCCGAGCCCTCGTGCCCACCAAGGATACCTCCAGGCCTTCTTCTGCTTGTCCTTTTTATTTAGGGAATTTGAGCTCACGGTAAAATAGGAAAATTATGGAATTTCTCTTTTCCTTGAACGGAAGTCAGTTCAAATAACTAGTTAAGATTAGGTTGGAAGAAACATAAAACCCTACTGCAGTGCCTCAAACACATAAAGGGTTTATCTGTGTCACTCAGCAAGAAGGCCAGGGGGTACAGTGGATCCAACGTTGCCAGGAGGAACCATGCTCCTTCTGGCTTCCCGCCCTGTCACCCTCAGTGATGGTGCAGCATCCCCGGGTGCTTCTCATTGGTCCATGAAGGAGAAGGGGTCAGGAGAAGATGAGAAGGAAAGCCGTCCCTTAAGACTTCTCTGCCAACCCTATCACGTGGGTCTAGCTGCAAGGGAGGCTCTGCCAGGCTGAGGATTCGTGGCTGGCGCGTCACTAGATCAAGCAAATCTGGGGTTCCATTAGAAAGGAAGAAGGAGTGAGTGCAGACAAGCAGACCTCACTTTACTGCGCTTCGCAGATATTGCATTGCTGCGCCATTGCTGGCTTGAAGGTGGGAACGGCCACGTGAGAAGGAATGTAGGTGGCCTTGAGGGGCTGAGAGAGGCCCCGGGCTAACAGCCAGCAAGGGAACGGAGACCCCACTCCTACAACCCAGCTGAGTTCTGCCAGCAGGAACGAGCTTGGAAGGGCAGCCAAGCTCCAGATGACAATGTCGCCAGCCAACATCTTGAGTTTAGCCTGTGAGATCCCAGCAGACGACCCAGCCACGTCAGCCCAGGCTTCTGACCTACAGAACTCTGGGTGCTGTTGAAAGCCACGCGGTGCGTGGTAACTTGTTACAGAGCAAGCGGTGTGGCCCAGGGGCCTGGTCCGTGCAGACCAGGCTCATACTGTACATCACTGAGGCAGTGGGGCAACGGCCCCCGGCCCTGGTGAGGTACGCCTGCAACAAGATTTAGATTTACCACCTGCAGAAGCATCGGAGAATGGGAGGAAGCCAAGAGCAGCTCCCTGCGCAGAGAGAGGGGCTCAGCAGGGTAGGTGGAGACCCCCCACAGGGTGCCAGCCCCTCATATTATAGCCACAAACGAAAGCGCTCAACAGAAACCCTCACACAGCAACAATGAGCGTGGGGAGGTGAGATGGGAGTCGCACTAGTGGTGAGATCCAAAGGGCAACAGCTCCCAGAGTAAACAAAGGCCTTCATTCAACAAAGCAGTGAAGTGGCTGAGACGGCTGGGGAGGCGCCAGCAGCGAGCCAGCTGCCTTGGGGATGGAAGGCACCCAGGAAATCGACTCTATCAGCATCCGTTCCCAGGGGCCTCTCACCCGCACAGCTGTGGGAACGAGAACCAGCTGTGAGTCACCGGACCACCAGGGAAAAGGTGACACAGCGCCAGTCCCCAAAGCTCTCCATCGTCATCGGCTTCCTAGCTGGCTGTTGGGAGCCATGGGGGCCAGCCTCCAGACTGCAGGCAGAACTAGGGAGCCAGAGAACCCGGCTGCCCCCAGCTTCCGGGCCGGGCCCCCATCTGTAAAGCCTAGGATAGCACTCACCTTACCTGCCCCTGGGGGTTTCCTTCCTTCCTTCCATCAGCAGATATTTCCTGAGCATTTACCGCTGTCACCCCCTGTGTTGGGTGCTGGTGACCCAGCTGGGACCAAGCCTGACAGTTCCTGGCCTCAACGAGCCTACATTCTGGTTGGGGAGACACTTGGTCACGAAGCAAAACACACTGCTGTTAGAGCAGAAATTAACACAACATTGTAAATCGACTACACGTCAATTAAATTTTTTTAAAGTTTTTAAATTAAAAAAAAAAACAGAAGCAAAACACAAACTGCAAAAAAAAAAAAAAAAAAAAAAAAAAAGCAGAAGAAGCAGCAAAACACAAACACAGAGAAACAAACCGGGGAGTGAAGGATGGTGACAAGTTGTAGGAAGGGCATGAACTGGGAGAACCATGCATGTCACCGGGAGGTCGGGGAGGAGGAGAGACTTGCACTGAGGCAGCCGCGCACAGAGCTGCTCAAAGCCTAGCAGACAGGGAGCAGCGGGCACAAAGCCCCACAGGAGGGACAGGGCTTGGCGAGCTCCAGGTGACCCAGGCAGAAGCCAGAGGCCACGGCTTGACCTTTTCCTTAGTTCTAAGTGCAAAGGAAAGTTGTCAAAGGGTTCTGAGCAGGGAGGCAGCGTGCTGTGATGTATGTGCCAGTGGCGGGTGGGGGGGACCTGCGGGGAGGCTCCTGCAGAGGGAATTCCAGGCAAGAGCCCATGACGGAGTAGGACGTCAGCGGTGGAGATGCAATGGATTCCAGAGACCTTTCGAGAAAAGAGCCAATAGCACTCCTCTGTTGAGAATGAAACGAAATGACAGATCTTTATTCTCATCACACGCTCACTGCAGGCCGACTCTGGATACGGCGATGCCCCCAGCCCCTTCCAAGAGGAGTCCATCGAGCCAGAAACTTAACAAATAAAGACGAATCCGTGGCACCGATAACCCGCTAAGGGAGCGTTGAGAGAGGGGAGCGTGGGCCCCACCTGAGAGCACGTCGGGTCAGGGAAAACCCCATCTGTCCCCAGCTGGTACTTGAGAAGCGGCAAGAAGACAGAACGTTCTAGGAAAGGAGCCTGGGAAGGCGTGGAAACATCCGATGCTGGAAATCAGTCTGGAACCATCTGTGTCCTCCCTACTCAGTTGACTGCAAAGAGGCCATCCAACGGGGCTCCCCCCCAGTCCCACCTACAACGTCAGACCTAAACAAATCGTGCCTAGAGCAGGTGGCGTGCCAGGAAACAGAGACCTCAGGCCAAGCGGCTGGCAGATTCTCAAACCAGAGCTGTTGCCACCCAAGGTGCGGGAGGCGCGCCGAGGCAGAGCCGCTCGCCAGCTCCCTATGACCTGCCCTCTCCCCCCGGGCCCGGATCCACTGACTGGCACACCTGTGGTCCAGGTGGGACAGCAGCCCTGCTCTATCCCCAGCCAACCTGGTCTGTTAGGATCGTGACATCCAGCTCTGCATCTGTAACTCCCTCCACCAGAAGCTGTGCCAGGATGCTGGCAGGCATCCCGCCTGTCCTGGGAAAACCCAGCAGAATCAGACCCAGCTCCTGCCCGAGTCCAAGCATCTGCAGCAGGTGTAAACTCCCAGTGCCGCGGCCCCACGACTCATGGGCCCTGGACCTTGTGGGGTATTAACAGTGGACTGAACTGGCCTAAAGTTCTCACATTCCTTTAGACACTGTGGCTCAGACAGCTCAACCCTTTCGGGGTGTTTTGCGCAAAGCCCGTACACACCTACCCTCCCCACCTTCCTGCCACTTCCAGCGTCCTTCCTGGGCCATCCCCAGCCTATTCCTCTGAAGTTCCAGAGTGACTGACAGCTCAGCCAAAGCACAGGGAGTGACAGCAGCATAACTGCTCCTGGAAGATCTCGATTAAACCCTCTAACGCTTTTAGAGTCGCACGTCTTGGTCTTTACCCGGCGCACCCAAAGCACACAGGGATCTTGTTACACCCCGACTCTGATTCAGTGGCACAGGGTCAGGGCTCCAGGCTCTGTGCTTCTAACGAGCTCCAGGTAATGCTGCTGTGTAGGTCATGGACCACACCTGGAGTGGGAAGGTCTCAGATGAGACTGGAGCTTCCCAGACACAGTCCCTTCACAATCCTCAGCCAGCAGCTTTAACATCTCCCAGACGACTTTCTAATACAGTCCCATAGACAGGACGTGGAAATACACATCACACGTTGAGACGAAGGCACCGACTGTGATGAAGCATCTTGTACTCACAAATACCTAAATGCACGTGAGAAGTGAGGGTTAGAGCACCAGAGATGAGCCCTACTGAACTTCTGGCTAAAATACTTCAGCAGTCCTTGTTCTTTCGCTCTCCCATTCCTGCCATCCAGTAAGTTCCTAAAGCAGAGGAATAATGACACTCGACCTTGAACGATGTGAGGCTTACACCCAGCTCTGAGAGATGGAATTAGCGCTTCCTGGCGAGGACGGAGTGGGACCCACAATGCACACCACTGGGCTGCTTCCTTAGTTTCCTTGCAAAACCTCGGAAGGAAATGGAAAGCTAAAACATGGTGGGCCTGCAGGGAGGCCCCAGGCTTTCCTTGGAGTGACCACTGCAGTGGGGTTCACCAAAGGGAAACACTCGAGTCACTGAAACACGAGTCAACAGCCACAGAGCCGACCTGAAGAACCCACCAGGCAACACAGCTGAGTAAAGAACAAACCGCACCAGCAGGAGAGCTCCGGGAGCTGGGGACACCCCTCAGAAGACAGTCACTCAACTCAACTGCCTTCCTTGCGGTACAGAGGAACTGGGAATGGGAACAGGCCACTTGTCAAAATGTTTCCACCCCTAAGTAGATGCCCGGCCAGAGGACACGCTAGGAGCTGAAGCCCCTTTTCTGTCCGGCTGAATCACGGCTCCTCCCACCTAAGTGGACTCCCAGGCAACGTGCAGCCAGAACGCTGCGGTAGAGCCAGCGCCAGCCGGGGCACCTGCAGGGAACAGGTGCTCCACCCTGGAGCAGAGAGTCAGCAAACGCTGCTGAGGAGACCTGGAGAAATCAGGAAAGAGGTGTCAGTGAGCCAGTGCGCTGCTTCCCACTGCAGGGTCACAAGCATCTTTTGGTAGTTAAGGAGGAGGAAGGACGAAGATGTAAGGGAAGGCCACGCTCTACCATGAAACAAAGTCCAGATTCTCTGAGGCCTGGCACCTGAAGGGGAACCTTCAGGCAGAGAAAGTGCCCTGGGGGCGCCTCATTCTTCGGCATCCTTGAGCTTGATGGTGCCACACAGAGAAAAGTGGGAAGTGAGGAAAAGGGTGGAGGCAAGACGCCTGTGAGGTTGTGCCGACCCCTGGGGATGGACTGCAGCTGCCTCGCTTGTCGTGTGAACGGGTGAAGGTTCCACGATCCTGGGAGTGAACCTGCACTTTGCATTTCCCTGTTATCCTCCCTCCATCGTTAACAAAGCCCCTAAAAGTCAGCCTATCTCAGCAAAGAAGGGTCAGGCATTTGGGTCCATACTTTCACGTTAAAGGGGGAGCGATACCAGTCAAAGTAAAGATGGAGGAAAGACCTGGACCTCGTTAGGTGCCTGCCGTGGAGGCATCCTCCAACCTAAAACCTCAGGCTCTTGAGTTTTCCTTAAACAAGAAGGCAGTTATTTTTGCTAAAAGAGTCTCACTTAAGATGATAACAGTTATTATAAGCTGCAATGTCAGGCACTGAGATTATCGCTTTACATGGATGTTTTCATTTAACTCTCTCAAACGATCCTATGGGGCAAAAGTGATTTTTTTGTCCTCATTTTACCAATGAGGACACTAAGACTTGGAGAGCTGAATGAACTTTCTTAAGGATACACACACGGTAAATCTTGGAGGGGCCGGGAAATAAAAGCCAGGCGATCTGACTCCAGAGTTCTGCTCTCACGATCACCACCCATGCCACTTCCCACCACCCAAGAGGCCATAAATACCAGGACTGTGGTATTTATGGCTCCAACAGTAACTCTGAGGTAACAGGAAAAGGGATGGAGAGGGAGGTGTGCAGACCATAAAGAAGAGAAGGTCACCAGCTTGGTCAGGAGCCCCCCGAGCAGGGTCCACCCAGGAATCCCTAGAGTTTCCCAGCAACAGCCATCCCAAGACTTTTTAGACTCTCGCTGAGCTGACTTCCTGGTTGGCCTTTGAGGTACGGAGCATGGCTCTCTCTCCTTGACTTGCAAGTACAATAATGCCCTAGACTCAGGCTTCTGAAGTGTCACCTCCCTGAAGCTCTGAGACCCATTGTCTCAGGAGCCCGCCATCACTAGAGGAACCTTCACTAAGCAAACCACTTTCTGCCTACACTGGGCATCTAACAACCCCTTTTTGGTTTACTTTCCCATTCCAGTTGCCATCTGGTGAGTCTTTGCCCAAGGAGACCAAGAATTCAACAAACAAACAAAAAAGTCAGGGACTCCAAAAGCGGTTATGCCATTGCCCCTTTGATACTCAAGCCCAGGATAAGCCAAAGAAAATCATATCAAATGGCTGATTTACTTGCTTTAAACATATTCACTCCAGCTCAAGGAGGCTTTAGTCTGGTTAGCATTTGAGATACTTCTGCACGCTTGGTTTCTTCTCTGCAAAGGCTCTGCTGAGTTTGCTAAAAGCCATTTAAGTCTCCAATGGATACTTCCTAAGCTATGTTTCCCAGCTGGCAAAATGCCTTCTGTCCCTCAAGTGACTGCTTCCCTATTTGGGAACTTGCGGCTGTTAATTTACTCTGAAGAGCTCTCTGACTGCAGGCCTGATGTCTAGGGAACATCACAAAGTTTTTAGGTCACCTGCCTTATAAGAAAAAGCCATTCATTGAAGCCAAGTAGGATTCTAGAATCCATTTCTCACCTCTGCTTTGTCTCACTCCTTCGTCTCGTTTTAAGAGAAAAATAAAAGAAGTACCTTACTCGATATTGTTCAAAAGCAGAATACACCATTTTGCGAAATAATAGGTTCCTGGTTCATAGAATCGTCCCAAAACAGAGGGCACCATGACCACCTGTTAGACAAACTGAAGCCAAGATTTCCACACTGCGTGGACTGTCTGCCCGGAGGCCACCAGGTCCCTTCACCTTTAGGTCCTGTCCCTGTGGTTCATACGGTCACCCCATGGATTCCCTCCCCACCCAGGACACTTTAACAGCAGCTGCAATGCTCCTTTTGCTGGTACGCTAGACTCTCATTCATCCAAGCTTCTGCAAAGCCAGCCCTACGAGGTGAACACGAAATTATCCCCACTGTCCTGAAAACACAGGATTAGAGCTTTGGAAGTCAGATAGAATGGGCTCCAATGCACAGCTTCACCGTTTTTTTTTTGTTTTTTTTTTTAGCCATTTAACCTTGGGTACATTATTTAACTACTCCAAGTTTGGGTTTCACCAACCATAAAATGGAGCAAATATTGCCGACGGTTCTAAAGTTTCTATAAAATCACCTGTGCGCTGTGTGGCTCAGGACGCCTGGCTGTGAAGGGCATCCAGTGAACATGCACTTTCTCTGCTCTGCTCCCCTGAGCACCCCGTCTCTCTGCCCCTGCCTATTCTGTAGGTTGATCTTGGACAAAACGACAGATCCAGAGAGATCTGAGTCACAGAAGCTTACTTCACAACGGAGGCTGGACACATTTTGACAAGTCCACATCCAGCCTCCAACTTCACGACTTAACTCTTCACAGCAGATGCTCCAAACCTTCTCTGCTCCTCCTTAGCTTCCAATCAATAATCAAATATTTGCCAAACAGCTAGTCTTCTGAAATCGTCAAACTTGAAGTTGTAGGGACATCCCTGGCGGTGCAGTGGGTAAGACTCCGCACTCCCGATGCAGGGGGCCTGGCTCTGATCCCTGGTCAGGGAACCAGATCCCACATGTATGCCGTAACTAGGAGTCCACGTGCTGCAACTAAAAGATCCCGCGTGCCGCAACTAAGACCCAGCGCAGCCTAAATAAATAAATACTTCTTAAAAAGACGCCCAAACACGAGCACACTTCTGTGTGATACACACGACCCCATCTCCCTCAGCTTCGTCTGAGATCCTGAACTGCCCTCCTGCCTTTAAGTGCACGGGTTTTGTTTGTTTGTTTCGTTTTATTTGTTTCTTGGCCACACCAAGTGGCTGGCGGGATCTTAGTTCCCTGACCAGGGATTGAACCTGGGCCCCCGGCAGTGGAAGCCCTGCGCCCTAACAGCTGGACCACCAGGGAAGTCCCAAAGGGCATGGTTTTTGTCTCCTCCAAGAGTCTGTACAGTTCTTGAGGACATGGACCTCCCTTTCTCCACCATGCCTGGAACAGCGCTGGGTTCAGTTATTGCTTAAACAAGGCAGGAAACATAAGCTAGAGCTGAAAGGGCCCAACTTATGATGAAAGATAAACCCACAGGAGAGATGGCTTTACGGCCAAACAGCTATAAAACCCCCAGAGAGCATGACGACAGAAACATTAGTGTTCCCATAAGAGCTGCTCAAATATAAAGCCAATCTTACTCTTTTTTTTTTTGGTAAAAAAAAAACAAATCTTGTGTTAACGAACTTCCCCACATCTGCCCCAATTTCAGTGT